>NC_047016.1:43920251-44273262 GCF_902652985.1 Pecten maximus
AGTTCCTATATGATAAAAAATGATTATTAGTTAGTTATTAATATATCACACAGAACAGATATTTCAAATTTAAATAAATGTAATACAATGTTACCATATACCATATGAACTCTTTCACATTTACCACTTAAAGGGACATCACGGTAAACCAATTTTTATTTTGTATTTTTTCATATTATTGGGTATATCTTTAAAAAAAATATCCTTATGAACAATAATCATTCGAATTTGATGATATATGTATATAAAAAACATCAATTATTAATTATAAAAAGGTTATCACAATTCATTGATCAATAGTCTGAATATGCAAATTTTGTGACATATACGATAACACGTATGCGCACAACACACTAAAACACTTGAAAACAAAAATGGCTTCCAATGTGAATCGACTGCGGTTGAAAACGATAACAGCTTCCGTAATGAAGAGAATAATTGGAAAATGGGTCAAACACAATCGTAGAATTAAACTGGGGAAGCAGTACAATACAGTTCAAACATGAAAACAGCAGTAATACGGACGCTGCTCGTATTCTGCTTGATTGCTGGATAGTAGGTCATGACAATCTCGGTAATATTTACACAAACTCGGTAATATTTATACAGTCTGTATCAGTACACCGCTACTGTCACTATACTATATGTACGGTGTTTACACTTATTTACACATAAATATATGTGCGGGAATATATACAGAACGTGTTATTTAACATTTAAACCACTGTATAATATCGTTGTCCAACTAATCCAATTCGCCTTGTAAACTATCGTGTGTTTGTGTTGCCTCGATTTCAAAACAGTTACGTGATGATTTAAAAATAATTTCCGCGCTAAATTTAGAGGGGGATTCCCAACTAAATCAAGTGGTCAAGCTGGACTTGAGGATTGACTGTGAACATTGGGACAGCACAGAAACATAACTGGAAAGGAACAAAACACGTACATTCATTGAAAATTACAACGTTTTTACCATGATGTCCCTTTAAAACCCTACCAAACCAAAACTCAATTTTACAACCTCCACACATAATGAAAACAAAGAGTTGATTAGTATGTCAGTTTTTTTTTTTTGCTTTATGTTTGCTGTACCGGTAATCTGCACTTGATATTCATAACAATGATATATACCTTTTGTGACTTGTTAAGTCCAGAGGTCAAAACAGAATACTGGTCTACAGTGGCAGATGATTGAGGCTGGTCCTCTGTGGAAGGTTGAGACTGGTCCTCTGTGGAAGGTTGAGACTGGTCCTCTGTGGAAGGTTGAGACTGGTCCTCTATGGACGGTCGAGACTGGTCCTCTGTGGAAGATTGAGGCTGGTCCTCTATGGAAGGTTGAGACTGGTCCTCTGTGGAAGGTCGAGACTGGTCTTCTGTGGAAGGTCAAGACTGGTCCTCTGTGGAAGGCTGAGACTGGTCCTCTATGGACGGTCGAGACTGATCCTCTGTGGAAGGTCGAGACTGGTCCTCTGTGGAAAATTGAGGCTGGTCCTCTATGGAAGGTTGAGACTGGTCCTCTGTGGAAGGTTGAGACTGGTCCTCTGTGGAAGGTGGAGGCTGGTCATCTGCGGAAGGTTTAGGCTGGTCCTCTGTGGAAGGTCGAGGCTGGTCCTCTGTGGTAGAAGGGCGAGAGCGACCTTCTGTGGATGTTAAAAAAATACAGTATTTATCTTGCAAGGAAGACGGCAGCTCTTAGTTAAAGTGGTATGCACTTTCAAAAAAAAGTTTTTTGCATTTTGGCAGTTTAGTTAAAAAAACACATTTTCTTAAAGTCACATAACAAATTACCTTTGAAGCAGGACAGGTCTTCTTCAAAAAGGGACTTAAGAATACTTCTCCTCTCTAGATACTCTGAAAATAAGATATCTCAATATACAAAGAGTTGATTGATTAGTATACATACGTATATGAAAACAAAATCAGTTAAAATGAGATTTTCAAACTTTATTGCAGCAAGCAGTACAAGTACAAAATGATGTATTAATACCTTTCAACAGCTTACACCTAAAATTAATGCAAAATTATTTTAAGTCCAAAAATATCAAAAACATCTGAATTTTCAAAAAAAATCATCTATTTTGACTCTGGCAGGGGATAGTTTAACTCTATTGCCAAATATCACCACATTTGTACAAATCTGATGTTTAAAATTTAACATTAGAAAAATCAATGCCGACTCCGGGGTGACAACATAAGCTCTCCCTCTTCTTCGAAGAGACAAAAGTGTTTGTTTGCAGTTTCCCTACCAAATTACTTAACGTGGCACCTACGATGTGGATGTCCTGATGTCGGCAGTTTAGCGTCTTTGACAGTTCATATCGATTTTTTTATGTTATTGGTTTATTTTGTTCAGGCTGACCGGTGACTTACCGTATGTATAATCCAGAAAATAGAACAGAATGAACAACTGAACATCATAAATAGACACCCTGTGCTCACAGGGGCTTGGCACGATTTTCCAAATGATAGTCTATATATATATGTATATAGTATCAAGGGTAGTAACTACAAAGAGGGGGAAGACGAACGTATTTTAAAAAAAATAATTTGTCGTATGCTGAAATGGCTAGGTCGGAATCTCCCTGTCCGGTTGAATAGTCGCCTCGCCTCTAATGGGTACCTCAATAACCATTCAGAAATAGAAAAATCGACGCTTGCAGCGGTATACAGTAACCATAACTATGTCAATATAGGATGTCGGTTGTTTATGTTATCCGTCATGTGCCGTAGCCAATTCCATATTACATCACCGAGCTTACCGTCTTCAAAAAGAACCGCCATCTTTCCCTTCATTCGGCCCGCAGAATACGACATTTTTTTTTTTTTTTTAAATACGTTCGTCTTCCCCCTCTTTGTAGTTACTACCCTTGATACTATATACATATATATATGGACTATCATTTGGAAAATCGTGCCAAGCCCCTGTGCCTGTGCTCACTCTAGCCATTAGCATTTTCGTTATTAATGAAATGAAATCCTTAATTTCCTAAACCATTCTTATCAAATACTGACTACCAACAAACCTATAAATTTATAATAAGAATTGATCAAATTCAATTTAAAATATGTCTACACTTGAATTTAGCGAATATTAAACGAGTAAAAGTTGCTAAAGGACATCTTTATTTGCTAAAAGAGAAAAGTGGCCTTTAGCAGATTTTGCTAGACAATTTTTTCAGGCTAGAGTGAGCACAGTCACGATAAACAATTATAAATTCAGTGACAATAATATACTTAGGCCTATGTGTTCCCAATCATTGTGATCATCCTGCTCCAAATCAGTTAGTTTAACTGTATATCTACAGTATCAAATCAATATTATAAATCATCAATATAATTAGCTTCGATTCATCAATGTGAGGATAAAATGCAAGCAAAATCTTTAAATTTCCCATCAAAGGATATATACATCTTAGAAGGTTTAATTTACTGAGTTTTCTAAAAGAAATTAATTTCCTTTAATAAATACTTACTCTGCATCATCAGATTTGGAGTAAACAAGTACTTCATTATCTTTATAATCCAGCAATTCTACTGGCCACCTGATTTTTGCTGATACACCTTTGAGCTTTACCCAACCATACTGTTTCGCCATGTTCAGCGCCCTCTGCAATGAAAGTACTGAAATTATAATTTAGCTACAGTGTAAGCAATAGCTAACTAATATAATACCCTCTGCTACCTATCATTTGCAAAATATACACAGTACTTGTATAATGAATTTGGTTCATAAGGTTATAGGAACAGTCTGGAAAAACCATACGTGTACTATCTATATGTAGGTCTTCATTTGGTTACCAATCAGGTAGCGACAACCTCCATAATTGTCAAATCATTGGCTTTGATAAGTCAGACAATTCACAAAGTTGGAATAAAATTGTTCTCAGGACTCATGAGCTATGGAGCTAGGGCCATAACACAAAAACATGGTTATAGACATTATTAGTGGCCAGGTTACCATGGCAACCAAAAACCAGAATGCACATCTACACATGGTTCCCAATATTCCTGTGTAGTTTCACTGAAATTGGTTCACAAGTTTAGGAGGAGTTTTCCAGACAAGATTTGCAGACGACAGAGAGACAGTGATTCCAGTATACCATCCCAAATTTGTTGCAGGGTTGGGGTGGTATTACAACAAATTACATTTCATACCATGAAAACATGCATGGACAGCTTATATCTGAAAATATATGACATTCAGAAAGAGAATGAACCATCAAATTCATTATCCAAACATGAGGTGTCAATAATCATGATATTTGTATTCACTAAATAAACAATTTCTTATTTTTCATTTTTTTTTTTTAAACTCATATATTTCATCATATATTTTGAAATTTCATATAAAATGTACCATATAAAACAAGAGGCCCATGGGGCCTGTATCGCTCACCTGGTTGGATTAGACCAAATGTTGAAATAATGTTCATATTCAAATTGTTTTATTTGTAAAACTCTAACAATGCTATATATGGTTATAGTGTGGGAATCTGAACTGCTTTAAAGATTAATGAAGTCCAGACTCTCTAAGGTCTGAAAGACCTCAAGAATTGTTTATAGAACATGCATTCATCACTTTATGACTAGTAGCGATTTAAAGGAATTACCTCTATTTCCCCTATTGGGCCCGCCCCTTTGGCCATTCGGGGGTCAGAGTCACTATTTATGCAAAATCTGTTCCCCTGTTTCTGACCAAATTGGGTTCAAATCCATTCACAACTTGATGACTAGTAGAGATTTTGAGGAATTACCTCTATTTCCCATATTTGGCCCCGCCCCTTTGGCCCCTCGGGGGTCAGAATCACCATTTATGCAAAATCTGTTCCCCTTTCCCCAAGCATGTTTCTGACCAAATTGGGTTCAAATCCATTCATAACTTTATGACTAGTAGTGATTTAAAGAAATTACCTCTATTACCCCTATTGGGCCCCGCCCCTTTGGCCCCTCGGGGGTCAGAGCCACCATTTATGCAAAATCTCTTCCCCTTCCCCCAAGGATGTTTCTTACCAAATTGGGTTGAAATCCATTCATAACTTTATGACAAGTAGAGATTTAGAGGAATTACCTCTATTTTCCATATTTGGCCCTGCCCCTTTGGCCCCTCAGGGGTCAGAATCACCATTTATGCAAAATCTGTTCCCCTTCCCCCAAGGATATTTCTGACAAAATTTGGTTGAAATCCATTCATAACTTTATGACTAGTAGTGATTTAAAGTAATTACCTTTATTTCCACTATTGTGCCCTGCCCCTTTTGCCCCTCAGGGGTCAGAGCAACCATTTATGCAAAATCTTTTCCCCTTCCCCCAAGGATGTTTCTGACCAAGTTGGGTTGAAATCCATTCATAACTTTATGACTAGTAGCGATTTAGAGGAATTACCTCTATTTCCAATATTTGGCCCTGCCCCTTTGGCCCCTTTGGGGTCAGAGCCATCATTTATGCAAAATCTGTTCCCCTTCCCCCAAAGATATCTCTGACCAAATTGGGTTCAAATCCATTCATAACTTTATGATTAGTAGTAATTTAAAGGAATTACCTTAATTTCCCCTATTGGGCCCCGCCCCTTTGGCCCCTCGGGGGTCAGAGCCACCCTTTATGCAAAATCTTTTCCTCTTCCCCCAAGGATGTTTCTGACCAAATTGGGTTTAAATCCATTCATAACTTTATGACTAGTAGAGATTTAGAGGAATTACCTTTATTTCCCATATTTGGCTCCGCCCCTTTGGCCCCTCGGGGGTTAGAATCACCATTGATGCAAAATCTGTTCCCCTTCCCTGAAGGATGTTTCTGACCAAATTGGGTTCAAATCCATTCATAACTTTATGACTAGTAGTGATTTAAAGGAATTACCTCTATTTCCCATATTGGGCCCCGCCCCTTTGGCCCCTTGGGGGTCGGAGCCACCGTTAATGCAAAATCTCTTCCTCTTCCCCCAAGGATGTTTCTGACCAAATTGGGTTCAAATCCATTCATAACTTGATGACTAGTAGAGATTTAGAGGAATTACCTCTATTTCCCATATTTGGCCCCGCCTCTTTGGCCCCTCGGGGGTCAGAATCACCATTTATGCAAAATCTGTTCCCCTTCCCCGAAGGATGTTTCTGACCAAATTGGGTTCAAATCCATTCATAACTTTATGACTAGTAGTGATTTAAAGGAATTACCTCTATTTCCCATATTGGGCCCCGCCCCTTTGGCCCCTTGGGGGTCGGAGCCACCGTTAATGCCAAATCTCTTCCTCTTCCCCCAAGGATGTTTCTGACCAAATTGGGTTCAAATCCATTCATAACTTGATGACTAGTAGAGATTTAGAGGAATTACCTCTATTTCCCATATTTGGCCCCGCCTCTTTGGCCCCTCGGGGGTCAGAATCACCATTTATGCAAAATCTGTTCCCCTTCCCCGAAGGATGTTTCTGACCAAATTGGGTTCAAATCCATTCATAACTTTATGACTAGTAGTGATTTAAAGGAATTACCTCTATTTCCCCTATTGGGCCCCGCCCCTTTGGCCCCTTGGGGGTCAGAGCCACCATTTATGCAAAATCTTTTCCCCTTTCCCCAAAGATATCTCTGACCAAATTGGGTTCAAATCCATTCATAACTTTATGACTAGTAGAGATTTAGAGGAATTACCTCTATTTCCCATATTTGGCCCCGCCCCTTTGGCCCCTTTGGGGTCAGAGCCACCATTTATGCAAAATCTGTTCCCCTTTCCCCAAGGATGTTTCTGACCGAATTGGGTTGAAATCCATTCATAACTTTATGACAAGTAGCGATTTAAAGGAATTACCTTAATTTCCCCTATTGGGCCCCGCCCCTTTGGCCCCTCGGGGGTCAGAGCCACCCTTTATGCAAAATCTTTTCCCCTTCCCCCAAGGATGTTTCTGACCAAAATGGGTTCAAATCCATTCATAGCTTGATGACTAGTAGAGATTTAGAGGAATTACCTCTATTTCCCATATTTGGCCCCGCCCCTTTGGCCCCTCGGGGGTCAGAGCCACCATTTATGCAAAATCTGTTCCCCTTCCCCCAAGGATGTTTCTGACCAAATTGGGTTCAAATCCATTCATAACTTTATGACAAGTAGTGATTTAAAGGAATTACCTCTATTTCCCCTATTGGGCCCTGCCCCTTTGGCCCCTTGGGGGTCAGAGCCACCATTTATGCAAAATCTGTTCCCCTTCCCCCAAAGATATCTCTGACCAAATTGGGTTCAAATCCATTCATAACTTGATGACTAGTAGAGATTTAGAGGAATTACCTCTATTTCCCATATTTGGCCCCGCCCCTTTGGCCCCTCGGGGGTCAGAATCACCATTTATGCAAAATCTGTTCCCCTTCCCCCAAGGATGTTTCTGACCAAATTGGGTTGAAATCCATTCATAACTTGATGACAAGTAGCGATTTAAAGGAATTACCTCTATTTCCCCTATTTGGCCTCGCCCCTTTGGCCCCTCAGGGGTCAGAGTCACCATTTATGCAAAATCTGTTCCCATTCTGCCAAGGATGTTTCTGGCCAAATTTGGTCAAAATCCAGTAAGAACTTTATGACTAGTAGCGATTTGAAGCAAATGTTGACGGACGAACGACGGACGACGGACGGACGGACGACGGACGCTGCGCCATGGCATAAGCTCACTGGACCTTCGGTCCAGGTGAGCTAAAAACCTAACAGAAATTACATGCAAAAAACGGCTTTATCAGGGGGTTTTGGGAAACAGACCTCGAGGTCAAATTGGGAAATTTGGACAAATACTCTTGTAATAACTACATAAATCATATCTTGTCTGTATTTAGAGAATATGGTGGTTATGATAGTTGACTATACTTTAGATATGAATATTACCTGGAATAACAAGGTTTTCAAGTATGAGAGTCAGGAAACCACACAATTGTTTTGGATATTTCGATAGGGAATTTTCAAGTAGGAAATTGGGAAAAATCACACATTTTTGTCATTGGGAATGGGTCCGTTAAACGGACCTAAACAGATGGGTGATAAACCCCTGAAAAATAATGTGACTAATATATGTCCATAATTATGTGGTACTATTGATTTATATTCATGTGTTTTCATAGAAATCCGACTTCTAGTCTACTATCAATCAGAAAAATCTTAACAAAATTTACCGCCAAAAATAATGTGACCCAAAACATTTGTATGTCCATAATTATGCGACACTAAAAAATAAGTTAATTAGATCATTCATATTAATTGTATTGGGAATCTGGACTGTCATATCCCAAAATGTATCAGATCAGAAAATCTCACAGAAATCACCGCCAAAAATAATGTGACCTAGTTATGTGGCAATATTGATTACTCATCTGTTTTGAAAGAAATCTTGACTTCCAAAGTTTCGTGAACAATCAGAAAAATCTGAACAAAATTACTGCCAAAAATAATGTGACCCAATATGTCCATAATTATGTGGCACTATCGATTACTCATGTGTTTTGAAAGAAATCTTGACTTCCAAAGTTTCGTGATTCGACAAAATAATGTGACCTAATGTCCATAATTATGTGGCAATATTGATTACTCATCTGTTTTGAAAGAAATCTTGACTTCCAAAGTTCCGTGATCAATCAGAAAAATCTGAACAAAATTACTGCCAAAAAATAAAAATTTGACCTGATATGTCCATAATTATGTGGCATTATGGATTTATAAATTATATTTTTATATATTCATCTCTTTTGATAGAAAACCTCGACTTCCACGAGCAATCAGTAAAATCTTACCAAATTTATTGCCAAAAATAATGTGACCCAATATGTCCATAATTATGTGACACTAAGGCCATACCAATTTGATATCTTGTTCTTCGGAAAATGGGATTTCAAAATTGGAGCGAGCGAGCAAATTTTTTTTCACTTTAAAAAAAATTCTGAATCCCTTTAAAATCGGAGCGAGCGAGTATTTTTCAGAAAGGAATTTTTCGAAATATACCATTTAAACTGTAATAATTAAACATTTTTAGACACTAACTTTGATTTAATGTTTCGGAAAGATTATCAAGATATCTATAAGAACCCAATTAGGACTAGATTCTCTATGATGAAAAAAATATACTAATGTATATGGTCAAACACTATCATTACAAGCAAAACAGCAGGAAGCCATGTATCAATCCGTACACGGGAATGCTTTTTAACAGTTAACACCCCAATGTCCATGTACATTATGACTAACAAAGAATTAAAATATGGCATAGATGTTTGTACATGTAGTGTGAAGATTTTATTGGTGAAATTTCAAAACAAAATCAAGAATCAAGAACAGTTGTTTTACCGTAACAACCTTATCGGACAACATAACTTTCAATAGTATTTAAGATCATGTTGACAGATAATTACTTTGATAACAGTTACAATAGATGTTAATGTGTGTCAGAATATATTGAAATTTCCTTGTTTTGTTGGAGTTTGGACATCAATAATTTTGCTGAACAAGCAGACATGGATGCCAATCGTAGCTCAGGCAAGGAATGTCTATCAGAAAATATCTGAACCTCGTAATGAGCTAGATTACATGACAAGAAACTTATGACAGGACATGTACAGGCGCCATGTGTTCTCAAACTTTCCAAGCCAGATTTACACGGCACAGAGTGCCACGTACAGACTGTCAAATTTTCCAGGTCAGTTCGAATAGGCGTGTAGTTCGAATTCGAACACATGATTTTCTCTATAAAATCAATAATATTCCGATCTAGTGATAGTACAAACTCGTCTTGATCGTGATTAACAATTAAAATATTTCAAACATTAAAATTTGAAAAGGCCAACGTAAAGTAGGAAAATTGTTTTGAAATTCACATAACAGTATTTGTTAGTTAACGTTATAACTTGTATTGAACTGCGAAAAATGGGAAAAGATTTTAGAAAAATGCAGCAGAAATTCTCTAGTCTAGGGACCGATATTTGGCCCGAAAAAAACAGTCACAGATTTGTTACCACTCATACTGACCTTCAAACCAGACGATATCATTTCTCAAATATTGATAACCTTGTATTTGAATCCAAGATTCGTACAGTAAGTCGAAAATCCAAGGATGGCATTTACATCAAAGAAATACACACATTTTTTTATATAGTTTTCTTCGAAATCAAGTCTTTTGAAACAGCAGTAGTTTACTGCAGATACCAACTCTGATAGTTTTTCAAACTCACAATATCCGATACAACGTCGTGTCGATATGTTCAGGTCCGCCATTTGAACCCAATAACAAGAAATAATGTTCAGTACATCATCAGATAAATTAATGTCAAACGAAAACAAGAGGCCCATGGGTTGGATTAGACCAAATGTTGAAATAATATTCATATTCAAATTGTTTTATTTGTAAAACTCTAACAATGCTATATATGGTTAAAGTGTGGGAATCCGAACTGCTTTAAAGATTAATGAAGTCCAGACTCTCTAAGGTCTGAAAGACCTCAAGAATTGTTTATAGAACATGCATTCATCACTTTATGACTAGTAGCGATTTAAAGGAATTACCTCTATTTCACCTATTGGGCCCGCCCCTTTGGCCATTCGGGGGTCAGAGTCACCATTTATGCAAAATCTGTTCCCCTGTTTCTGACCAAATTGGGTTCAAATCCATTCATAACTTGATGACTAGTAGGGATTCAAAGGAATTACCTCTATTTCCCCCACTGGGCCCCTCCCTTTTGGCCCCTTTAGGGTCAGAGCCACCATTTATGCAAAATCTGTTCCCCTTCCCCCAAGGATGTTTCTGACCAAATTGGGTTCAAATCCATTCACAACTTTATGACTAGTAGAGATTTAGAGGAATTACCTCTATTTCCCATATTTGGCCCCGCCCCTTTGGCCCCTCGGGGGTCAGAATCACCATTTATGCAAAATCTGTTCCCCTTTCCCCAAGCATGTTTCTGACCAAATTGGGTTCAAATCCATTCATAACTTTATGACTAGTAGTGATTTAAAGAAATTACCTCTATTACCCCTATTGGGCCCCGCCCCTTTGGCCCCTCGGGGGGTCAGAGCCACCATTTATGCAAAATCTCTTCCCCTTCCCCCAAGGATGTTTCTTACCAAATTGGGTTGAAATCCATTCATAACTTTATGACAAGTAGAGATTTAGAGGAATTACCTCTATTTTCCATATTTGGCCCTGCCCCTTTGGCCCCTCAGGGGTCAGAACCACCATTTATGCAAAATCTGTTCCCCTTCCCCCAAGGATATTTCTGACAAAATTTGGTTGAAATCCATTCATAACTTTATGACTAGTAGTGATTTAAAGTAATTACCTTTATTTCCCCTATTGTGCCCCACCCCTTTTGCCCCTCGGGGGTCAGAGCCACCATTTATGCAAAATCTTTTCCCCTTCCCCCAAGGATGTTTCTGACCAAGTTGGGTTAAAATCCATTCATAACTTGATGACTAGTAGCGATTTAGAGGAATTACCTCTATTTCCCATATTTGGCCCCGCCCCTTTAGCCCCTTTGGGGTCAGAGCCACCATTTATGCAAAATCTGTTTCCCTTCCCCCAAAGATATCTCTGACCAAATTGGGTTCAAATCCATTCATAACTTTATGACAAGTAGCGATTTAAAGGAATTACCTTAATTTCCCATATTGGGCCCCGCCCCTTTGGTCCCTTTGGGGTCAGAGCCACCATTTATGCAAAATCTGTTCCCCTTCCCCCAAGGATGTTTCTGACCAAATTGGGATTGAAATCCATTCATAACTTTATGACTAGTAGTGATTTAAAGGAATTACCTCTATTACCCCTATTGGGCCCCGCCCCTTTGGCCCATCGGGGGTCAGAGCCACCATTTATGCAAAATATTTTCCCCTTCCCCCAAGGATGTTTCTTACCAAATTGGGTTGAAATCCATTCATAACTTTAAGACAAGTAGCGATTTAAAGGAATTACCTTTATTTCCCCTATTGGGCCCCGCCCCTTTGGCCCCTCAGGGGTCAGAGCAACCATTTATGCAAAATCTTTTCCCCTTCCCCCAAGAATGTTTCTGACCAAATTGGGTTCAAATCCATTCATGACTTTATGACTAGTAGAGATTTAGAGGAATTACCTCTATTTCCCATATTTGGCCCCGCCCCTTTGGCCCCTCGGGGGTCAGAATCACCATTTATGCTAAATCTGTTCCCCTTCCCCCAAGGATGTTTCTGACCAAATTGGGTTGAAATCCATTCATAACTTTATGACTAGTAGCGATTTAAAGGAATTACCTCTATTTCCCCTATTGGGCCCAGCCCCTTTGGCCCCTCAGTGGTCAGAGTCAACATTTATGCAAAATCTGTTCCCATTCTGCCAAGGATGTTTCTAGCCAAATTTGGTCAAAATCCAATAAGAACTTTATGACTAGTAGCGATTTGAAGCAAATGTTGACGGACGGACGGACGGACAGACGACGGACGGACGGACGACGGACGCTGCGCCATGGCATAAGCTCAACGGACCTTCGGTCCAGGTGAGCTAAAAATGCTAACCTGCTTTTCCTGTCAAATCTATTTGAATAATGAATTTAGTTATATGTTTTGTCTGGCGAATCGCACAGGCGATAATCCAAGTGAAACACAAAATTGACAACATGCGTTTCCTTCTTCAGGCAAGAAAAAAACAGTCACGCCGAATCCATGGACGTGAAGTTCCAAAACATCTAGGTTTGATTCAGAACAGAATGCACACGCCTGTGAATACTCAAAATCTGATTCAAAAAGCATGAATGTGCAAGGAATGTCATTTTCAAAGTCCGCCATGTTTCTGACTGTCTGATGAAATCGCTAACTTGGACCGCTAGTTATAAAACCTAATCGGCATCAACATCGCAAAGGTGCTTTTATTAATCACACAATTTTTGGTTTTCTTCCTCACATAGTTCAGAATCTCTTATGCCTAACTACTAAACAATACCCCAAACTTACCTTCGTTCTTCTTCCGATCACACCACGAGGCCAGCATCACATGTGATCTGGGTTTCCCGCGTTTTAACCGGAAATGCGCCGTCTTCGTAAAAAAAAATAGTGAGACTGTCAAAAAGACGCTTGACACGTGAAAGTCTCATCCGGAACTCCTCGGGGAATCTACATTATTTCAGCGATAATACCCGATGAGTTCAGGATGGTTGCCATGTAAGCAACAGGCGGCATATTGATACAAGAGGCCCATGGGCCTTAACGGTCACCTGATTTTTGAAATATTTTAGTAAATTTGAATGAAAGAATGAATTTCAAAACAAATAAAACAAATGATAGTCAAAAATGTGATTTCCCTATAACTATAGTAAAGTTTATCCCCTCCCATGGGGCAAACACAAGACCCCAGGGCTAGGAAATTCACAATTATGGTAAAGCACCTTAAGACCCTTCGATCTGTGAAGAGTATTTAATTCTACCTTATTTGGGCTGTAAGAAGAAGATTTTTGAAATTTCTGTTAATTTGACCCTTTTTGGCCCCGCCCATCAGCCCCTGGGGGTCAGTCAGGGCCAACATGTACATACCATCAAACTGTCATCCCAAGCTGATAATTTTAACGAAGTTAGAATGAATTCCAATAAAAATTCAACAAATAATGGTCAAAAATGTGATTTCCCTATATAAACTATAGTAAAGTTTACCCCCTCCCCAGGGGCAAACATGAGACCCTAGGGTCATGAAATTCACAATTTTGGTAAAGCACCATAAGATCCTTCCATCTATGTAGAGTATTTGATTCTACCATATCTGAGAGTAGAGAAGAAGATTTTTGAAATTTTAGTCAATTTGACCCTTTTTGGCCCCGCCCATCAGCCCCTGGGGGTCAACTAGGGCCAACCTGTACATACCATCAAAGTGTCATCCCATGCTGATAATTTGATACAAGTTAGAATGAATTCCAATACAAATCCAACAAATAATAGTCAAAAATGTGATTTCCCTATATAAATTATAGTAAAGTTTACCCCCTCCCCAGGGGCAAACGTGAGACCCCAGGGTCATGAAATTCACAATTTTGGTAAAGCACCTTAAGATCCTTCCATCTATGAAGAGTATTTGATTCTACCATATCTAAGAGTAGAGAAGAAGATTTTTGAAATTTTTGTAAATTTGACCATTTTTGGCCCCGCCCACCAGCCCCTGGGGGTCAACTAGGGCCAACATGTACATACCATCAAAGTGTCATCCCATGCTGATAATTTGATACAAGTTAGAATGAATTCCAATACAAATCCAACAAATAATAGTCAAAAATGTGATTTCCCTATATAAACTATAGCAAAGTTTACCCCCTCCCCAGGGGCAAACATGAGACCCCAGGGTCATGAAATTCACAATTTTGGTAAAGCACCTTAAGACCCTTTCATCTATGAAGAGTGTTTGATTCCACCTTATCTGAGAGTAGAGAAGAAGATTTTTGAAGTTTTAGTCAATTTGACCCTTTTTGGCCCCGCCCCTCAGGCCCCTAGGGGGTGGGGACCATATAATTCACAATTTTGGTTCACCCTCAGCCATGGAAGCTTCCTGTAAAATTTCATTGAATTTGGTTCAGCAGTTTTTAGGAAGAAGTTGAAAATGTAAATTGTTTACGACGCACGACGGACGACGGACGATGCACGACGCACGACGCACGACGCCGGACAAAAGACGATTGCAATAAACTACCTCGGAGAACAACGGAGCAAGGGAGGTAACACCTAAAATATACAATACGGACATCCATAATACGGATGATGCTTGTCCCTAAAAATTATGTGACCTCTCTCTTGGATATTTTTAAGTCACATAACTACCTATTTTACACAGTTTTAAATGATAATCCTATGTGACGGTCACATAATTCTGAAAGGTCACATAACTATGATGTGGCCACAATATCAGTCACATAACTATCATTTCGTGAGAACGGACAGACAGACGGACGGAAAACCTATAGTCCCCCCGTTTTTCAAACGGCAGGGGACTAATTAATGAACTCCTAACTAGGATAACTCAAAAACACGGATCATAAATTGAAGTATCTCACTGGTCCAAGTCAAAATCTTTATTTTTATAGTAATAAAATATATATCAGATAATTCAAACTCTGACCTTCATGATTTTTTCAGTTGGTCATTTGTGTAGTATTTGGTTTTACGATGTCTGCATCATTTGAGCACTTGAAATCACTGACATCTTAAAAGCGTTTTAAAGATCAAGATCTAAAAGAACAAAGATCACACGCCTCTAGGTCTACGGGATGATGTTACATTTGTGAAGTGATAACGTTCATATAAGTTAGGATTGGAAAATACTTTATGGCTTCGGAAATCACGATGTTATCATTTACACAATGTCAAAATAGCAGGGTTGCCAACTCACTCACGTGAGATGAAAAACTCAAGTAAAAACGTCCCTAAAATGTCCCTTCTCACGTTGAAGCAATCCTCACGTAACGTGAGGTACAAATCTCACACATCGATTAAGTTTTCTCAAGTTGCCTCGCGCGAAGCCATGAAATCAACAACTTTAGCTTGGGACTGTTCAAAGGGGAATAACTCTTACAGTTTTTGTAAAGATTACACCAGGCGTCGCGCTTTACATCCGGTTGGTAGCGATGGAAGCACGTTCGGAGAGCTGGCTTCTAAACGCGATAACTAAGCTTAGGCCTACAAAAACAGTGAGTAATATTCATATTGTCATTTTATAACTAAACAATCCCTTTGATATTTCGTGAAATATGCCGTTGCCTAAAAGGAAAAAGATCGATATCTGGTCCACTAAACTCGCCAAGTTCAAAGAATCGCCATGGGGAAAAAAATCATGATTGGTTTTCTAAAAGTGTTTTCGTAAAGTAAAGTGGCATGCCTATTGCAGGTTGTTTAAAGCCAACTTTTCGATCAGATCAAGCGCAGTATGCGATATAAAACGCCACATTTTGTCAGTTGGCATTGAGTTGGTTTTTCAGGTAAAAGTTTATATAATTACCACAGCTAAAAATTACTCTTTGACAGATGATAATTCATAAGTAATCGCATTTTATTTTTACTTTTGCAAGACAATCGGGAATTCTATATGGCAGTGACGGACAAAATGATTGCAAATTTCCCCCTGCATGATCCTTCTTTGACATGGATTTTTTGGTACCTAGGCATAGAGCTAGATACTTTATATTATCTACTAGAAATTAAATGCAAAAATCTCAAACGCCTACATGATATAAATAGAACAGTTATCCATTGCTTCAAAACATTTTATAATCTTAACCCTAAAACTATTGAATAAAACTATTAATAATCAACTTACAAAAACTATTGGAAACTTTAGTTCTTTAAGTTCTATAACTGGCAGCTAGATTACATATAATGTCACCAAGGTTAGAAGGATTCACTTGAGGAGGAAATTATTGACTATCACCTTGCTCCAAAGGAGGAGATTTCAAAGCAAGAAGATATATTAAATAAATGGCTTAAATATCTGTTAATGTCTGATATTTTTTCTACAACATTTAGTCAAATAATAAAACGCCGTGATGCCGTGACGTCGTAAAAAAGTCTCACACATTGCAAGAGCCCAATGTGGGAGATCTCCCACATTGGGCTACTTACAGGTTGGCTACCCTGGAATAGGTAAAAGAAACATTTTTTTTTTTTCAACTTTAATAATTGGGAAACTTCATTGAAATTTTGGGAAAATACAGCATTTTTGGCAGTAAAACAGGCCAAACAAAAACACTGAAGTTGATTATTGCATGACAAAGCCACAACAAAACTACAAATTACTAAGTTTGGTTGTTAAACCTTATATATTATAACACTAAAGAATCATTTACTGCAAACAAAAATTAACAGAAAGATGTAAAAGTAAGTGTCATGACTTAGACGCGTGTTTGTTCACACTTGCCTCGTGATCCAGTTTTTCTTTGCAACGGAAGTTAATGACTTCGTCACGTGACAACAAAGTTGACGCTGTAGGCGCGTTTATCGCTTAATTCAGGGCCCAGGAAAAACTTTCAAAAGCACTCGTCTATCGGACGAGTTGCCTGAATAAAAGTACTCGTCCAAACAAAGAATTCACTTGTCCAGAAAATTTCAGAATTATCTGCTATACAACATTCTCATTTTTCACATGGCTGTTTACCAATTGTATTCAATACATTTACGCTCGATCTTATAATGTTCATTACGTTAGTAAAGTTTTAATCCATCGATAGAAAGACTGATGATTCAACTAATACCGGAATGTAGCGAATGTAAACATAGGGAAATAGGTCACATTACGCGAGAAATTGTGAGAAAGTTTTCGATGAACCAGTATAAAATATAGCTGTGACTTAATCAGTTATTTGTCAGAAATCAGAAAGGGTTACAGTTTTCATTTGAATCAGTCGTGTCAACACATTAAACTGCCATCCTGTTTTTCAGGTTGACTGACAATAAAAATAACCATCCAATTTTCGTTGAGCCATTTTTATGCAGACATCCTCGGACAACACCCATTATACTAACATGTCACCCGGAACACTAGGAGGTTATCGGTCATCGTACATGACTTCCGATTTACAGACGTAGATAGTCCTACTTGCCTGCTATCATGCAGAAATTTTACTATTTTTCGTAATAATGGCACAAAAAAGAATACATAACTAACAATGCATCAAATTTTAAGCAATTTTATTAACGAATACTGAAATAACATAGAGAAATTCTACTCGTCCGACGGACTAGTTGACAATTAAAACCACTCGTCCGTCGGGGAAATCTACTCGTCAGGACAAGAAGACGAGTGCTTTTCCCGGGCCCTGTTAATTATCGATATATCTTATTATTCATAGGCGGAATTCTATAATTCCAGAGGTTGAAATCTTAGGTAATAGTCCCTTTAGCTAACTGAAGTAGCATCTATATATATGTATGTACTTACATTGAACTATAATTTTTATTATCACAGTGGCAAAATGAATGGAACCAATATGTAGACAATAAACTATACTCAATCAAAGGAAATATCGGCAAATGGTCTCCTTGCTACAGAGACAAACGACGAGACGTGGTTGTTCTTGCCCGTCTTAGGATGGGCCATACATATACACTGTATAACGCATTCCTACTTATTGAAGCGTGAGGACCAGCCCCAGTGCATCGTGTGCAATGAACCATTTACCGTCAAACACTTTCTATTGGATTGCATTGATCTACAGCTTGCAATGGAGAGTTTTTACAACAGCATGGCAAATCTGAAGACTCTGTAAGAGTCTGTAAAATTTTGAACTATTTGAAAGTTATTGGTCTTTACCGCAAGATTTGACTAATCATAGCCACTTTTTTATTTTAAACCTATCGTGAGTGTTCCAATATATTTCTACATTTTTGCATATTTCGTTGATTTATGTCATTTTGTCTCTTGCCCTTATTGCTCGTATTTTTAATCACTTATTTTGGCCTTAATGACCTTTATAGTGTTGATGGGCCGTTAAGCATTTTAACTAACATTGTACCATCAAACTGTCACCCCATGTTTATTGTTAACCAAGATGGAATGAATTCCAAGAAATCAAAGCAAGGACTAGAGTTGTAAAACATACAAACACATTAAGACGAAATATGGCAACACCGGGTAACTCAATGCAATGCATGTGGACAAACACCTGATACTGTAGGCCTATAGTAAATTCGTAGTAAAATGGATCACGCGAGCGAACTTCATTCATGCGAATGGCTGAAATGTAAAATTGCATTGTGGGTACATGTCGTCACATGTAAGGGTGTTTACTTCCATATATAGGCCTAATGCTTTCTCGACTGTATGCACTATGCTTCTTCGACCACAGGTGCCCTGCTTTGACAATGTTCTGACGTGCTCCAACAAGTTTGTGATGGTGTTTAAAAAAACTTAGGAATACTACTATAAAACAACAATTTAATTAATAAAATTAAATTGCATTTATGATGATGGTTGTATTTTTGTTATGGTTTAATTTCTTTGGCGTAGCGTGGTATTTTCTGAGTGATGTGTCCCCTTTGAGAAACTGTGATGCGGAAGGATACTAGATCACGTGATCTTTGATAGCGTCACTCTCTCAGAAAATTCCCGCAGGTCAAAAGGTAGGCGCCATCTTAATATTGATTTATTTACGTTTGCCAAGTTTGTTTACCTTCCGGGTCACAACCTTTTTGCTCGGTCATGCATGTGAAGGTGTTAGTGATGGGCCATAGTTATATTAGAAGGCTCGGGGAGGCGGTGAACGGTTCTAATTCAAACTGGACTAATCTTCGTTTGTCGGACGATGATGTTTTGGTTTCATTTAAAGGCAAGGGAGGCGGCAAGGTGCGCGATATGGTATCAGGGGAATTTTCAAGAGTTGTAACACACGTCAAACCTGATATTGTTGTTCTGCAAATAGGCGGAAATGATTTGGACAATACCAATGTGGTCCCGGCAAAAATAGCACAGGACATTATGTCGGTGGCTGGCTGGCTAGTGTCTGGACATGCCGTCCGCCATGTTTGTATTATGCAGCTTTTGCCCCGAGAAAGGACAAGGCAGTTATCGCCAAGTCGGTATAATGAGTTGGTTCGTCAAGTGAATCGGGAGTTGAAGGACGTTATATCACGGATACCTCATATATCTTACCACAAGCACAAGGGACTAAAGGCCAGTATAAATAACGTGTTTCTGCCAGATGGGGTGCATTTGAACAATTCCTGTGGGCTACCTAAATATATCAGGAGTGTTCGGGGAGCGGTTCTCTCATCATATCGGAGAATTTCCAATTAGATCAACCACGATATGTAAGTGTTTAACTTTTTCCGATAAGTTTGTATTAACTCTGTTAACGACTTGAAGATATACTGTGCAGTAGCAATCGATTAGTCTTACGGAAATTTTTCTGTTGTGGCGGGGGTGGTCTCGAACGATAAAAGCTATGTTTACTCGCTTGACACATGCGCCGTGTGGTAGAAAGATTGCTTCCGGGGGCGTCTCGAAGGTATAAACAAATGTTTACAAATGAGTCTTCCGGCATAAACAGTTCAGCGGGTTCTACGGATAAGTTAATCCTAGTTAAAGGAGGTCTGGTGGATTGTCAGGTCTGTATTAAGTTGTAGTGGCTACCCATATTTGAAATCCGAGTTGTATTAAGTATTTTATGAGATCACTCGCTCGTTTGCGGGGCAGGTGTTGTGTGATACAAGTTCATGTGGGATAGTGTGGGTTCACGCTATCACCATTGGTGAGCTGCATCTATGTTATAAACACATGTGGGCATGGTACATGCACCATTGTTGTGTTGTGTTCATGTGGGATAAAGTAATACTTTTCCCATTGTTGAGCGATTATACACATCAGACTTGGTTACTTGGATTTCTTGTGGTGCAGCTATAACTTTGCTTTGTTGTTAGGGTGATAATTATTTATCCCTGTGTAACAGACAGTAGGAGTTTACATAAGAAATTGCTGGGGAGTCAAAGGCTAACTCTATCAATTTTTTTTTTAAACATTTAAATTAAAATTACACGATTGTTTGTTTTGTTTTGAGGGAGAATAACCATGCCACCTACACGACCATCTAGAAAGGCCAAGGAACGGCATGCATTGGTACGTCCTGGTAGGAGACAAAGAGCAACAAACATCAGCGAAGATATTGAGGAACAGGTGACGATTGTGGGGAATTCGCCTAACCAAGACACAGCATCAGCCTCCAGTGCCTTAATAGCACTGCCACCATCACCAGCCATTCCTGGGGTGTCAGAATTGGCTGCTGAAATGCTTAGACAGATGAAGGCAGATGGACTGATAATGAGGTCAGCAAATCTGATGGGGCCAACTGTGCCCGTACCTGCCACATCTACTGCCCCTCAAACCCATACAACGCCTCAAGCCACCATGAGTCATTCCTCCACAGCAAGGGAAGGTCTTACCTCAGTGGAACGGCCAGAACAGGTCGGAGTAGCCATCTCTGATGTAAACTCCAGCACATTTGCCACAGAAGCCATCAGTTCCCTGACAGGTACACCAGCTCTAAATAGCAACAATTTTTCAATGAACTCGATCTCCCGCCCTCTTGATGTGAATGTTGATATACGTTTAAAACAAAAAATTTGGGCTGAGCAATTTGTTGAGTTTGGGGCCTTAGTTCAGGTTAAGCATAATGAGACTTATGAGCTCACTATGGAGGCAAATAATTTGGCTTTGGTCCCAAAA
The DNA here is from genome assembly GCF_902652985.1 of Pecten maximus. Taxonomy (NCBI): domain Eukaryota; kingdom Metazoa; phylum Mollusca; class Bivalvia; order Pectinida; family Pectinidae; genus Pecten; species Pecten maximus. The sequence goes on from NC_047016.1 coordinate 43,941,409, forward strand.
TCACGCCCAGTCCCTATTCGAACAATGGATCAATGGAATGCAGCATTCCAAGTTTTTGTTACAATAGTGGTACAAGGTAAGCCGGAATTGGCAGCTCCTTTAATGAAATATGCACATATTGTGCAACATATTGCTAAGAAGGCGGGAGATCAAGCAGCTATTGTGTATGATAGCAACTTTAGAAAGTGGAGACAGGCAAACCCTCATCTATTACCATATGAGCAGGCTAATACTGAGTTGTATTTAGAGGCAATGACTTCACAGGCAGCTTTTGGGGCTCGATCCAACAAGGGGTACACAAAAAGCCAGAATCAGTCTCAGTCGGGGTCCTCAACACAACAGCATATGGTCTGTTATGCCTTTCAGAAGAAAGGCTCATGTAATAGAGCCAATTGCTGGTTTAAACATGCATGTAGGGACTGTGGAGGAAATCATTCCTTTCGGAAGTGTCAGCAACACACAAACAAAGGTGACTCCACCACATCAACCAACCAATCACCTACCAACAGCTCTGGGGGAAAACCCAAATCAACTCACAATAAGTAATATCACACCAGTTAAATTTGATCGGTTAGCACTGTATTTGCAGGGTTATCCAAAAGATGCGTTTCAATTTTTAGAACATGGATTCGCAGAAGGGTTTGCAATTGGGTTTCAAGGTCCCAGGAGGCATCGGTTAAGTCAGAATTTACAGTCAGTTAAAGAACATCCTGACATTTTAAGGAAAAAACTTCAAGCAGAAATTTCGCTTAATAGAATTGCAGGCCCCTTTAAAAAATTACCATTTCCGGCCCTTCAAATATCTCCACTAGGTTTAGTACCTAAAAAGGAAGAAGGAGAGTTTCGACTTATTCATCATTTATCGTTTCCTTCAGGTGAGTCAATAAACGATGGCATTAGGGATGAGCAAAAAACAGTCCAATACGAAACTTTGGATCATGCAATACGGTTCATTAATCAGTGTGGAAAAGACGCTTTGTTGGCAAAATCCGACCTTGAGTCAGCTTTCAGGCTAGTCCCTGTTAATCCTAGAGATTATGAATTGTTAGGTATGTTGTTTGAAGGCCTTTATTATTATGATAGGTGCTTACCGATGGGTTGCGCTATATCGTGTCAGCTATTTGAAAAAGTAAGCTTTGCCCTCCACTGGGTGATGAATAATTATTTTAAATCTCCTAGAGTGGTACATGTGCTAGATGATTTTTTGTTTATTGGGCAACCTTCTTCGACAGAATGTCGACAGGCGCTGGATAGTTTTTTACTCTTATGCCAACAGGTCGGGGTTCCAATTAAACAATCCAAAACAGTTCAGCCCACTACATGTCTTACATTTTTAGGCATCGAACTTGATACCCATTTAATGTTAGCAAGACTACCAGTGGATAAAGTGGATAAAATCAGAGCCTTATTGCAGCATTTCATCACTAAACCTAAGGCAACACTTCAGGAATTACAATCTTTGATTGGTTTATTAAATTTTGCATGTAGGGTTATCATTCCAGGTAGAACTTTTCTGCGCAGGATAATCAATCTGACACTGGGTCTTTCTAAACCACACCATCATGTACGGTTAACAAAGGAAGCTAAAGCTGATATGCAGATGTGGTTAATGTTCATGCAACATTTCAACAACTGCACCTTCTTCTTACCTAATCGGTGGGATACCTCAGATGTGCTCCATTTGTTTACTGATGCGAGTAATTTAGGTTACGGGGGTTTGCTTGGTACTAAGTGGTTTTATGGGCAATGGGATAATGCATTACAATTGCACCACATTAATATCAAAGAACTGTTTCCCATTACCATTGCTTTGGAACATTGGGGACCCCAACTTCGTAACAAGTCCATATTATTTTTCTCTGACAATGAAACTGTTGTAGCTATCATTAACAAACAAACCTCTCCCAATCATGTGATGATGATTCTAGTCCGGCGTCTGGTTCTGGCTTCCCTTAGGTTTAATATTCAATTTAAAGCTAAGCATATACCAGGAAAACACAATGACTTAGCTGACGCCCTGTCTCGTTTGCAGGTCCAACAATTTCGGCGCTCAGCTCCCAACATGGACACCGATCCGACCCCAATTCCGGAACAACTATTACTAATTTAAGTGCAAGAGTACATCAGCTCATTGATGCGGCATTATCAAAAGGCTCAAAACAGTTATATAGAAGAGCCTTCACATTGTATTCTCAGTTTGTCGTTGATCAACTGCATGTGGAATGCTGTCTGCCCATAAGCGTTCATTATCTAGCTTTATTCATCGCTAGTTTAGTTGACACAGGTTTGGCATCATCAACCATTCACAGTTACATATCAGCAATTTCCTATATTCACAAATTAGGCGGTTTTTCAGATCCTACACAGTCTTTTCTTATACGAAAAATGCTAGTGGGTTTGCATAAAGGGGGAGACAAACCAGATTTTAGGCAGCCAATCACGCTGGACATCTTGCACAAGATTGTGACCTCATTATCGAAAACATGTACATCTTATTATGACATGATCATGTTCAAATCCATGAACTTGTTAGCTTTTCATGCCTTCCTTCGCATCGGGGAAATAGCTTACAATGGTAATGCCCAAAACGTTCTTCAGCTCAGCAATATTCAGTTTTATAGGCTTGGGGATGTTTTTCCATTTAGGTTAGAACTTTGTTTCAAATCCTACAAAGGGCATTATAACTGCACTCCGGTGACTCTGACTATTAAAGTTCAACAAAACATTGAATTTTGTCCTGTCCAAGCCTTATTTCAGTATTTAAAATTAAGGGGCTCTTCTGAAGGTCCTATCTATATTCAACCAAACAGGAAAGCTGTGACTTACCAGTGTTTTTGTAACATGCTAAAGCAGACTCTGTTAGTAGCCCAGTACGATCCTACATGGTATAGAAGTCACAGCTTCAGAATAGGAGCAGCAAGTACTGCAGCCAGTCGTGGTATTTCTGAAGCAGACATACAAGCAATGGGCAGGTGGCATTCCAATGCATTTAAGCGATATATTCGTATTCCCACATTACAAATAGAGTAGAAAGAAAGTTAGCTTTCATAACCAACTGCCGTTGAATGCAGGGCATTCCTGGCAAGTCGGGGGGGGGGGGGGGGGGGGGGGGGGGGGGGGGTTGCATTGAGGAGCCATTTTTATACTAGTGTGTATATATAAATATACTTCATTAAAGAGGCTCTTGATGCAAGGTGGCGTTTTTTGGTCCCCTCACCTACAATAGTTATACAAATTTAATATTATTTTGTATTGCTTTAGATAAATACTAAGCAAATGCAAGTTGTATTCTTTGTAAGATGCTTATTACATGATTGTAACATGTATGTTATATTTTATGTCGTTTCAATAAAACAGCCCTTTTCAATCAAAACTTAAAGTATTACTTATTTTTTACTATTGTACTATTACATAGCTTGCTGCTGGTCTGTCTGAGGAAACCATTCAACATAAAACAACAATTTAATTAATAAAATTAAATTGCATTTATGATGATGGTTGTATTTTTGTTATGGTTTAATTTCTTTGGCGTAGCGTGGTATTTTCTGAGTGATGTGTCCCCTTTGAGAAACTGTGATGCGGAAGGATACTAGATCACGTGATCTTTGATAGCGTCACTCTCTCAGAAAATTCCCGCAGGTCAAAAGGTAGGCGCCATCTTAATATTGATTTACCCGCCACCACCCCTTTTTGTTGCGCCTCCCATGTCATTTGTTGGGTTTGGCATGTCATGATTTGTAACTTTTGTTTTGTTTCGGTGAGGGGGCGTTTTTTGGTCCCCTCACCTACAATAGTTATACAAATTTAATATTATTTTGTATTGCTTTAGATAAATACTAAGCAAATGCAAGTTGTATTCTTTGTAAGATGCTTATTACATGATTGTAACATGTATGTTATATTTTATGTCGTTTCAATAAAACGGCCCTTTTCAATCAAAACTTAAAGTATTACTTATTTTTTACTATTGTACTATTACATAGCTTGCTGCTGGTCTGTCTGAGGAAACCATTCAACATAAAGATATTTAAGAACAATTTTTGTTTCCGGAAAATCCTTCATTTCAGAGAATGTATTGTGGGACATTTAGTGTCATTAAGAACACAGGTGCCTGACTCGTTTTTATAAAATAATAACATATAGAGTACATATAAATCATTTATATGTACTCTATATGTTATTATTTTATAAAAACGAGTCAGGCACCTGTGTTAAGAACTAATGAAATGGCAGGGGTCTGGGTAGCCTATTGTGAAAAGGACGGAGAAAACTCCGCCACGTACGAGTCAACACTTCACCTAAAAACGCAGTTTTCCAAACTGACACTGTCAATAATATCAACGAAACATTCATCTTTAACCTACCGTATCACTCACTACGAATGTTTACATCCAAATATGAATTAATCCATGAAAATATCACCGAATATTCTTCCACCAAAACGGTCCAAAACGCCATTTTGCAAGCTAGCTGCGTCCTCAACCTTTCCAAATTCATCGAGCACGCGCTCATTTACATATGCATGAGGTTAAAAGGTCGCCTGATTCTTTTCGGGATGCATTTTTCGCGTGCATGTTTTGCCCGAAGATTATTGAAGAGTTTCTTCTTACTTATAACAATATCTAATTTACATTTAGTTTAAAAGTAAAGTTCTCGTGTACCGAATTTGACAGTATACATGCGCGGATCCAGAAATTTGAAAAAGGGGTGGGGTGGCATAGGCGTTTTTGTTTTTGTGGCTTTATTTTTTTTCCTCATCCGAAAAAAGGGGGGGGGGGGGCTCCCCTCGGATCCGCTAGTGGTATACATAGGAAGATCTTCTCATATATATATAACTATGCAGTAGAGTGCTGTAGCGTATAGGAAGTCGTCAAAAAGTGGGGGTGTGCAATTCTTTGTTATATATATGTAAAATATATATTTTAGGTGACCATGAAATGTCTTAGTTCCGGATAATATCAGCCGGTTGTTTATATGTTGGTTCGAATATTAGTTTGCTTTGTTGTTTTCCGAAATATAAAGAGTTGCCGCCACGAAGCGAGAATGATGGTGTTGTGTTGTCATTTCTCTGGGTAATTCCCCCAACGTATCCCTCGATTGTAACATATTTTTCATTTTTCAAATCGTATGCCATCTCCGCAAAGATAGCCAATAATTATCATTTCAACATCCCAATGATAATTTATGTAGTACAAAATAAGTTATTTACGCAAATCAGAATATATAATTTATCTTAAAACATGCATGAATCACCAGGCGCGGATCCAAAATTTTCGAAAGGGGGGAGGGTTCTTTTAGGCTATAAAAAAAATCCTCCTCCAAAAAAGGGAAAATTTACCTAGAAAAGGTATTCGCTTTAAAAACTTATCATTTTTCCTTAATAATTGACAGGTTTTTAACTTTTTTCAAATCTGATAGAATGTGTATCTAAAGCGAACCCTACATGCTGCTAATTTGCCGACAATAGATGCCAGTGCCGTTTAATGTTATACGATGGTTCCATCATTCGTACCTGTTGGTAACTAATATTACTCTATTCACGTTAACACCACGCATTCTCATCCGTGTTGTGTTTCTGTCTTGTTCTCATTACGAAATCAATCAACTTCACAAGTTATCATCAACTTATCGAATCTATGTGATGAAGTTAAGTAAAATTACGTATTAAGATATAAACATTGACTTACCAGACTAGTGCAGACGATCGACACACAGGTCTGAGGATTGATATACTAGTATAAAAGTCTGAAGAAAAGATATCTTCCCCCCAGTAGATTTTTAAATTAGTTTTAAGTGTCACTATTTATCACCGTTTGTTACACGTTGCAGCCATGTTAATCTGTTTATTATTGTGTCTGCGATTAAGTTATTTTGGCTGTTAATCAGAGAATGTAGACGAATTGTATTATGAACACGTATGATAACACAAAGTTTGAACATATCTTGTTGAACCTATTCGAGTTCTATGATTTAAAAAAATCAAATGAATTTGAACACAAGTCCTTCACAAAGATCGGAAGTATTACTATATATATATGTAGTCCGTGGTAAAAGGCTGATGTTTTTCTGCCTGGCTGCAAGGGAAACTTTACACACTTGATAAAGTTATTAAACATCCACGTTTATTGATTATAAAACATACTTCATTTTGTTTCGTATGATCGACATCGCAGCTATGTATATGTACATGTACGTGGCTCTGGACGACGGACGGATGCTTATGATAAATCATAGAGTTGTTTTCAGTTTTTTTTGTGGATTGCAGTGAGTTGTAAAAAATGTGAACTGCAAAGCTCATATCATTTGTCTATTGAACAAAAACAATATGATTTTTATTTCAGAAGACATAACCTTTACTCGCAAGTAGTTTGTCATATGTTTAGGTAATGCTGTTTGATATTGTGATATATTTAAGCTTTGGACTGCTAGCGCTTCATGTTGAATTTGCCTTTGTCAAGTTGGCATTCATCAGTCCATAGCCTCCAACTGAAAGCATTTCAATGCTTATATATTTACATTTGACAACGATTTTTAAAGGCTATATCCAGGAATTTGGCTTCTACGATGAATGAACAAATTATCATCGTCAACGACGGAACAGCCTTTTTAACAGCCATCTATCGTTATCGCCGACGTTACAATTATGACGTCACTATAATAATGACGTCATGATAAAGATTTGGAAGTTGTGGACTCGTAACTTTCAAGTGAGTTTGGTAAAGTTATATACTGGGGCTGCAGTGTAAATGTAAATATTTACATTTGGATGGCAAAGCCATGATATAAACAAACTAAACTAATTTGCAGTCTATGAGAGTATAACTGACACCCAAAGCGTGACACCATTCTATGCATAACTGACACCCAAATCGTGCATTCATGTATTATTCATACGCGACCGTATGTACGGACGGGATCCCTCGGAACTACTTACAACCAATGTAAACAAATGGCATCTTATCATTGCTCATCATGCTATCGGATAGAGTACGAGACCAGAAAACAAATCTTAAAATGTAAAACGAAAATAAAGGTAAGAATGGTTAACAATCACGAAAATCGAAATAAAACAAGATTTAATAAACACATATGTTGACAAATATTTGTTCCGGGGCCAGAGTGGAAAATCATTACACACCACATTGTTTGCGCGCCACCGCCATCCAGTGTTTGAATGACAAAAATTTTGAAACCCGACACATCATGTTTATGTCAAATCATAAGAACGAGGCTTCTCTCCGGTCGTACAATAGAACAGTATCTTCTTCACAAAAGAAAGCATCAAGTGGTGCATTATCGTGTCTAACGCATCCTAAACTTGAAACAGACATGGTACCAGTCACAAGCAACGTTGTCGCTGAAGCTCGTGTAACTCCCTCGGCCACTGTCACTTCTCTCATTGGTCGTATCCCTGACACCGGTGCTGTTGTAGCTACTATAAACTTTAATGCTGTTTCCATGCAATCAAAGAACATATTTACACCTGGTTTTTTGGCGAATTCCACTTTCTCCCACTGCACATTCAACTTTCATAGCTAAACTCTGTCAATGCTGTCAGCCGTTGCGTGCGCGTGGTGACGGGTGACATTTCCATCCGCATAATTGTTCCGGATGGTAAATTAAAAAAAAAAAAATCCGAAATCGTTAACAAACTGAATAATTCATCCGTATATTCTGAAATACTGACTACCAATATTATTGATATTGTTAGCGCGCATTATGAAGATTGTCTGCAAAGCTCTGGCATCTATATAGACCATATAATCCATAAAAAGACAGTTTAATGCTTAAATATTACGTATTGTATTATCTGTTTGAAGTTATGTATGGTAGTGGCGATATCTGTACGATATTAGTGATACATGTAAGATGTTTGTGATAACTGTGTGGTATTGGTAATATCTGTATGGTATTGGTAATATCGTATGGTATTGGTGATATCTGTATAATATTAGTGATCTCTGTATGGTTTTAGCGATCTTTGTTTGATATTGGTGTTACATGTATGATATTGGTAATACATGTATGGTATTGGTGATATCTGTATGAATTTGGTGATATCTGTATGGTATTCGCGATCTCTGTATGGTATTGGTAATATCTGTGGTATTTGTGATAGCTATTTGATATTGGTGATCTCCGTTAGTATTGGTAAAATCTGTATGATACTGGTGATATCTGTATGATACTGGTGATATCTTTATGATATTGGTAACATCTGTATGGTATTGGTGATATATGCATGTTATTGGTAATATCTGTATGATATTTGTGAAATCTGTATGGTATTGGTGATATCTGTATGGTATTGGTAATATCTGTATGGTATTGCTAATATATGTAAGGTTTTGGTGATATCTGTATGATATTGGTGATTTCTATTAGTATTGGTAATTTCTGTATGGTATTGGTGATATCTGTATGGTATTGGTGATACATGTATGGCATTTGTGATATCTGTATCATATTAGCTATATCTTTATGGTGTTGGCGATATCTGTATGGTGTTGGCGATCTCTGTATGGTGTTGGTGATATCAGTATGATTTTGGCGGTGTTTGTATGATATTGGTGATATCTGTATGATATTGGTGATATCTGTATGATATTGGTGATATCTGTATGATATTGTTGTTATCTGTATGGTTTTGGTGATACATGTATGGTTTTGGTGATACAGGTATGGTTTAGGTGATTCATGTATGGTATTAGCGGTCTTTGTACGATATTGATGATACAGGTAGGTATTAATGAGATATGTATGATATTGATGATCTCTGTTTGATATTGGTGATATCTGTATGATAATGGTGTTCTCTGTATGATATTGATGATACATGTATGGAATTGGCGATCTTTGTATGATATTGGTGATACATGTATGGTATTGGTGATATCGGTATGATATTTGTGGTATCTATAATATTGGTGAACTCTGTATGATATTGGTGATATAGGTATGGTATTGGCGATATCTGTATGGTATTGGTGATCTCTGCATGGTATTGGTGATATGTATGATATTGATGATATCTGTATGGTATTGGTGATCTCTGTATGGTACTTGTAATATCTGTATGATATTGGTGATATCTGCATGGTATTGGCGATCTCTGTATGGTATTGGTAATATCTGCATGACATTCGTGGTCGCTGTATGATTTTGGTGTTACATGTATGATATTGGTGATATCTGTATGGTATTGGTGATCTCTGTATAGTATTGGCGATCTATTTGTAATATATGTATGGTATTGAAAATATATGTATGGTATACGTTATATATGCATGATGTTGATGATATATGTATGGTATTGGTAATCTCTAAATGGTATTGGTGATATCTGTATAGTATTGATGATAAATGTATTGTATTGGTGATATCTGTATTGTATAGGTAGTATATGTATGATATTGGTGATATCTGTATGGTTTTGGTAATACATGAATGGTTTTGGTGATACATGTATGTTTTTGGTGATATCGGTATGATATAGGTGGTATCTGTATGATATTGGTGAAACATATATGGAATTGGTGATATCTGTATGGTTTTGGTGGTGTTTGTATGATATTTGTGATATCTGTATGGTTTTGGTGATACACGTATGATTTTGGTGATATCTGTATGGAATTGGTGATATCGGTATGATATTGGTGGTATCTGTATGATATTGGTGAACTCTGTATGATATTGGTGATACATATATGGAATTGGTGATATCGGTATGATTTTGTTGGTGTTTGTATGATATTGGTGATATCTGTATGGTTTTGGTGATACGTGTATGGTTTTGGTGATTCATGTATGGTATTGGCGATCTTTGTACGATATTGATGATACAGGTATGGTATTAATGATATCTGTATGATATTGATGATCTCTGTATGATATTGGTGATATATGTATGATATTGGTGATATCTGTATGGTTTTTGTGATACATGTATGGTTTTGGTGATACAGGTATGGTATTGGTGATATCGGTATGATATTTGTGGTATCTATAATATTGGTGAACTCTGTATGATATTGGTGATATAGGTATGGTATTGGCGATATCTGTATGATATTGGTGATTTCTGTATGGTACTAGTAATATCTGTATGGTATTGGTGATATCTGCATGGTATTGGCGATCTCTTTATGGTATCGGTAATATCTGCATGGCATTCGTGGTAGCTGTATGATATTGGTGTTACATGTATATTGGTGATATCTGTATGGTATTGGTGATCTCTGTACAGTATTGGCGATCTATTTCTAATATATGTATGGTATTGATAATATATGTATGGTATACGCTATATATGCATGATGTTGATGATATATGTATGGTATTGGTAATCTCTTTATGGTATTGGTGATATCTGTATAGTATTGATGATTAATGTATTGTATTGGCGATCTCTGTATAGTATTGATGATTAATGTATTGTATTGGTGATATCTGTATTGTATTGATGATTAATGTATTGTATTGGTAATATCTGTATTGTATTGATGATATATGTATGGTATTGGTAATCTCTTTATGGTATTGGTGATATCTGTATAGTATTGATGATTAATGTATTGTATTGGTGATATCTGTATAGTATTGATGATTAATGTATTGTATTGGTGATATCTGTATAGTATTGATGATTAATGTATTGTATTGGTGATATCTGTATAGTATTGATGATTAATGTATTGTATTGGTGATATCTGTATTGTATTGATGATTTATGTATTGTATTGGTGATATCTGTATAGTATTGATGATTAATGTATTGTATTGGTAATATCTGTATAGTATTGATGATATCTGTATGGTATTGTCGATATCTGTATAGTATTGATGATTAATGTATTGTATTGGTGATATCTGTATAGTATTGATGATATCTGTATGGTATTGTCGATATCTGTATAGTATTGATGATTAATGTATTGTATTGGTGATATCTGTATAGTATTGATGATATCTGTATGGTATTGTCGATATCTGTATAGTATTGATGATTAATGTATTGTATTGGTGATATCTGTATAGTATTGATGATTAATGTATTGTATTGGTGATATCTGTATAGTATTGATGATATCTGTATGGTATTGTCGATATCTGTATAGTATTGATGATTAATGTATTGTATTGGTGATATCTGTATAGTATTGATGATATCTGTATGGTATTGTCGATATCCGTCTGGTATTGATGATATATGTATTGTATTGGTAATATCTGTATAGTATTGATGATTAATGTATTGTATTGGTAATATCTGTATTGTATTGATGATATATGTATGGTATTGGTAATATCTGTATAGTATTGATGATATCTGTATGGTATTGTCGATATCTGTATGGTATTGATGATATATGTATGGTATTGGTAATCTCTTTATGGTATTGGTGATATCTGTATAGTATTGATGATTAATGTATTGTATTGGTGATATCTGTATTGTATTGATGATATCTGTATGGTATTGTCGATATCTGTATGGTATTGTCGATATCTGTATGGTATTGATGATATCTGTATGGTTTTGGTGATATCTTTGTAGTATTGGTGAGATTTGTATGGTATTGGTGATCTGTGTAGGTAACATGTTAGTAATATATGTATGGTATTGATGATCTCTGTACAACATTTGTTTGTATGTGATAGTGTTGGTATCTGTATGGTATTGTTGATCTCAGTGTGATATTGGTGAATTTTGTATGATGTTAGTGATACATGTATGATATCGATCATCTCTTTGCGATTTTGGTGGTATCAATATGATATTGGAGGTGTTTGTATTATACTAGTGATCTCTATATGATGTTTAGTGAAGATACAAACTGGTCACTTCATATTTCAGAAATTAAAAAAATACGTATAAAAATATCAGTTCTACTTTGAAAATCCATGACATAGTTTGAATTGTATCCTATACAGAGTTAATGTTATAAATAACTAACCATGGGTTTGTGGAAGTCAATGTAAAAATATTGTATATTGTTTGTTTGAATGTACTCTACTAGACATGTTTTGTTGGTGTTTTACGATATTTTGATATTTCAGTCGACGTCCTACTACGTGGTTCGGTGGGGAAAGCGAAACTATTTTTCTTTCTAAGCAAACATTTATCAAAGAAAGCAAGCGTTTTCAAAGTTAAATCTGTTGTAAACAATATGTTAGAAAGAGACATCTTAAAATAGTGCGCCGGATGACGTGTCAATTAGTTCATTTTTAAAGTCTTCCCCATATGGTAAAGGAAGGGAGATAACCCCTCAACATGCATCCAGGAGAAATCAAAGTACTGAAAGTACTGAAGCATTGACATTTTCCAAAGTAACGACGCTATTTCCTGATACAAGTACATGAAGCTATCTATGAATGTTGGTGGACATAAAGTTCAAGTAGCAATTGTCCAGTCTCCTTTTTTCCTGAAATGTGAACTTTTTATTGGAATGGCCATTTACATGTTAATTGCAATCAATTATATATGTAGAATGCTCAACATTCTGTCTTCACACATGTGAGGTAGTAACGCGATTACCATTATATCTCCGACGACTATTACCGACACTGTTCGGCATCTCACGACACTCATAAGCACCAGAATTACACGAGCTAACGTCATTTATCGGAAAGGTTGACTTTGCTGTTTGCCAGGCCTCCCGCTATAGATTGTAGGTCCGTTCTGTACGGTCAGCTCCGTTGTAACATATTTTAGGGAATCATTATTAGATATTATTGCACTAAATGTATGTGTATTTAAAACCTAATCTAATAATGTTTCACCATAATGTTTCATATATCTTATGGTTTAATCAGTTCCTTCCCAATACAATGTACCCTTTGATCTGTATACTCTTTCCATTACAATTTTCTGTATGAACTGTACACCTTTCCTAATACCAATATAATGTACCCTATTAAATTCATACACTTCCCAATACAATGACCCTTATGAATTTTATAATTACCCTGTGGACTTCATACACTTTCCCATACAATGATCCTGATGAACTACTTACCTTACCAATACAATGTACCCTATGACCTTTATAATTACCATGTGGACTTCATACACTTTCCCATACAATGTATGCTATGGACCTTTAACCCTTCCCAATCCAATCTATTCCATGAACTTCATACCCTTCCTAATATATTGTAAGCTCTGAACCTTATACATAAGAGAGCACTGGGAGTAGTAGTCTGACAAACTGTATGTGTGGTTAAAGATATACACACATGCTAGTAGATAATGGAATTCCTGTTGGCAATAGTGTAGATAGTAGCGCAGTGGTCATATAACCAAATAAATTGCTACTCATTCTTGTCTGCCCGAGTGGTATTACAATGTTATAGCAGAACTTTATATTGTACTAAGGGTAATACATAGAGGTTAAGTAGTAGTATTCAGAATTCCTGTTGTCAATAGTGTATATAGTTAGGTAGTTGTATTCAGTATTCCTGTTGTCAATAGTGTAGATAGTTGTATTCAGAATTCTTGTTGTCAATAGTATAGATAGTTAGGTAGTTGTATTCAGAATTCCTGTTGTCAATGGTGTAGATAGTTAGGTAGTTGTATTCAGAATTCTTGTTGTCAATAGTGTAAATATTTAGGTAGTTGTATTCAGAATTCCTGTTGTCAATAGTGTAGATATTTAGGTAGTTGTATTCAGTATTCTTGTTGTCAATATTGTAGATAGTTGTATTCAGAATCCCTGTTGTCAGTAGTGTAGATATTTAGGTAGTTGTATTCAGAATCCCTGTTGTCAATAGTGTAGATAGTTAGGTAGGTATATTCAGTATCCCTATTGTCAATAGTGTAGATAGTTTTTTTTTGTTTTGGAAATTTTTTATTTTCTTCCATGCATATGCATACATGTAGCAATACATAATATTGGTGTATATTTAATTACAGCAATTACATTTTTTCATATGCTTAATAAAAATTCGCTTATCAATACATGAAGTATACCTCAGATGCAGTTTCGTCACAATACATTAAATCGTGCAATCGTATAAAATGAATGTGTTCATCACGATTTCATATTATCTCATTGTGTGATGTGACTGATAGAACATGCTCTTATATATATATATATATATATAGTAATAATAATAAAAAACACAAACCAGGAATTCACACTAACGCTTTCAACATGCTTTGAGAGCAAGCTCTTCAGGTGTAATGAAAGGATTTATTTGTGACGTCATCACTGTGTGTCATGGTTACGTCAAAACAACATAGATTGATGACGTCATAAAAGACAATGATCAAAAGTACACATAAATACAAAATTGATGACGTCAAAATAAAAGAGATACACAATTAGAAATTATGTAATGGAAAACAACTGTTTTTACAGTAACATTGATTTGGAATCACACAGAACTACAACCAAGAAATTTGAAACGTTTATTATGCCGTTCAAAGTTTGATTCTGAACAGCAAATTCCATGTATATCTAAATGTGGTAGACCTAGATGTGGTACATGTGAAAGTATCATAGAATGTTCCAATTTTACGTTCAAAAATGGATTTAAATTTCAAATCAAAGCAAATATGAATTGTATATCTAAAAATGTTATCTATGCTATGATTTGCAAACATTGTTCAGAATTTTACATTGGCCAGACGGGCAACGAAATTAGAAAACGTATGACAGTACATAGACAGCAAATAAGAACAGACAATCTAAGATTTTTAACAGTTAGTAAACATATGTACCAATGTTCTAAAAGTGAGTTTTATGTTTTACCTATATACCAAATGTCTAGCTCAGATGCTATAGAAAGAGAATCAAAAGAAAATATGTTTATTAATCTATTAAAACCAAGTCTTAATTCATGTAGTTCTGTGTGATTCCAAATCAATGTTACTGTAAAAACAGTTGTTTTCCATTACATAATTTCTAATTGTGTATCTCTTTTATTTTGACGTCATCAATTTTGTATTTATGTGTACTTTTGATCATTGTCTTTTATGACGTCATCAATCTATGTTGTTTTGACGTAACCATGACACACAGTGATGACGTCACAAATAAATCCTTTCATTACACCTCAAGAGCTTGCTCTCAAAGCATGTTGAAAGCGCTAGTGTGAATTTCTGGTTTGTGTTTTTTATTATTATTACTATGTATACCCATCACAAGGACATTATATATTTTTAATTATATATATATATATATATTATCGTGTTGCTTTAGCTATGTATGGTATACTTCAGGTAAGGATATTGCCATATTAATTCAGAAGAAAACTTTTTATACATGTAGATATACAAAAAAAGACATACATAAAGACTTCTTACATGCACAGACTCATACTGTAACAGTAGTTGAGTTCTAAAAAGTAGCAATAACAAGTTTTTCCTTTTTTTTGATTTGTTACGTTATAAGTGCTTTCAAATCAACCCATCGTTTTTCAAATTTTTGGACAGTCATATTTTTCCTATGAATGTACTGTTCAATTTTGTAATGTTTTTCTAGTTCCATTTTGAATATAAATAGAGCAGACAGATGATTTTTATACTTTTGCTTGTATATGTGTAATTTTGCTAAAACAATAATTAAGTTTATGTTGTTTATTTTGTTGTCCGTTTTCCCAAGGATAACATCTGAATTAATCAAACTCAAGAGTTTTCCCGGTTTTGTTTTCTACCCATGTGGTGAATTCTTGCCAAAATTTTGTAACAAGAGTACATTCCCAAAACAAGTGGATTATTGATTCTATATTTGCTTTACAAAATGAGCATACAGGCGAGTTAATTACACTTATCATACGCAGGTATTTGTTTGTGCTAATGATTATGTGGGTAATTCGGTATTGGAACCACTCAAGTGATGAGTCCGAGGTTAACTTAAATATTATAAAGTTAATCTTTTCCCACCAATATTGATTTTGATGTATATCAAGTTCAAGTGACCATTTGACTTTGTATTTATCACTTGTAGTTAAATCTTTAATAAAAATATTATATATCGAGAGTCCTCGTTGTTTATTTGTTAAGATGTGATAAATGTACTTTTGACAATGTGGAAGTATAATAGTGGAATTATAATTTCTCAGAAAAGACCATTTAGACAGAATGGCATTCCTGATGCCATAGAACTGAGTTAGTATTGGTGAAAAGGAAAATTTTTCGCAAAATTCTTCATAGTTTTCAATTAATTTACCTTGGTCATTACATAAGTCATACACATAACATATCCCTTTTCGTGACCATTGTTTAAAATGTATGGTCTTGTTATCAATCTTTATTTCTGGATTGTGCCACAAGGGACGATACAAAACACTTTCTTCGTTGCATGGAAGGTACAAAAAACAAGGTTTATTTTCGAGGACTTCTTTCCAGAACAGATTTTTAATAGATTTCGACTTTTTTCTCCAATAGTCCGCCCCATATGAAATAATAGTAAATTTTGATTCGCCAATCACTTCTTCAAAAAGGTAGGTCCATGAATTATCATTTGTTAACAGGCGTTTTATCCAGGATAGTTTCATGGATTTAATGAAAGCATCAATTTGAACCATTTTAAGACCGCCATCTTTGTAATTTTGAACTATCTGGTTTCATGAGATTTTGTCGTTTTTCCTGCCCCATATAAAATTGTATATAAGTCTTTCTAGAATTTTTACAAAGTCCTTATCAGGTCTTCGAATACTTGTAAATAAATGTGTTAATTTAGAAAGAATGATGCTTTTAACAACTGTAATTCTACCTATTGGACTAAGACACCTCTTTGACCATATGTGAATGAGAGATTTAATTTTTTTAAGTTTGTCACAGTAATTCAAGTCAGCAAGTTCTGACAGATTCGGACTGAATTTCACTCCTGGGAAAGTGAATGGTTCATTTGACCAAAAAAGGTTATTATTAGCACATATCCTATCAGTAGTTAATTTTTTAGTTCCAAGCCATATACACTTTGTTTTTTCGATGTTGGGTTTTAACCCAGAGTATTTGGCGTATTGAGTAAGAAGATCTAAAGTTTTCTTGAGTGCTTTGTCTGAGCCATCTAATGTGAGACCAGTATCATCAGCATACTGTGATAACTTGAATTCTTTATTACCGACTTTGATGCCTTTTATGTCTTTATCATTTCTTATTAATATGCCAAGTATCTCCATGTAACGGGATGAGCATATTGTCCAATCTGGTGCAGAGATAGAAACACAACACACTGTATTTACATTATTTACAACATTTAATTACAATATACACTATGAACAACTGCACATCCACACTCACTTTCACACATTTAATAAGAACATATATCACAAATAAATGGTTCACTCAAGGAATGGGCAGATTTCCATCACTGTCTATGAGGTCACCTAAATAGTCTACACTGGTGGGCAGATTTCCACCATGGAGTGTCAACAAGAACCCAGTTCTCTCCACAAGACGGCACCATCAAGCCTCATCACGAACAATTGTTATATTGCCAGAAAAGAATACCACTCATGGCTGTCTATCAAGGTTCTGGCTGTGAGTCGCAACCACAGTACCCAGGCCACCTCGCTCCACCACACATCAGTCTGGCATATGTCCCTGTCAGGACTCTGTTCTGACCATGATCCTTCCAGGATCATCCACACCACATTATGGTCTATCCTCACCAATGGGTTAAACTAAAATATAATACAAATATACTACTAAATAATTATGGCCCAACTAACCTAACCTATTAACAACCGTTATATTGACTGATATAATACATATATGCAATAAAATGACTACACCCTAAATTACTGAAAGTATGACACACGACGCCTTAATATTTACTACACTGACATGCACTCACGTTACACGTGTGCATATAACAATGACCACCCGTAATTCAGACTATGTAGACATTAACTAATATGTATATAATGCTATATGCTTGGTATATCTCTAAAATATCATCTATATAACTGTACATGTCGTATAATACCCTATTAATAAATATACAATACGCTAAGCACACCTGTATACACCCGTGCAACATACCGGGTGGGTATCTATAAATAGACAACTATAATACCTTGCTGTTTATCTACACAGCATGTCAACAACAGTTATAAACAATATATACAATTGGGTTTGTATGTACGGTACTCACCGCAAGCTGTAGTTTGCGTATTTATGTCCAATAAATGAGTAAGTAGCCGCGGTGTTGTGCCGCTACATCTGCATGTTGACGTGTTTACACCGCACGTTCTGGAATGTCCTTTTTCCTATATCCGGTCACACATCCGGTTCACGTACAAGTCTTTGAGCGCGAAATACAAACAAAGTAAAGTACCATGATATGTAACACTCCACACACATAATAAAAAGATAGGGTGACAGCGGATCGCCTGTCTACATCCTCTACCAATATTAAAAAATTGAGAGAAAAAACCATGTTGTGTAACACATAAAGATGCCTTTTGGAATAAAGTATGGATAAATTTTTGAAATAATTACCAAAGTTAAAATATGTTAAAACCTTTGTTATGAAGTTCCATGAAATAGAGTCGAAGGCCTTTTCGAAATCTATAAATAATAATAAACCAGGTATCTCCTTCTCTTCTGCATATTGCATTAAGTCATAAATTTGTCTAACATTTTCACCAATAAATCTACCTTTTAAAAAACCCTTTGATTTTTATGCATTATACTATTTAAAACATCTTTTAATCGATAAGCAACTGCATTAGAGAGTGTTTTATAGGAAACATTAAGGAGAGAAATTGGTCTCCAATTTTTTAGGAGTTCTCTAGGTTTATTACCCTTAGGTAGTAGAGATACAACACCTTGTTTTTGTGTAAGTGATAACTCGCCCTTTTGAATACCCATAGTTAAGGATTTCGTAATAAAAAACTTGAGATCAATCCAAAAGAACTTATTTAATTCTGTTGTATAACCATCTGGGCCAGGACTTTTGCCATTTTTAAGACATTTAACTGAATGAGCTAGTTCTTTCATGGTAATTGGTCGATCTAACTAACGATTTAATTTCATTGTCTATTTTAGGTACTTCATAATCCCCGAGAAGAATATCCAAATCAACTTCTTCTAATTCATTATCTTTACTTGCATATAAATTTACGTAAAAGTTTTTTTTTATTTCATTCAGCAAATCATCTTGATCGTTTATAATTTTACCATCCCCCTGGATTATTTTTGTGATCTTTTTATTAACATAATTACGTTTTTCTAAGTTACAGAAGTATTTTGTGGGTTTTTCACCACTTTCGATCCACTGAGCCTTCGCTCTTATTAGCAGCCCATTCATTTGATTTTCCCGGAGGTCCTCTAACTCGGACTTAAGGTCAGTTAAAATCTCTACTAGAATATGATTAGGGTCAATGTTGTCTATAATTAATTCTTCAGTGACTCTGATAAGGTTTTCCAATTGTATCTGTCTTTCCCTATTTTTCCTCTTCTTTTTAGAGCAATAAGATATAGTCATGGATCGTATATTCAGTAAAACCATTTCAAAATAATTGGTCATTGAGTGATGACTGAAACATGAATGGGTCTATCTCTGGTATATTTGAAATATTATAAACCGGCAGAGCATATTCTTGTTTTGTTTTCAGAATGGTTTCCTTTACTTTATTTATATAAAGAGTATCTTTCAGGAGGGAGTTATTAAACTTCCAGAATCTCCTACCGCGTTTAAAGTCAGATATTATTATTTGCAAGGTGATTGCTGAGTGATCAGTTTTGTAACCTGGAATCATATCTGTTTTACCTATGTTTGTTAACAGCTCGGAAGAAATAAGGTTAAAGTTTAGTCTGGATTTTTTTATAGGGTTCTTTTTAAACCAGGTGTAGCATTTTAAATCTAGATTTTTGACTCTCCAGGGGTCTACAAGGCCGAAGTCATTTGCAATATTTTGTAGCTCTTCGCTAGCCCTGGAACTTGATATTTTGTATTGATTGAACAGTTATATATTTCACGTGTTTAATTCCAGTAATTTTGTTTTCATCACATGAAAGTATATAATAAAATAATGAAAACAATTATCGTTACTTGAACAGTTTTAATTTGATACATTTAATTTATATTGTAGTTTAATTTCATATTCAATTAATCAGCATATTCATGATTTCATTTTTGCCGTTTCAGTCCATAATATATGTTGTACATTCTATGTTTATACATTCAATGCTTAAAGTCAGAAACCAGAACGCATAAACAAATTAATTAAACATTGATTTAACATGTAAAGAAAGAGATTCTTTGAATGTACTGGTAATTAAGTAATCTTAACAGTACTACATTTCGAAATTTTAAGTTTACAGAATGTATATGTTACTTGTAATACACTTTCCATCTTCCTTTACTGATATACATATGTAGTTGAAATTTCTGTACAAGTACCCAGAGACTTGTATATCAGATATGTACGTCTCTGATGTACCCGTGTGCAGGTATCTAATAATTTGAAGATTTAACATATTGGATATCATTCTGGGATATTCTAGGTGAAATTGACGGAACTAGTAAGGCACAGAATAATGATAAAAATGTAAACGAAATGTACAATTACTTTAAAGATCTTAACAAGGGAGATAACTCTAATGAAATCTCTGATAATGAAATTATTGCAGTGGAAGATTCGAGGATTTACTGAATGGTGAAATTACTAAAACTATTTCTAGTTTAAGCAACAATAAGCTCCAGGTTATGATGGAATCTTAAATGAGTATCAAAAAGTCACTGTAGAATTATTTAAACCATTATATTATAAATTATTTAATACCATATTTAATACAGGATTCCTACCCGATTCCTGGAAAGTAGGGATTATTAAATATATATACGTAAAGGTGATCCTGATAACTTGGATAATTATAGAGCAATAAGCCTTGTCTCGTGTCTTGGTAAAGTGTTTACATCTATTCTTAATAGCAGATTAAATAAGATGGCTGATCAAATAAATCTAATACCTTATGCCAAGGCTGGACTCAGAAAATATCATTCTACTACCGATAATATTTTTATTCTTCATGTCTTAGCATCCATCTATTTTTCACTTGGAAAAAAAGTTATTTTGTTCATGTATAGACTTCAAAAAGGCCTTTGATTCGGTTTGGAGACTTGGGCTATGGAAAAAAAGTCCAGGAAAGTAGACCTACAATTCAAAGTTTTTTGACTCCCTCGTATTACCGATACTTTTGTATTCAGTAGAAGTACAGTAGTATGGGGCTTTGGAAATTTAAGTGTCATCGAAAAACTACATTTGCAGTTCCGCAAGCGTATACTAGGTATTAAAAAGAGTACACCAAACTACATGGTATATGGTGAAATCGGGAGTTTTCCATTATATATAGAAGTTGAAACAAGAATTATTATGCTTTGGCATCAATTAATAACTGGTAGTAATCTGTCTAGTGCTATGTATAACTTGATGTTTAATTTAGAGACAAACGGAACTATGGATTTCAATTGGTTAGAGAATGTTCAGAATATATAACCTGGAATGAATTTTATCTGGGTTTATCACACAATATGTACATTAAATAGAGATTACTTGAAGTATGATGAGAAACAAAGATTACAAGGCCAATTCATCTAGAAACGGTTTAACGACACCGAGAGCTCTTCAAGAGGGTCTGTCTGTTTTATCTATAAAAGAAATTTTGTGTTTGAAAATTATCTTGTGAATTTAAAGCCAAAAGAAAGACAAATTAATTCTAAATTTAGAACTTCAAATATGCACTTACTTATAGAAACTGGAAGATGGATTGGAATACCTAATGTAATCTATGTTTTAATGAAATCGGTGACGAATTTCATTATTTATTTAAATGTGATCACACGACTGTTAAGCATATAAAACAATTATTCATCCCAAATTACTACTGTACCAATCCTAGCCTTATTAAAATGTAAGGATTATTTACCATATGTAATGTGAAGATTTTATCGAATATCAGCAAATTTCTACGAAAACTTGAAAAATTACTGGCTGTATATCACTAGTTTATCATTGTAGCATCTGTTGTTAATTGCATTGATATTTCGCTAACCGACATGTGTCCATGAATTTAATGTATAGTGACGTCACATGCTCTGTATGTCTGAGAGAGAAAGCTTATATAACACGCATACATGTTCATGTATCTGGAGCTGTCATACAACAAGTACGGCACGAAATTGCTTGAACTATGTAAAAGATGTTCCGTATTTATTGCGAACGGTTGTATTTTTGGGGACAAATTTATTGGTGTAACTACATGTAAAAATACTAGTGTTGTAGACTACGTTTTGTTGTCTCCAGAAGCATTTGAATTAGTGTCCGACTTTGAAATATGTTATTTTGATCCTTTATTCTCGGACGTCCATAAAACTATAGAATTCTCTTGTCGCTTACAATGTCAAAATACATTTAATATAAACACTTTATCAGATAACCGTGAAGATGTTAGTACTGAAAATATAAAATGGGACCAAGCTAAGGCAAATACTTTCTCTGATATTCTTAGTCTGACCAATCAGGACAGACTACCAGATATCAACAGCACTCTGAATAGATTAGCAGGAAATAATTCGATTACTAGTGACCAAATCAACGATGTAGTAAATGACATTTGCTCCGTGTTAACGACTACAGCGAAAGACATACTTGGAGTTAAAAAAACAATCGCGCTATAAAAACGAACAAATATAAGTTATGGTTTAATAAAATGATAGAGCAAGAAACGCATATAAACGTGTTAAGTCAACGTGTACAAAAACACTGATGAATAAAAAGGGGACAGAGTACAGGAAACGACTCCTTATCAATTACAGAAAATTTAAAGAAAAGTGCACGAAAGAACTACGGCAGATTTCTAAAAATAACAAAAAAATGTTCTTGAATACATTAAACAAGAATTCACAATGTACGAAAAAAGCAGGTGAAATTCCAATAGAGACCCTTTATCAGTATTTCAAAAATCTCAACAGAATTCAAGATGGCGACGATGCTAACGATCTTGAGATAAATAACGAAGGTAACAACACAACCCATGACGATAACGGCGATATACTTAATCGTATTATATCGGAAGATGAGCTTCAAAGCGCTATCAATCAATTAAAAGATAATAAGGCGCCTGGAGTAGACAAAATTTTAAATGAATATATTAAAAATTCGTCACCCGATATGATATCAATGTATTGCAAACTATTTAATGTTATATTTGATACAGGTTTAATACCCGAAAATTAGATAATCGATGTGATCAAACCTATTTAAAAAAAAATAAAGGAAATTGCGATGACCCCGACAACTACAGATAAGCTGTCTAGGAAAATAATTTACATCTTCAATCAATAACAGACTTAATATTGTCGCCGACTCAGTCGGTCTGATATCTAAAAACCAGGCGGGGTTCCGAAAAAAAACCACTCTACAATGGATAACATTTTTATAATGCATTCGTTAATTTCTCTTTGTTTATCGGCTGTTAAAAAACTTTATTGTACGTTTGTGGATTTCCGTAAGGCGTTTGATAATATCTAGAGAACTGGACTCTGGAAGAAAATGAATAAAAGCGGAATAAAATGTAAACATTTCAAAATAATATATAATATGTAAATCTTGTGTAAACTTCCATTCGGAAACCTCGGACTTTTTCCCTTGCTTAGTCGGGGTCCGGCAAGGGGAAAATCTCTGCCCATTTTTGTTTTCCGTATTTCTTAATGACCTAAAAGAATTTATGATGTCAAAAGGCAGTGTTCCCCTTCAGAATTTAAGTGATGAGATTACCAGAAAACTCCATATTCTTATCGAGGTATTTGTATTATTACATGTATACTCGGATGATACTGTTATTTTCTCTGAAACATCGGAAGGTATGCAAGCTGCTCTAAATGATTTTAATGAATATTGTAAATTATGGAAGCTTGAAGTTAATATAAAGAAAACTAAGGTGATGATCTTTAGTAAATGAAAAACTAAACGGCGACATAATTTCACGCTTAACGATCAAATACTAGAAACTGTAGACTGCTTCACATATTTAGGTGTTACTTTTAAATCGAACGAAAATTTTGTAATTGCTACTCGTAAGCTTATCGAACAAGCACCAAAGTCCATATTTTCATTTTTTAGAAAAATACGAACTCAGGCAATTCCTGTTGATTTGCAACTCAAACTTTTCGATTCGCTAGTTGAATCGATTCTGTTATGTGAAGCAAAAATCTGGGGATACGAAGATCTCAAGTCTCTAGAAATAATACATCTTAAGTTTTGTAAAAGAATATTAAATGTTAGATCTAATACACCAAACTATATGATTTATGGGGATTTGGGAAGATACCCATTAGAACTTAAAGTCAAGATGAGAATGTTAAATTTTTGGAATCACCTTTTGACAAATGAAAATAAATTAAGCACTTTATTATATAGGCTAATGTTGAGTTTGAATCGCGGCGGTCAAATGAGATTAAATAATAGAGGCTATATTATGTAAATCGTTATATAAACGGCCCGTTTTTCAAATGTCATACATGTTACAACAACTTGTTAAAATAGAAAATTATTCAAATTTTACATGTTATATACGACCTGTTATAACAGAAATAAGATGATACACGTTGTATTTGGCTCGTTTTAATAGAAAATTAGTAAGATGTTACATGTTGTATTTGGCTCGTTATGAGAGAAAATTAGTGACATGCTACATGTTATATATGAGAGTTCAAGAATGACGTCACCGTCGAATGTTACGCCCGAGTGGACATGCCTATACAGCACAGACGTTTTTTTTAGTTTAGTCTAGTTTATTTCCGATTGTAGCACACCATATAGGAATTACATAATACATAAACGTACATTACAATTCATTTGAACAAGATGGCGGAGAACACAACCGATATAATTATTATTCATACCATTAACACACTCTCTAAAGCAAGCAAAATAACGAAACTTGACAAATACTGTCTAACGCAATTCAGTTATTGAGTAGAGATATTCTTTTGGACTAAGCATGCATTAGGTATTGACTGAAATTTATTGAAGTTTTAACATTTTTTACTTTCATCTAATTCAGTTTACTTGAATACAGAAGGGCGGCGATGAAAATACGGCTTGATGTACAAACTTCTCAACTCTGAATAAACTGGACATAATAATATAAAATGGGTTTCAACTTCAACTTCCCTTCTATTACATAATACACAGTCTTTGGGCTCTGCGGATACCTTGGTATCTATCAGTTACAACACTTAAATCGTGTGCTTGTATCCTAAACTAAGTAAGTACATTTCTAAATTTAAAAGACTTCGTGAGATACAACTGCAATTCAAAATGATCTACAATATGCTGATATAAAATACATTTAGAAGAATTTTCGAAATTGTTTCTCAACTCTTTATGGTGGCTCATTAGTGCCAAGTATCAAATCTCGTATTATCGCACTCTCGACCTTAGGTCGAAAACGCGAGAATGCGAAAACGCGACCGCGAGGGAGCGAAAACACGAGATTGCGACAGAGCGAAAACGCGAGAATGCGAAAACTCGACGGCGAGGGAGCGAAAGTATGGTGGCTCTTTAGGGCCAAGTATCAAATCTCGCATTCTCGCTCTCTCGACCTTAGGTCGAAAACGCGAGAATGCGAAAACGCGACGGCGAGGGAGCGCAAACGCGAGAATGCGAAAGAACGAAAACGCGAGAATTCGAAAACTCGACGGCGAGAATGCGAAAACGCGACGGCGAAAACGCGACGGCGAAAACGCGAGATTTACCTCACACTCTTGCCGTCGCGATTTCGCATTTTCGCCGTCGAGTTTTCGCATTCTCGCGTTTTCGACCAAAGGAGCATACATAATGATATACATTACGTTGGTTATATATATATAATAAAATAAAAAGCCAAACACAGATCTGCTGTATATATATATATATAAATAAAACAAAACAAAAAAAAACACACACAAGTTTCCAACATGTCAAGTTTTCTGTTAGATTCCGTTTTCAAAAAATGCAGGTATCATTTAACAAATGCCACATGTTCTGCATTGTATAGTATATCATCTCCGATGGGACAGCTAGTATATTATACACTACTGTATAGGTCCAAGCTCCACTGATTTATTTACGTTTCAAGCACTTATTACAAACATTTCCAATTTTAATCCGGACGATTTTCAACCACGTGGAGAAAAAAGTCTGGGTCAGTCACCCGTGTCGACAACTGAACAGCTAGCTCGCTTTACACATAGAGTGGTCATAGCAACCTCTGCGAGGTCTTGGACCCAGGCATTTATCTGTACAACTCAGTTTACAGCGATTTTAATTAACGGTTATAGACTGGTCTTGTTTTTGTTTCAAACCTTATGCAGCTGAAAACTATGGTATCAACAAATGCTATTCCGTAGTTAGTACGGATTCATAAAATATACGCAACCAAGAAATTATAAGAATATCTATTATTCATTTGAAGTAATACACGGAACGAATGTCTGTTATATACTACACACTAAACGAAATTTAGATAAAGTAAGAATCAAATAGGAAAAAGATATAAAGGGGGATGATCGTTTTCCGCTTATCCTGACCTAGACCACAGATAGTCTGGGCTAAAAGTACAGGTAAAATATAACGTGACCCCAGTGTTTCCCACAGTACCAAAATAGATAGTCAAGGTCATAGTCAATCAATACCATCAGAAATAAATAAATTAACAAGTTAAATATAAATTTTACACTACACACCCATGCATTTACATTTTACCTTGAATGATACGGGGTAAATCGTTTATGATTTTTTTTTTTAAATTATCCACGTGGACATTTTTTATCTCAGCATTTTTATGCTAAAAAGCTTTATATCAAATATGCATTAAATGTTCAAATATCTTTTAAATACGATCAAGACAAAATAAATGGTTTTAAGAAACAACAAAATATGAAAATATACATCTTGGTGATTCGAACTTTTGGGTAGCTAAGCGATGACTTTACCATATAAGCTATTCGGACTTATGGGAATGTGAGAATGTTATCAGTTATAGTCACTCTAGTTAATGCGGAGATTGTACTGTTGTAAAACACGACCGAGTGTGTGTGTATATATACAAGTCCATGTTCAAATAGAAATATTATTTCGTCAATTATATTTATATATATTTGTGTAACTGTTCTATGTCTATATGTGATCGTATGTAATTTACCTGTGTCTTGATAAAGGGGCAGATTGCCTCGAAAATTCGACAATTTACTTGTCTGTACTGTCGTTATTACTACTTGACATATATATATATTGACTAAGGTATTTATTACGATTATAAATTATCTTTTTCAATTTCTCCGGAAAAAAAACACATAATTTTTTGCAAGATGATATACTTATTAATTGATATTGTATCAATAGTGTATTTCGTGATTCATGTCAATTGTAATACAGATCACAACGAGTATGCAGAGAGAGCTATAAAGTATTAGAATCTGAATCTCAGTAGTGTGAAATGACCTACATTTCTATGGAGGGTTAAAAGGGACATAAGTCAAACATACTATTTTCAATCTTTTTTTTACTTTTCTAATTGCAACTTCTCATTATTTGTCATTACTGATTTATTTCTCACAATTTTAATGCTTCATTTTACGTTATTCAATTCAAAACTCTTTATTCTAACATTTTATCTTCAATTGTGCATTTTGTTTTTTGTTTTTTTTTACTGTTGTTAAGATTTTATATTTAAACTTTAAAGTTCTCCAATTTTACAACTTGTAAAATAACTATTTTTGCTAGAAAATGTTACATGAAAGATGAAAACTAAAAATGAAGAGAGAAAGAAAGGGGAAAAAGTAAGAAATAGAAAGTTAGAATTATGTCCCAAAAAACCCTTATGCAATTTTTCATCTTCATTCTATCGCCAGAGGGTGCTCAAATCAATCGCTTCGAAAGTAAGGATTACTCCCTACAGCAGCCATGGCAACAGTGACTCTCAAATTCTTACCAATGCCCGACTGAAACACTTCATCATTGTTTGGATTAAGCTTTGGCCCTAAATTATACACTCACTGCTTTTTATCCTTAATATTCGAAATAATATCAATATTATATCCTCAGATGATAAAATCCTAGTTTAAAAAAAGTGTTTACGACACCGAGCCCGTTTTTTCGTGTCTGCTCCGGTTGAATGGCACAGGCAGTAGGCCAAGAGCTCGAAGTACTAGACTGGTTTTCGTAGTTCCGCATATCATACAGCAATCTAATTAAAATCTAGATGGTCATTCTCTCTACGTTACATGAGAAACGTGTAGTGATAATGACCATCTAGATTTTAATTAGATTGATCATACAGCGCCCGTACTGCCAGTTCCAAGACTTCGGATATAACTGTTAGACTTCCATCAACCGATGATTTTGCCGAATATTGATTCAATATATTAAATTGTAAATTTCATTTCGGGACTTTCCTCATAGTTCAAAGTCAGTATCAAGCGTCTTTGTCAGTGGTCCGTGTCAAGCAAATTGGGAGATTGTCTAATTTTTTTCATTCGAAAACTTCTTCAGTAGCGTTGGGAATCACTAATTAGTTCATTATCAATCTTCATCATATCGATAATTGATCGATCATGAATATAACTTTAGGGAAATATCTTATTACCCATGTAATTTAATATCAAGAACAGGTGAGCGAGTTATCTCCCTTTTTCTATCACAGATGAAAATTAAGTAATTAGCAAGTTTTAAATTATTTATGTGAATTTGACCAATAATTCATGTAAAGGAAGCTTAATAATGCATAATAAATCATATTTTTATTTTTAAATAACTTTTTCAACCTTTTATCAGGTAGCAGTGTACACCAGTTTGCCCTGGAGTTTCTGAAAATTAAG
Organism: Pecten maximus; assembly: GCF_902652985.1. Taxonomy (NCBI): domain Eukaryota; kingdom Metazoa; phylum Mollusca; class Bivalvia; order Pectinida; family Pectinidae; genus Pecten; species Pecten maximus. The sequence goes on from NC_047016.1 coordinate 43,970,229, forward strand.
TAGCAAATTATCTCTTACTCTTATATATTTGCTTTGTTATTTGTTAGCTTTGTTTATCACCCTTTGAATAGCCAGCTGAGTCAGTTTGAGGCAGGGTCTCCTTGTAGTAGTTAGTGACTACCTCTGAACAACATGCAGGAGACCTGTCTGTCCACAAGCCATCCAGGAAATGGAGCTTACCAAGCAAAATAAATAATATTTTCTTTTCAAATAAATGATTTAAACTTCTTGTAAGGTAGCAGTGTAGACCAGTTTGCCAAGATTCTAAAAAAATAAGTAGCATCTTTAAGTCTGAGGCTGAGTCTCCTTGTAGTAGTTGGTGACTACCTGACTGAACAACATACAAGAGGCCCATTGCATGCCATCCAGAACAAAAAGGGTAAAGTGGTCTTGTCCAAAGACATAACCATGACAGCACATATATATAATACTAATATACTTGGTGTATTTGGTTTAACGTCCTATTAACCGCTAAGTTCATTTAAGGACGTGTCAGGTTTAGAGGTGGAGGAAAGCCGGAGTACCAGGAGAAACACTACCGGCCTACGGTCAGTACCATGGTCAGTTAACTTCCAACGTAGGTTTCGAACTAGCAACCCAGAGGTGGATAGCTAGTGATATTAAGTGTCATGACACCTTAACCACTCGGCCACCGCGGCCCCTCAATAATAAATAATTAACTATCTTACAGTGGCAATAGTACCAAAGAAGTGAAAATTGTGGAAAATTTGTTTCTTAATATCTAAATGGCTTGAAATTGAGAGAGTACTTCTACAAAATGAAATGAAAACCATATTTTATGCAAAGTCTCAAAAACATTTTAATGATTTTTTTTTTAAGTAGAATATAGAGGATAATTACTTGCGGTCTAAGGCCTGCAATTTCAGTACCTGTTTAAAACTTTTTAATTTTTATTTGTTACAGTTGCAATTGTAAAAGATGTGAAAATAAAAGAAAATGGTGTTATCCCAATATCAAAATAGTTTGATATTGAGAAAATAGTTCTACAATATGAAATTAAAACCAGATTTTATGTAAAGTTTCAAAATCCTGAATTTGTTTCTTCAGTAGAATATAGAGGGAAATTAACTGCAGTCTTTGGCCAACAATTTGTAACACCCTTCCTAATGTAAATGTTTGCATATGGTGGTGTTGGCCTAAAAAAAAAGAAACAACTATTTACATGTACACTAGTCCTACTGTTACTGTATTTCACCTGTGTGGAGATGACATTATGAAGAAGACTATCTTGTAGAATGGTTATCATTAAATCCTGGTCATTGTTTGAATTTGTCAAATAATTTTCTATAATACCTTTATATAAGTAAAGCTTAAATTCAAAAGATAAAAAAAAAAAAAGATACTTTGTTCCCCAACATTGAATTTAACATATTGCAACACAGTAAATACATAATAGTTCCAAAAACTTAAGTATAAATTTGTCAGAATTGGTGTCTTGCACATTGTTTTCTTTGGTATATGTAAGCGAAAGGTTGAAGTACGTCGGAATGATATTTAAAGCAAAGATATTTCAAAATTTACCACTTGCTACCTATGTGCAGATGAAATTTTGGAGAAAAACTATTTTGTAAAATAGTGATAAGAAAATATTAGCAATTCTTTAATTTTGACAAGTAGTTTTCTATTATATCTTTTGTAATAAGTTGAAACTGATTACAAATTCAAAAGACAAAACTACAACATGGTTCCACACCCTAAATTAGTTAATTAACTTATGTGATATAACAAGCAACATAATTTTAGTAAAATTTTCTCAGAACAGGTTTCTCGTACATGGTTTTCTTTGGCACATGTAAGCAAAGGGTTGAAATATGTTGATATGGAATTGATAATAAAGCAACTTATAGAAATTTGAAAATTTACTAATTCATGAAATTTCAAAGTAACCTATTTTGTAAAATTGTGATAGCTAAAACCTGGTAACTCTTTGATTTTGTCAAATAATTTTCTATCTGATAATTTTTTGTAATAAATTGAAATTGATTTAATTTTAAAAGATAAAAAAAAAAATGCATGACATCTTTCTATACACCCAAAGCAACAGAATTTTTCCTAATGCAACATAATAATTGACAATATTTTAGCTTAAAATTTGTCAGAACAGCTTTCTTGCATATTGCTTTCTTTGGTGCATAAAAGTGAAGGGTTTAAATATATTTGAAAACTTATTTCATTTATTAATCAATGCAACAGATGATATAATTTGACACTGTCAAAATTTAAAGCATTAGAACATATCTATATTTCATTAAGAATTTGAGAAAAAAACTTCTATTACTGAAAAAGAATTATTTAATATATTGCTAGTGTGTACTGAAGTACATGTACAGTATACGTAGTTCCTTGAAAGTTCGTGTCATCGTACTTAGCTAATGTGTACGAGATATGACTCTCGAAATGTCGTTGCTCCACAACATAAACAAATATCAGCTGATCAAGACATCAAAGCATAAACTAACGACACAGTAATTTCATTAAACAAACAAACAATAAAGACATTTTAAAAATATTACATATTTAAACGTCGCCTGTCTCTAAAACGTGAATGAACACATAACATTTACACTAGACCTAGGAAACCTACTGGAAACCTACGACTCCGTAAGAGATTAGATTTGTTATCGAAAAGATGAACGTTGGTCTAGATTGACCCACTTCCGTCACAAAAGTTGAGCGATGTCGTAAAACGACACGGAAAAATCGTCAAAAAGAAACATTTTATGGGTACACAAACGGTGTCTCATTACTAATAATTACATATCTAATAAGCACAATGCTTAGGATTTAACAGTTTTGATAAAATCATAATATGAAGTTACCAGTCGGTGGTTGTTGGGGAGCGCCCCGTGATTATATATTTATGTTTAGATTTTACTGCCCCCTGGTGTTAGAATAGTTGGGAAAAATGCATCAAGGTTTTTTTGGGACATAATTCTGAAACACTTACATTGTTGTTGTGAAACAAAATATACTTAGATAACCAAATAGGAAAAGAAGAAAATGCGATCTTAAACCACTAAATTTGAAAACCATAATCAAGCAGAAACTGAAAAAATGACATATTAAATCGAAGTTTTTGGTCACAAAATAGAAATAGCCGACTAATATCTAAAATTGTTAAACACTATTTTACTTAGTTTATAGCATCAGTCTGCAGCAATAGGAATATAAAACAAAGAAAAACAAACTATCTACCGCTGAATAAAAGAAATTTAATATCAACACTTATCACGATGTAAAAATAAAGAAATGAAAAAATAAAAGATAAAGTAACAATAATCAAAACAATAAGTTAAATGGTTAAACAAACAAGAAAAGTTAAACATATAATTATGTCCCTTTTAACCCTCCATACATTTCGGCGATATTGGCTGGAATCTTGCTTCCGGGGCAAGCCGTGCTTCTGTGGAGTGCGATCAGTTCGTCCATGTCCTCGGCACTACATCCGTACTTGTTCCGATGCTATTATAAATAAGAATCAGATTTAGTTCCATTACCTAACTGAATTATTAACAGGCGCGGATCTAGAAATTTCAAAGGGGCGTGGGTTCCAGAAATTTAGTGCGAGCGCCGTGGGCGAGAGCCGATTTTTTTTAGCGAGGGGTCTTGGGGCCAAAATTTGGGGAAATGAAATGATTATAGCAAATTTTGCAATCTTTCTTTCAGGGAAAAGATTTTCGATTGGGGTGGGGTTGGGGTTGGCATGGACGTTATTTTAGTGTCTTCGTCCGAAAAAGGGGTGGTTGGGTGGACCCCAACCCTGCATCCGCTATAGCTTAACGTTTAACTTGATATTCGTTTATTGTCATAATTAGATATCTTCATTCCACCTCTGAAAATGTAGAATTTGTCCTTATTTAGCAAAATTGTAGGCAACACTTCAGTGTTTACAACAATCATTATTTATTTTAAGTTATTTACATTAAACAAAGAATCGTACTTTCAAGTATATCGCCATCAGAGTCAGTTGAGACACGGATGTGTCATCGTGGACTGGCTGTACACGAGGGTCACTGCTGTCTGCAAGGAGCTTCCCAAGAGCCGTAAACGGCCTGTTGGTCTATAATGAAAAGAAGATGATTATAAACGGAAACCATACAGTAATTGATTACTGACACGTGTCCTAGATCCTCATATAAGGTGGCTTGTTTGAGAGGGATTCCTTTACATTTAAACATGCTTTAAAAAAAAATGGAAATGACCTTCTAAAAGCCACTTTTATTCAAATATCGCACGCTATATTGACAAATGATAATTATTTTAAAATCCAATCACGGAAGCACTTTAATGACAATGGTAGATTATATATATATTGTTTTATGATTCATTTAAAATTCATTAAATTGCACCAAATAAGGTGTTGCTCTGTACAGTTCTATATTGTTCATATTTCATTGAGATTGTTTTTAGCTTGAAATGCGTTTTCCTTTTCCGAGTTAGAGATATGAAGTATGCACAGTTCATGCTTCTTTAACTATATTTTATCAAGGTATTAAACAATTTTAATGAATGAATATATTAATAACAAACTGGTAAAGATCTTCGAACAGTAGCTCGTTACATTTATAAGCCTTCTTGTTCAAAATTATTTTTCACAGATTTTGAATTGCCAAGTTTAAAAAAAAAAAATGTGAATAAGTATCACTTTCACAATATTACGTAATTATCCTCATAAGCAGAACAGAGCAGTAACTACATGTATATTAGATTGTTATCTTCACCACACTCGTCAGGTAACTTGGCTTTAACTTGACAGGTAATGTTCTTTGATATCGAGTTCGCCTTTAAGAATGTTACAGGTAGTCGCGTTCTTCAGATGTGGCCTACTGTTTAGATATACAAGCCAACTTCCAAAGGTAGGAAGCATGTTAATTAGCTGTTTGGTATACTGACAGGTAAGCGATCGGTGCATGAAGCCATACTACTTGATACACGTGTGTCTATACAAAATTAAAAGAGCCAATCGTTTTGTATCTAAATATCACGTGGTTATGATTCAACAAATGTTTTTTGTTCGTGGGCGTGGTCGACTGTTTCAGCATCTTTTAAAGATTTCATTTCTGGATGCTTAATAGATATTTGTCAAAATGAGTTTCTCCATATATGACGCGCTGTGTAATATGCCTTCCGACGATTACTACTATGTGCCGCCCGTTCCGGTTCTCGAGCCATCAACACCACCATCACAGACCAGTTACAGTATGAAGATTCTTGATCTAGATGGACCCATTCACCAAGGTAATACAGTATTTAAATAGCCATAAGAATGAATGAGAGAGAGAGAGAGAGAGAGAGAGAGAGAGAGAGAGAGAGAGAGAGAGAGAGAGAGAGAGAGAGAGAGACTGATAAGTTGCAAAAAACATACGTTTTGACAATAAATTAGGTTTAAATCGTTTAAATCAAAATAAGAAAAGAAAGATATCACATGTAAGGTAAACGTCTTCTCTGAAATTTATTTTAAATTTGTTTATTACAGAACTTTATATATTTTTTCATATTAACTAATTGTAAGCCGTCAAATTACAACAATAAAATACATAAGAAATTAGTAATAGATACATATTCTTGTGCTTCTTTCTTCGTTGAAAAATATTTACGAAAATATCAATGATTAGCTAGACACGCCACCGTACCTATTTTTTCTTTTTATTTGACTTAAACGTAAAATCTAACGGCTATTTGAATACGACAATTTATCTAAACACTTTTTGCAGATTTCCCCCCATTGTGGCCCCACATTACATCATCGTTATTTTATACTGATTCGGGGGCGCCACCTGTCACTAAGATGCTGACGACCGCTTATTAGGCCTCACGGTATTTTGGGGCATCGAAGCATTCATAATTTAAAATGTTGGTTAAAAATCGTGGTCATACGACATGGATACCAGCTGACAGGTACGCCAAGGGTACTTTTTCATTGTTTTGATTCGAAGGTACTTTCATTTTTACAATTCTATTAGTCTAAATACGCGCTAAAACTAACCTCATCTAAGTATGCCATGTGCCCGTGATTTACCAATGTTTAGTTTCTATGCGAGCAAACCAAAATTATCTTTTAGGCCTAGCGCATCAGAACTGTTTTGCAAGCTATTACTAAAGTCCATCTGTACATTGCGATCGGTTAAGTATTAGCCTAGACTAAATTATAAACTAGACTGAGGACGGAATTAGACTAGATATCTGACAAATTACATGTACATTTGATTTCCAAATATTTTATTCAGTCGAGCATTTTAATTGATTTCATAATAGAGATAGATTTTAGATATAAAATGGAATGGACAACAGGCTAAGCCTATACAGGTCCTTTCCGTACTTCCGTTAAATCATAAATATAAATAATTTTAGTGGTATACTATAGTTTTATTTCTAATTATGTAACGCTATAGTAAAATGGAATACTTATTATCAATTAATGGAGGAAAAGAAAGATCATAATTGAGAGGAAAGTTTTGCTTTACAATAGAGAAGATAATTTATTGAAGAGAAAGTATAACAGATAAGAGAAAGGGTAAATAATAAAATAAAAAAATACATAAATAAAAAAAAATGAATAATAGATATACATGTAATAGTAAATAAAAGAGACGATGAAAAAAAACTAAACAGAGAGAGAGATGAAAAAGAAAAAAAAAAAAAAGAATCCACCTATTTTAATACATACAAACATACATATATACACACAAACACCAATCTCATCTCCATACTCATTCACATGCACATACATATCATATTTTTCAAAATTCAATAAAATCCACTGAATTCATAAAAAAAAAAAAAAAATGATTTAGGACTAATGGAAATATAATCACTATGTTTAGAGATTCTGACGGGATTTGCATTTACTGCAGATTTTTGTAAGTTTATATTTGATGACGTAGCCACAGGTAATTTAATAATGTGCTGATTTTAATTTATTGAAACATACAGGGTCGTTCTATTTAGCATCAGGTTTTTTTTTATACTTTATTAACTTCAATATCAATAAAATATTGCAATTCGATATCAATAAATTCCTTAAATGAATTAAGTCGACAAATAATTTTTTTAAAAAGGTTGAAATACAAAGAAATTATAGAATAGTAAAATTAAATTTCGCAGAAAGGCTTTTGACCTGAAAGTTTACATAGAAGTGATTTTTTTTTAATTTATTTTTTCTTCATGTTTATAACAATGGAAATACATCGTATAAACATTTTAACTCTCACACATTTTCATCATTTCAATGAATATCCATTGGTGATTAACTACAAAATTTACTATTTTGGGTATGTCAAATTGACCTACTGCTAATTAAATCTCAATTATATACATGAGCATTGTTTAGAAGTGATATCTATAGAAACAGAAAAGAATGCCATAGAAGGGGGTGGGATGAGATGTAGAAGTAATGAAAAGAAAGTTGTGTCAAAAAGTTCAAGGGGATTAACCAATGTATCCAATTTGTCTCCCATACATGTAGGTAATAAGGAAATAGGGTCAATTGGTAGAATCTGTTTTCCTTGCTATTTCAGAAAAATCCAGTTTACTGCACTGGGGAAAAAAATATGTGAAAAAGTTTAATGCTCATCATGGTTTCATAGGTCATGCTTCGGCATAAGTTGATAGGAGATAGTGACTCCCCGGGTCTGTGTTCAATCCTCTCCTTGTCCTTGAGGATCTGACCAACTTTATAATAATTCTAGCTGTATGTCTGAAGGCCCACACTATGTTCTATCCTCTACAGTATTTTTTCACACCTCAGTAATTGCCATTATATTTTTAAACGAACATTAATGTTCGGTTTGTTATATATAATGGTAATTACTGGTCTGGGAACTGTGGTAAGGGCGATAACTCCCAACTTGCAGTTTGGAGGTTTGTTGAACTCTTTTGTGTTTAGAGGAAAAGAAATAGAGAGAAGGCGATTGTCGAGAGAAAACGAAACACGTGTTACGAGTGTTTTTTTAATTTTTAAAAGATAATATTGAGTTAATTCCCCGGACAAACACTACATGGTGGAGAATTCGAATTGAAAAGAAGGTTTTTATGAGTTTTAGCGCGATATGTGACGGATTGTTATGAGTAAGTGTGTTTTATTTAGCGATTCCCGATTTGCTGGTGCTCATTTGGACGAGTTAACATTGCGAGTATCAAGGGGGTCAACACTTCGAGACCACATAGGTTTACTTAGGAACTTCGACCACACCAATTATAAGCTCTATATATTTTGTGTTGGTATCAATGACATCCCTGATGATATAGCTAACTATATTGACCAATGTAAAACTAATCTATATGAAAGTCTTGTTTCTACAATTTTGAACATCGAACAACACGTTCGAAATAAAATTCCATCGGCTTTAATACTTTTCGGCACCGTTCCACCAAAAGATATCAGACGTACAGTTGCCAAATATCCCTCTAAATCACGCTTGACTCTTGCTGAAGTATGTCCAAGATATCAGCAACACTTTGAGGACTTTTTAATGGGGCTGAATGACTTCATATCAAATTTCAATACCGCACACACTGGAGTACATTTAGGCCTTCACACTGACCTTCGGATCCATATATCACGTGGCCGCATATCTAGGTTTTCATACTTTAAATTGCATGATGGCCTACATCCACGACAAAGTTTACTTTCTGTGTGGCAGCGCAAAGTTTTGTTTGTATATCATGAACTTGTCCAATAAAAACTGCTGATTTTGAGTCGAAAGCCCACCGGCCGACTATATCAACGTACAAACTCTACTTGTCTTTTCATTTGCATATTTACTGACCTTAGTCACATGGTTTTGTTGTTGAAAGCCCACCGGCCGACACAAAATTGTGATATATATGAATTTGTATAGTATAGGCCTACAGTTTGTGTGTGTATATAATTGTATGACAAATATTATAAAAGTCACATGTTTTGTTGAAAGCCCACCGGCCGACATACATGTGTGTGTTTCATTGGCTGCATATTATTAATTGCATTTATTGTCTCGAAATTAACCTGCAGAGTGAAAACTTTCAATTTTTTTTTTATATAAATGTGTTCACTATTTTAAATCTTGAAAGCCTACCGGCCAACATCTGTGAACTATTCTTCCAAGGATGAAAAACAGAGGTGAAATTTGTAAAATAACTGGTCACATGTCATGAATAGCCTTACACCTCCATTAATTTACAATGTGGAAAATGAATATGATAGTGATTCGGACATTCTTGATGACAATTTTTTTAAAACAAATCAACTTTTTGAGGACTCATTCAAATTTGAAAATGATAGTTCTTCATGTTCCATTACAAGTATTACTGATGATAAACTGAACATTACTGACAACTTATTAGAAGTTACATTTCCTAATTTAGATACATATGAGACAGCAGATGAACTAAATTTCAACATTATGGCTAAAGCAATTACTTGCACAAAATTTACAGGATATCCTCATGAGAATGCAGATAAATTTTTGAATGAATTTAGTTCCTATGCCACATTAATAAATGTTATTGACTCTGATGCTAGAAAAATCGCTGCATTCCATCTCCACCTGCAGGGACCAGCTTTGACATGGTTCAATAATCTACCTTTTTCTACAAAAGAGAGCTGGGACACTGTAATTAGTGCTTTTCATGGACGGTTTCTAGCCTTGGACTGGCACAGTCCCCAGATGCTCACAGAAACTGCTAACTTCCAGTCTCTCCACTTGCTTCCTGGTCAGCCAATCGAAGATTTCTATTGCTTGGTAGTGGAAGAGGGCCAATTAATGAAAAAACCTGAACATGAGTTAATGGCAAAATTTATTACAGGTCTACCAAAAGATTTGGCATTGTACGTTGGTGCAGGTTCTCCTACCACCCTTGACCAGGCACTCTCAAAAGCAAAAATGGCAGAGAGTTGTGGTATTCGCTTGGACAACACTATTTGTGCAGTATCACAGAACAAAACAAATTCTTCTGAACTTGCGGACCTTAAGACTCAAGTGAAGTCCTTGACAGAGATGGTTGCCACATTGACAACAGTGCACGGCCATGGCTCTTCCCACCAGCAACCACAGTACAGACCGTTCTGTCATAGTCAGGGTCATGTCCAAGGTCAAGATTATACCCAGGGTCAAGGTTATACCTATGGACAAGGTCATACTCAAGGTCAAGCATATACACAAGGTCAAAGTTATACCCAAGGTCAAAGACAAGGTCAAGGTTATACCCAAGGATACAGACAAGGTCAAGGTCAGAGTCGCGACACTCAACAGATAGAATGTTTCTCGTGTCATGGTATGGGACATATGAGTCGTCAGTGTAATTGGACTGGTGTTGGTGAGTCTGCTATTGGTATTCAATGCCAACTCTGTTCCCAGTATGGCCACCCAGCTTTCCAATGCAGACTATGTGTACAACTCCTCAGGGTCTCGGCATTAATCGATACAGATATGGGGTCAAGATTGGAGGAATCGGTACACCCAACACTTAATACCTCAAAACCTCAGTTTTTGTTTCTTCCAGTTGACATTAACTCTATCAAGATAGCAGCCCTGTTGGATACTGGTAGTAAGATCAACATTGTTAGCAATGATTTGTTTTCGCGCATTCCTACGACCTGGAAGTTTGGTTTTGAACATTCACAAAGTGATCAAATAATTCTTGCTAACAACCAAACAATATCTCTTGTAGGAACAGCAATGGTTAATATGCGTATCCAAGGCAATGTTCATAGCATACCAGTACATATACTGCCACACACATCCCATCCAATGATTCTAGGGACTAGTTTTCTACATGACAAGGGTGTTATTTTAGATTTCAAACAAAATACTTATTCATTCGGCCAAAACTGTGTAAAATGTCCACGCCGTACAACCATACAAGCAAATTCTGAAATGGTTATCTGGGGATTTGTTCCTAACCATGTATTATATGGTTCACAAGGTGTTTGCTCTAGTAGTTCATATAGTGTTCACAAACATCTTTTGATATCAAAAACTTTAGTGACAGTTTCTCATGAACATTCAGTGCCAATTAAAATCCTTAACGCTGGTACAAGTCCAATTACAATTCTAGAAGGTAAGACTATCGCTCATTTTTCTTACGCGTCGGCAGATTTTGAAAGCACCGATGTATCTGACTGTTTTGTTCAGAATGTTGAACGAGATACTCGAAATAACAGCGAATTGGACGCCTATCTTGCCAATTTCAATATTCCTGAGCACATGCCACCATCAGAACAGAATAGCCTAAAAGAACTCTTGCTGAAGCATAAAGGATTGTTTGTGACTCCAGACTCACTTGACTTAGGCTATACTGATGTTGTTACCCACAAGATACTTTTAAAACCAGATGCCAAACCAAAACACCAGAGACCCTATAGACTTCCTCCAGACAAAAAGGAAGTACTACGGCATCAACTGGATGAACTTTTACGCCAAGGTATCATTGCCCCAATAAGCGAGTCGGATGAAATAATCATCACTAGCCCAGTGGTCCTTGTTTCTAAGCGAGGAAGGGACACCAAGCCATCTCAACCAATTACTAAAGACTCCAGTCTATCCCAGTTTAGATTTTGTGTCGACTTCAGATACCTTAACTCACAGACCCGAACTTTTCAGTATGAAATACCTAACCTTCAAGAATTAACTGAATCTTTCTCCAACAACACACCTCAATATTTCACATCAATTGATCAATCGTCTGGATTTTTTCAGATGCCTATTGATTCGAATAGTGCAAGACTGACCGCATTTAATACATGTTATGGCACCTTTCAGTTCCAAAGGTTACCAATGGGATTAAGCTCCGCCTCTAGCACATTCCAGCTTTTAATGGACAAAGTACTTAGAGGGTTGACATTTAAGTCTTGTCTGTGTTATCTTGATGACATCCTCATCAGATCATCAACTTTTTCACATCATTTAATAGATTTAGAGGAGGTTTTCTGTAGACTTGAGTCTGCTGGACTAAAACTGGGACCCAAAAAGTGTTTTTTTGCCCAAGACTCATGCATTTTCTTAGGACACAAAATATCCAGCAAAGGAATTTCCCCTCCACCTGATCGCATAGATGCTGTGCAGAAAATCAGTCCTCCAACCGATGTTAAATCTCTTCGAAGGATCCTCGGCCTTTTCAACTGGTTTCGAAAGTTTATTCCCAATTACAGTGCTGAGGCACAGCCTTTGATCAATCTTACACGGAAAGGTATTCGATTTCATTGGACAAAGGAATGTCAAGATGCTTTAGACCGTCTAAAATCTCTCTTGGAACATTCAGAAGTTTTAGCATTTCCAAATTTTGACAAAACCTTCCATATTAGTGTAGATACATGCTCAAAAGGAATAGGTTATATGTTATATCAATCTACTTCTGACTCTACCACAGGTGATATCCATGTTGTCAGGTTTGGATCAAAATCGCTGAACCGCTACCAAAGATCATATGGTCCAACCAAACTTGAGCTTCTTGGAATGGTTACTGCTGTTCTTGATTGTGCTGCATATCTGAGAGGACGGAAGTTCTTTGTGGAATGTGACCACCAAGCCCTTCGACCTCTATTTCAGAAGCAGATGAAAGGAGCGATCTACGAACGCTGGATAGCTATCCTACAGCAGTTTGATGTAGAAATTCGCTACAAGCCTGCAACACAGATGCAGGTAGCCGATGCACTTTCTAGGGATGCCCAACAGGTGGAAAATTTCCACAGTCCTTCAGAAGACGATCCGTATTTTCCATATGTACCTGAAGCAAAAGCCGACATTGTGGTTCCCGAAGACCATTTCCTAAGAGGTCTACTTGCGCGTGACTCAGACTCGCATAATGAAGTGAACAACGTTGATTTGTTTATTCCTGATGTACCTCTGCCTTTCAAATTACCTTTAAAGACAGTTACCGGTAATCAAGAATCTGCCTATGATGCGGACACTGATGATAAGGCAGAGTTATCGTGTTTGCGAAAGAAACTGAAGCGAAAAACATGTCCTGCTCTACGGATGTCAGCCACAAACCAAAAGGACATGGTTCTCCCAAGTTTAGGATACGACAACCAGTTACTGGGGGGACAATGTAGCTCGATTAAACGTACAAAGGTTGGCGTGCCCACCGGCCCCACCTCTAGTGGTATCGATGTTCCTCAAATACCCACCTCTTACGATATCGATAATAAGCAAATAGCCAGTGACGCTATACAAATTCCCACTTCTGCTGAGGAGTTGAACTCTAAGGTACTGACAGACCAATCAGTGTCTCATTCTAGTGTCAACGACCACAGTCAAATATCCTCAGTAGATATTCCTGCAGACACTGGTGATTCCTTTGTTACCAACACTTTTGATTTGTTTTCCAATGGTGCATTTGATGTAAACACTGTAAGAACTATGCAGATGCAGGACATTGATTTAAGGAAAATCATTGACTACCTTTCGGAAAATCGATTGCCCGAATCTCAGAAAGAGTCGAGGAGGATTTTGCTCGAATGCTCTGACTACTTGCTTGTCGACGGTTTACTTTTACATACAAGAGTAGCCAAGTCATCTAGAACGAAAGCTCTGGAAAACTATCAGTTGGTCGTCCCAAATACAATGGTCAAAACAGTTATTGCTCAATACCATGATAGTAGCATGGGTGGACATGGAGGAATACAGCATACGATTGATTCACTCAAAACATCGTATTTCTTTCCACGACTAGCAACCTTAGTCGCAGATTATGTTAGATCGTGCCCGCAATGCCAAGCTCGCAAAACTACTAAGACACATACAAAGAGTGGTATTGTAGCTTTCCCTACTCCAGCCAAACCATTTGATGTGTGGGAAGTCTATTTGTATGGACCAGTTCCAGTTTCCAGGAAAGGAAATGCCTATGTGTTTACTGCAATTGACTTATTCAGCAAATACGTGTATGCAATACCAATTCCATCAAAAGATGCCATTACAGTGTCAGACGCTATGTACTCAATGTTTACCACTTTTGGAGTGTGCAAAACTATTGTATCAGATCAGGGAACGGAATTCATTTCCAGATGTACAAAAGAAATCCATCGCCTGCTGGACATAAAGCAAGAGTTTACACCCAGTTTTTGCCATCACTGTCTTGGAGCAGTTGAGCGCAGTCATGGCACTCTAGCAGAACGGTTAACTCCATTCATACAAGAAGGAAAGCAATGGGACGAAATTCTTCCGTCAGTTGTTTTCTCGATGAACAACACTGTAAATTCGACTCTTGGTTATAGTCCATTCGAAATTGTTGTCGGTTGTCGACCCAGATTTCCTCTTTCGGATCACATTCTTCCGACTGATTTAACCTCTATTCCCAAAGACTGTCACTCGTATATAAAGAGGCTCACGGAACGTCTCACTGCCATTCGGGAAGATGTTAAGAAACATGCAATCGCGAAACAAGAAGCATTTCTTCGGAAAGCAAATTCGAAGACCAACCCACTGAAGGTCGATGTTGGAGACTACGTCTATCTGCTGAAAGATCCAACTGGTCAAGGACAGAAGTTCCAACCTCGTTATATAGGCCCATATGCAATACAGGAGCTATGTTCTCCTCATCTTGTTCGCTTACAGGATATTTCATCAGGAAAGTCGATGCGTCCTGTTCATATCGACAGACTTAAGATAGCGTATGTGCGTGTTCCTGATCCGTCAGGGTATCTTGTACCAACAGTGGTTACATCAAAGGACCATTACTACATGGTGTCAACAGACATAGATACTCCAGCTGAAGTATCGTTTGACGTGCCCTCAGAAAATGTGTCATCGGAACAGAGTAATAGCACCGCTATACTAAAGGCGTCTTTTTCTCCGGTATCCCATGGACAACGCAGAATTCTTCCGCCTACGCCAACGTCTCCTCCCCGTCAGAAATCATCCAAAGGTAGGAAACGCCTGTTACCAATAATACCTACGGACCAAAGTTCAAAGAACTCTTCAAGTTCGGACAACCCAACAAGCTCCCATATGAAGACAACAGTACAAGAGACACGTCCGCGTCGTACACGACAAAAACCTTTGCGTTATCGCGATAATGATCATGTTGATCCAGCTGACGTTACATCAAGTGAATCTAATTCGTGTCTTGTTCGTCGTGTTCTTGCCAGGAAACATACTAGTACAGGTGACAAGTGCTTGCTTCATTTTAAAGGTGAACCAGCCCAGAATGCCAGGTGGATGCCTCTACGAAACTTGGATGCAAAAACCAAAAGGAAGCTCATTGCTAATCCGCCACCTTTAGTGTTGTAACATTACATGATGTATGATCATGATGATTTCCTATATATACTTACCTTGTTCGGAATTTCCTGTGTGTAGTAGTAGTGCATATTGTCTTAGTTGTGACTAGTTATATGGTTGTCTGCAATCTTCAGCTGATCATTGCGCTTATCATTCATTGCATAGAGCATATCCATATGATGAAAGGAATGACATTTAATATAGTCTACACTTTCTATGTTTTCATCGGTTCTCAGTTAATGCTGAACAATATAATGCATGTAATGATTTTGTATCATTTCAAACGTGTTTTTCATGCAGTCAATATACATTATTTTGTATCACTGAAGTAATTCAATATTGATGACTTTTACATTTTAGAATACTTATTTGGATGTTTTGAAATAATGCAGATAGCATTTCATCCGGTTTATTGCTTGATGGGTTAATTACGGTGCCTTCATAATTAACATGATGTATAGCTGTGAGCTCAAATTTCGGTTTGCTTTATAGTCGTTAGATATGGCATATACGCTTATGTGAACAATGTACTCCGATTATATACGGATACATTGACATTGTGATCACGTTTAGCCTCTGACTAGAAGCATTATATATTACAGTGTTTAGTCATTACCGCATGTTTCTCTTTTTATGACGTCACCAGCTGATATATTCACTGTGTCATACCATATGATACATGTAGTTGATTGTAATGATATTTGGTTTCTTGTTCGTTGCATATAAGTGGTTATTACGATTTGGAAAAGGGATGTGATTTAAGTGTATGTATATTCATTTCTAATGTTTTGTAAAGCTATCGTCTTCCATAGTTACCAGACCAGTTTGCACCCTGTGCAAGTTTTGTAGTGGCGGGGATGTTATGTATAATGGTAATTACTGGTCTGGGAACTGTGGTAAGGGCGATAACTCCCAACTTGCAGTTTGGAGGTTTGTTGAACTCTTTTGTGTTTAGAGGAAAATAAATAGAGAGAAGGCGATTGTCGAGAGAAAACGAAACACGTGTTACGAGTGTTTTTTTTATTTTTAAAAGATAATATTGAGTTAATTCCCCGGACAAACACTACAGGTTATTGCCATCAAGAACTGGACTGAGAAATATGACCATATTTGGTAACCACATTCACCAATACGCCATCTACTGTCTGTTTCAATGAAATATGGCTGCGCCCATTGCCTTACGCTTCAAATAATTTACTTGCAAAAACATATTCGTTTTATGTAGTAGTTTTACCGAAAATGTTGAAATGTATTCAGTAGATGTTTTCAAGATGCATACGATTTGAGAAATGCATAACGCTAGCGAAATGTGAAGACTAAATGAACCTGAACTTTGCGAATAACTCCAGGTCAATATATTTATGTAAACAAATATTGCGCAGGCGCATTCGTCTCCGGATGTTTAGAAAGTTTTGCTCTTCCGTGTTCATTCCAAAACGGCTGACATTATATAGCATAGGTCTGCAAATATGTCCGCGATTTACTTAAATGTGTAATATATGTATTCTAGAATGTTACAACATTATCAACTAGATGAGTATTTCTATAATTTAGAGAAAGAAATATATCAATAACGGCATACGAGACGATATATTGTATCATACTATAGGTTACTGTACATGTTTGCGAGAAAGGTAGATACTAGGTGGCATTTGTGGTCAGGGTGACTGGTCATAGCGTTAACATTGTCATCGATTTCCATATTCCATTTTCCTTTGACGAAAACGACCAATAAATCAAATGCAAATGATAATATCTTGTTGCCATGTGCACGGGATTGGTTGTTGTAGGCGATACTTGGAACGTATTTACATGGCTACGTTTACTATGCAATACGCCTACGTAATTTTTTTTCAAAGACGGAAACGGAAATCCGGATTATCTAAAAACAAATGCAAAAAGACTTGTGATATTCACTTAATTTGACATTCAGTCATTAATTGTTATTTGTAGTTTTATAACTTCTGAAATAGTGTGATCGATTCTCTATATAATATTGCTGTGGAACTTGTGTTATTTTTCAAACAAATTCATTTTGATAATTTGTTAATTTAGAACGTTCATCAAGTCATGATCAAGACTTGAAATTCTCGCTACACCATACTTCAAACACAGTAATCAATGAATTGATAAATTGAAAATTGAAGTCAAGCAAATGAGTTAATATTTACCTAAATCATTTTTCTATATACAACACATGTTCAGATGACTATTTGTGCCATGCTGTTACAAGATTTCAGTTACAATTCTAAAAGTCAAGCAAATGAGTTAATATTTACCTAAATAATTTTTCAATATACAACACATGTTCAGATGACTATTTGTGCCATGCTGTTACAGTGTCTGAAGATCTGAATGAAGTGAATAAACGATGTATTAAATTATTTTAATGAAATATTCAAGTCATAGATCATTCTTTTTTAAAAATACTGATTTCAGGTCCATTTTGGTAATTCAACTATAACAGCAATTAAAATACTTCTCGTTTTTTGTTTAAAGCCGGAATACGGAAATCTGGATTATCTAAAACAAATGCAAAAAGACTTGTGATATTCACTTAATTTGATATTCAGCCGTTAATTGTTATTTGTAGTTTTATAACTTTTGATATATTGTGATTGATTATATTGCTGTGGAACTTGTGTTATTTTTCAAACAAATTCATTTTAATAATTTGTTGATTTAAAATTGTCATCAAGTCATGATCAAGACTTGAAATTCTCACTACACCACACTTCAAACACGGAGTAATCAATGAATTGATAAACTGAAAATTTACCTTAAATGATTTTTCAATATACAACATATGTTCAGATGACTATTTGTGCCATGCTGTTACAAGATTTCAGTTACAATTCTAAAATTGAATTAGTATGTAAATATATGTTATCCTGTCAATATCCACAAAGCGAGTGTAGTTTACTGTACTCAAAGTCATGCCAGTAGAAAGCGGTACATATACTTACTGCTTACATCTAGTGCTTACTTGTTTGAACTATAAATCAAGAACAAAATGGTTCATATATTTCTATATATGACTTCACAAATTATGTGGTGTCTGAAGATCTGAATGAAGTGAATAAACGATGTATTACATTATTTTTATGAAATATTCAAGTCATAGATCATTCTCTTAAAAATATTGATTTCAAGTCCATTTTGTTAATTTTACTATGACGGCAATCAGGCCTAAAATTGTGAATAAACCCCTAATATTTTACATATGATTAATTTTGACATTGGAGAACATAAAATTGTGTCCATTCTCTAAGCACTGGTAGAATGTACAGAATAGAGCTTCATAAATATATTCTCAAAATTACTAATTACCCCGGTAAATATAACATTTTACATAAACCTCCCATGACTGATGGTGAACTTAAACTTGCAAATCTCCTGTGTCATTCCAATTTTGATATGTGTAAATATATACACGTACTGTGTATATATGTATATAGTTATAGATATGGAATGCTTCACAATTTGCATACAGGTATGGAATCTTATAACACCTCCAAAAATGTTCTCACCACAAAAAGGTGTGATTTGTGCAATTACATTGCTGAATAGTGTAGTTCAGTATGATTGGATGATCAACATTGGAAAAGGACAATAAATAGGGAATGTGTCGTCCCATCGAATAGACTGTAATCTTTGTGATCAGGTTTGAAGTTGAAAATGAATCTTGAAGTTTTCTTTTCCTGTTTGCTGAATTATTTGATGAAGATAGTCTTTATCTGGTTGTTATTCTTTATCACATTGTTTACAATACTGTAATTATACCAGAAGTTTACACTGGGAGACACGAATGTACTAGTTTTTTCATATTTTCTACTAATTCTGAAATTTTCACCAATTTTACCAAAAAAGATCTAATTTAACCCAACCCAGTCCATTTTTTCAGCATCGTATCTAATTATGAATTTTCATGGCTAATTTTCGACGGTCAAAGCTAGTTCTGTGAATCATATCCAATTTAACATGACCACCGTCTAATTCTATCGAGCTATCTAGAAATCATGAACTTTACACTATTTATTTCATGACTATCTAAAAGTTTCCCCGACAGTCTAGAAATGTCCGACAGGATCTATTTTTTTCTCCACTGACGCTAATTCTGCTCCTCGAATCTAGTATTGACGGAGCAATCCAGTTTTCGTGAAAATCGCCTAATATTAAACGTCATGACGAATATTGCGAGATTCGCCTCGGGCGGTTCTGTCACGCGGCAATACCAGCACTGCCAGCCGTAGACTACTTTACCTGGACAGCAGCCATCCGTGACCATCGAGTCCCGCGGCTAGCCTCGACTTGGGAGCGCTCAGCCGTGAAGCGGTCCTACCATAATCACCTATACGGTGTCGGTACCAACTCGAATTAAGTGTTCAAGCTATAAATATGCGATACATACACGATAAGATACATACATTATGTATATCACATGATGTATATCTATATTTCTGATATCACATACGATACATTCACTTTTTTTGCAGATTGTTCCAGTTAAATTTTCATTAAATGTGCTGCATGTACATCAATATCATAAGACACCTGAAAAAATAAAAGTATTACATTCACAATACGACTATTACATATTTATTGTCATTCAATTGAGGCAAATTTTGTATCAATAAACGATTAAGTTGCGTACTTACCGTACGTTTAAATCTGTTTTTACCCCAGAATCATATATATATACTGTTGTAAATTTTAAGCATAGGCAAACGTTAGCCAAGTTCCGTTGTGGTAATTTGAAATTGAAAATAGAGACAGGCCGGTATTCTCGTCCTCCCTTAGCATTACATGAGAGGAAATGTATTTTATGTCAGTCAGGATAAGTAGAAGACGAGCGCCATTTTTTAATTGACTGTGAGTTTTATTCAGATATTAGGCGAATTTTATTTAGTGAAGCAAGCAATTATTGTCCAAACTTTTTAGAATTAAACCCATATGAACAATTTCATTATCTTATGACAAGTGATGATCTTCAGCCTATTTTAGCTTCTTCACTCTATCTGATGTATCGCAGAAGATCCTGTTTTACCTATATTTAACAGAACTTTTTACTATATTGTGTCTCATAAGTCTGGATGTGAATATAATTTTAATGCAACTTGTAAAGTTTTTATGACTTCTACTGTATTTTATATATCTGTAATATTGACACGTGACACGTTAATAAAATATTTTGTATTGTATTGTATTAATAAAAGAAAGAATATTGTATCGAAAACCTCTTGTCATCCACTTCACAAGGACACCTGGACAGTTGTTGATTACAAGGCCTGGGGCATTTCTAAATTGAACCTGCTGGTTGGCTTCCTACCTTAGGCGAGAGCACAGGTAAATCCCCGCCCCCTTTTTGGGATGAACTATAAGCTGGTTCTGTATTTAACAAGACAAGTATATTAGTCCTACAATATAAGACTTCGAAGGTACAAACGTTATCTTTTACGTTTATTGTCGGGTATCAACATTTTTGTTATTTGCCGAACCTCTAAGTACATCTTCTTTGGAACAGATGCCTGCATCAGAGACCTATATATCCACTATATACGTCCCTGGTTAAATATAGAGGAATATTGTAATTAGCAATGGGTTACACTATCCGAGCTCTAATATATACAAGCTTACTAATAAGAAAATTTGAAACTGTATGTATCACATCGATGAGATTAGAGACTTGTGATATACAAGTCTCTGATGAGATATAGAAAAACAACTAAACTATAAATCCTATATAGTGTCTCCGATATTCTATAGATGTTTCTTACTGAATATTGAACTGTTTTTTATTATCCATACATTTATAATGACGCCGAGGGTATAATTTGTATGCATTTCATGTAACATGTTGAAACCGACTTCTCTGTGCATATTTTGTTGTGTATAGTGTGACCAGTATAGTCATTATGAATCAAACATGAAATAGAAGATTTGTAAAAAAAAAAAAAAAAGATGTGTTGAACTATCATGTCTTACGTTTGACATAAAGAAAACAACTGTGTTATATAATAAAATCTTTCAATTCAATTCAATTCATTTATTACTTTAAACCTTACGGTTTATCAGTAGTATTATCAGCAAAGCGTCGTCGTTCCAAGCCGATGTTTTTAATTCAATTTGTGAAACACCTGATAATAATAATATGTTTATAATATGTACTTATGGGCCGTATGGCCTAAAGTCAATAAAGAATTTGAAATTTGATAAAACGTTTCGTGTTATTAAAGATATTCTTTCCTTATATATGATCAGTGATAATCCTATATAGCTTTATGGATTCGTACGTGCTAACTTCGGAATAACATATATTGATATCAGAGAATTTGAAATTGTGTTTTACAGCACGTTCTAGATATCGCCTGAATTAGCTGTTTTTGTTTTCACTCTTATCAGTTTCTATGTTTGCAATATGACTACACTATTGTATACTCCACACACCACTCATTCATTCGATATTACCGCTCAGAAATGTCATAACATCTGTATCGTCATTACATTGTATATTGATGCTGTCTATCTTTCGTTAAATTGCATTTTAAAAATAGTGAAGATAAAGAATTGTATTCTGTCATTTTCAGCATGCTTATAAGTCGTAAGGATTGAATTGAATAAACATTTTAAACAAAAAAAGACCGGTCTATAATCCTTTAATTGATTCGATCGCTGTATAGAAAACCAAGGTACCGTTACAAAAACTAAATTGTACGGGTTAATGCCGGGGGCTAAGATCTCGCAGCGGTTGCTATGACTACTCTGTGTGTCAAGCGACCGCGATCTACTACCTGTTCACCCGTCGACACGGGTGACCAACTCAGACTTTTTATCTATGTGATGAGAAAAACGTCCGGATTACTGCTGGAATTTTACTTAACTAACATTTCGTTTCCGATATGGAGCTCCGGATTCGGAATCAGAACTTCCGGACTTGTGAGTACAAATATAACGTTACGGAAATTCGTTCCCCGACATTTCCGTCGGGATTGTGAGTTTTACGGACTATCGGCGTCCAGATTTAGCGGGTCAGCTGTATTGGTATATATAACAGAAATACAAACACAAAGTGGAGTACGGGTTAGATATATACATATTATGTACAATTTGGATCTCATGGGATTCGAAAATAACCTACACATATTTATACATATGATCCCCCCCCCCCCCCCCCCTACACAGAACAATAGAATATTTTCACTAAATACATATACACATACAAAAATGTACATGCACAATTATATTGATATTATCAAAAACACGTTCATCTTTATAATACCGTCAGATATGTCATATGTCTCCGATACCGTGAATCAAACGTTTGTATTCAAACTTGTGATGTACAGTGGACCCTCGATAATCCGAACACCTTCGTTCCCAGTCCAAACCGTCCGGATTACGAGTTTTCCGGACTGCCGAATTTCGTCTACCAGGTCAAAAAAATTGTCGTGTAAGAGTTATCTCCCTTGATTACATACAATCCGGGACGTTTCATAAACACGTCTAATTGTCAGACTTTTTAACAATAAATATACTTATGTTTCTGATATGATTTTTGATTTCTTTTGTAGAAAGTAAAAAATAAACTTTGTTTTTAAAAGAACATGTAAAGTGAAAGTTGTTTTATTTATAGCGGGCATATGTGTCCTACAAACACCACACATGTGTCACGTCCCGGAGGTTCACAAACAAGTAGAAATTACAAACGTTAAATACCTTAAATAAAAGACCCGGATTTTACAACTTACCATCAGTCCATGTTTTTTTATGATTTTTACGTACCAGAAACCCCAAGCTATGTATCTAAAAGTACGCTACACCAGCGAGAACTACCGAAGAAGTCCGATAATTATTGAACCCGTATTAACTTAACAATGTGACGCTTAATTAAGTATCATACGACTATTGACTAATTTGTGTGTAATCAACCCAGTTCTTGTGATCACTGCTTAATACGTAAATGTGTATGTAATTAATAACGTGCATCTTTCAATGAGTCGTCGTTTCACGTAACGGTGTTACAAAGCCGATATCCGTGTTTACCCAATACAAGTGTTCATGATGTTAATTACCGATCATAAATTTATTACATGTATTTGAGATTGATTAATTATGGTATCACGTACTGTATGTTTGTGCGTAAATTCTTGCTAATTACGAAATAGCAATATGTGTTCCTATAAAAGTTGCCGTCTGTAAAATAACTATAATAGATATTGTACGTCAAGTTCATAAAAGCAAGACCAGGCTATACTATAAAATCCTTTAATACTGTAAAGTTTAAAAAGGTCGTAGAGAAAAAGTAATGTACCGTTATAAAAACAAAAGTTACACTTTGTAACACAGGTAAACACCCGGGGCTATGACCTGGCAGCGGTCACTATGACTACGCACAGTGTCAAGCAATAGTCTGTGTACAGCTGTCGACACGTGTGACTTGCTCCGACATTTTTTCTCCTCGTGGTGAAAAAATCGTCCGGATTATTGCGGGAAATTTACTAATGAAAAGTACGTTCCGTTCCCAAAATGGGCTTCCAGAATAGGAATCCGAATTTCCTGACTGGTGAGTACAAATAACGTTACGGAAATCCGTTCCCGTGCATTTCCGTCCGGACTGCGAGTTTTCCGGACTATCGGCGTCCGGATTATCGCGGGTCCACTGTACACTGAATGGTCAACAAATGATAAACGTTCTGCCTGATGAGAGTCGCCGAGCGATGTGTGCGACATCATAGGGATTCCATTAGTTCTGTTTCTAAATAATAAGACAATTTAGGCAAACTTGCTATAGAAATGCAAGATATTTAAATATGTTTTCTTACATATTCCTTGTTGGAATCATGTATAAAGTAAAAATGTAATTTACCTAAATATACAAGCAAATATAGGTGTTTTTTTTTTAAAAACATATTTTTATTGCTTCAAATGTAGGCATGAGGATTGGGCAGAAGTTATACAACTTATTAAAGCCCCCTCCTCCAAACATTTTTACAACAATGTGACACAAACAATGGACATTTACATTAATTTTACGATTGACAAATTAGAAAGGAAGACTAAAGAGAGAAAGTGAAAGGAATACAGATAATTATACAAAAATGAATTTATGTCTAAAAAAATTTTTGATTTACACACAATAACATAATATCTGCCTAGAACAAACTAACTACGTTTGCACGCTCCTTCATCTTATCATTGTCCTTTCATGCTCATTCCTTAATCGTTCCCCTTTTGATAATCAAGCTCCTGCTAAGTAATATAATATAGGTTTACAACAGGGACATAAACCCTCAGTAATTGCATGTATGACATATAGATATTAGACCTCTCATTTTATGAATACTTGGGTTAATACAGTAATACTGTGGGATGCATTTTGAACGAATAATTTTCATTTCAATATGTTAAAGTGTACCCTGAATGAAAAATTACATTTTAATATGTTATTGGTATTGATTAATAAACAAGAATGCAGAAAACCGCATCAAAATCGGCCGACCCATTTCCGAGTAATTGTGATTTTTCTCGAAAACACACCTGAAGCCCAAAGCCGAAACCAGGGACATATAACTTTCTTTTTAAACGGTGCCATATATAACATGTAGCATCTCACTAATTTTCTCTCATAACGAGCCATACACAACATGTAACATCTTACTAATTTTCTATTATAACGGGCCAAATACAGCGTGTATCATCTTACCTATTTTCTATTATAACAGGTCGTATATAACATTTATATTAAAATATTTTATTCATATTTTTTTTATTTTAACGGGTCGTTGTAACATGTATGACATTTGAATAACCGGCCGTTTATAATGACTTACATCATATAGCCTTTATTATGGGGGCATGACAGGCTTATTACATACACATGTACCAGTATTGATTTCGGTTATAATACTTCTAGTAACACAAGTTTAAAATGCAATTCATTCAAGATGTGAAATAAATGCTGATCATTTTGGGGTTTTTTTATTAGCCAAAACAGAAATTATACCGTTATTTGTGATTTTTGGGTAATTGTCCGCAATTGATAAAACGTGTCCATGAAAGCTCAGTAACTCCCAGACAAGATTCATAGAGTAAATTTCAACATCATGGGTACATATATGAATGAGGTAATTTAGGTTAATTATTCTATAGACAAACGTTTGAGATATGATTTTTTATTCGTTTGTATAGAAAACGAAACTCACTGAATTCCAAAAATAATGTGTTTGATTTCAACAAAATGTATTCCCTATAGTATAAACGCAATCCTTAATAAAATTCAAGCTCAATTTATGTACAAACAACCTGTAAAACCATGTTTTCGGAACTCCTTTGAAGTGCACAGAAACCAAACGCGTGAACTCACGGCGTGTGCTGATTAGAACACCAGAAATCACGGACACCTGTGGTGCAGTGCCAGGTGTGATGAGCTTGTGGACCGTAATTTCACACCTGGTAATTGTTTAGCTGTATACTAACCAATTCAAACTTGAGAATTCGTAATTCTCCGAACATGTTTATACATCTTTTAAAAGTCCTTTTTTAAGTGAAGATATGACTTGCGACACGAATTGAAAGCAAAACCACCAGGGTCTCGATCACTTCATAATAATGACACAATTACAAAAATAAAAGCAAAAAAATACATAAAATTTGGAGGGAAAAAAAATCATACACGAAAATCATTACGAGTTTATAAATTTTAGTATTAATTATGATTAGTCACGATGAAATAAATTGTTTGTGTTTTATCATTAAAAACGGAGCTAAAATAATGGTTTTAATAAGTACCTATGCTTTATACCTGTACAGAAAGTATCAATTATATTATAATTGTTGCGAATCACTTTTATATAATTTCACTGACAACGATCGTATATAAATTATGTCTTTCTCAAGCATTTAATCGTCCTTGATCCCTGAGACCATGACATGTAAAATAAGGGATAAAATCTGTATATGTAGAAGTTTGTTGTAGACTTTAACACTGGTATTCATACGGGAGAGAGATTTAGTATATTGTAGATCATGATGATTATAATATATTACTTTCTAAATTAAGTGTCCTTCATGACTAAAGCGGGTTTTGCATAGAATATAACGCTTGAATTTACTGTACGTGTGTTCGTCTTTTCTCACAAACCAGAGTATCCAGAACTGTTGTATTGTTGGTATGTTTATTTGAATATTAATTTGCGAATGAAATGGCACATTATTTTAGTTTAATTTGTTGATGCTGTGTTGCTTTCTTTGGTAACGAGTAAGAAATGGTAAACACATAACTAATATACATTTATTGGTGATTGACCGATTATTACACCAGTCTGTGTAAACCAAGCGGTCATTTTCAGAGTCAATTTCACTATGTTATTATTTTTTTTTTAACTCAAACTTATATTGTTGGATTCCGACTTCTCGTCGGCAATATTCGCCAAATTCAACAACCTCAAATCTCATGTCCAGATCGTATTCGAACATATTTGTACTGATACTGTTCACACTGTCCTCTATGCTACTGGCCACCATACCAGTCACTCTGTTCAACCTGTGACGTCATAGACTGAAGAGTTCCAAATCAGCGTGACTGACCGATACGCTGATTAGCAGTCGATCGACAGGTGCAAATCGCGTACTTCGATGTGCGATATCTCGGCACTCGGCCAACCGATTTTGATGCGGTTTTCGACATTCTTCTTTGGTGGTTACAAAGAATAACACATTTGATTATCGTTTTTCGTTCAGGGTACACTTTAACATAAATAGATGAAGGAACTCGTCTCCAATACTTTCATTGCAAAAATCTCCTTTATATATATATTATACCACCTTCCTGTCATTATACGAATTTTTAAATTAGACGTATGAAATTTAGTTAAATGTAGTGTATTTATTTCCGATAATATTGTTAATTGTGGAAGAACGAATCGTCTGTATCATTTGAGTCGGTACCGACATCGTAAGTATAGGTGATTATGGTAGGACCGCTTCACGGCTGAGCGCTCCCAAGTCGAGGCTAGCCGCGGGACTCGATGGTCACGGATGGCTGCTGTCCAGGTAAAGTAGTCTACGGCTGGCAGTGCTGGTATTGCCGCGCGACAGAACCGCCCGAGGCGAATCTCGCAATATTCGTCATGACGTTTAATATTAGGCGATTTTCACGAAAACTGGATTGCTCCGTCAATACTAGATTCGAGGAGCAGAATTAGCGTCAGTGGAGAACAAAATAGATCCTGTCGGACATTTCTAGACTGTCGGGGAAACTTTTAGATAGTCATGAAATAAATAGTGTAAAGTTCATGATTTCTAGATAGCTCGATAGAATTAGACGGTGGTCATGTTAAATTGGATATGATTCACAGAACTAGCTTTGACCGTCGAAAATTAGCCATGAAAATTCATAATTAGATACGTTGCTGAAAAAATGGACTGGGTTGGGTTAAATTAGATCTTTTATGGTAAAATTGGTGAAAATTTCAGAATTAGTAGAAAATATGAAAAAACTAGTACATTCGTGTCTCCCAGTGTTATCTTCTCATATACAGATTTATTAACATCAAATGATTCCTGAACAAAAGGATTCAGGTTTTGTTTTGTTTTTAAGTACCATAAATGCTTGAGTGCAGTTTCAATAGGATACATTCCTAATTCGGGCCTTGATTAGCAGCTTTGGTTTTGGTTTTCAGTAATTCTCTATGTGTGTTTCATCATATTAAGTTGAAATACAACTATGTATGCCAAACTAACGATGGAACTAGCCTAAATTTAGTGCATATTAGAAGTTGGCATCAATAAGGTCACAGAGTCCTGGCTGTATTTTAACTGATGATGCCTTCCCGAAAGAAAGAAGACATATTTTATTTTCATCGATCCAAGATAGATCAACAAACTTCCAATTTCAATTAGGACCTTACAGAAACATGCATGTGTACAATCAAATCAGAACAGCTGCAAACATTTCAAATTATTTGTAATTTATTCCTAAACCGATAACAATAAATTTATCAACTTAAAACTAAGAAGATTACTGATTTTGCATTAAACAATAATGTTCGTTTACAGTACTTCCAGTACTTTGATTTTGAAATAGTCGATGTTTGGGTCAATAGACAAAATTGGGAATTGTTGATACCTTATTGGGATAAATAATGCTAAAATGGTTTAGATATGAGATCAATCTGTGCACAAATAATAATATATTCAGAAAAGAAAAGAAGTTTTAGAGTTAATCAGGTTAGGAGAACCAATCTCTTTTTGGCTTAAATTTTAAGGAAAAATGACGTGTATATTGACTAGCAAGTGATCAGCCCTCCATTTAGATTAATAGAAATGGGATGTGCATTTAATGTATTTGGCAAATGTATGAATCAGTCTTTTTTATATATAAATATTTTACCTGTAGAATCCACACCGACCACAAAATCTACAATGGCACACATGCGCACTTCCATGATGCCATTTCTTGAGAGTAGGGACATCTGCATTCAATCAGTTTTGATGAAGTTGAAGGATATTATTGGACATGAGAAGGAGAAAACTTTTCGCAGAGATAACAACTTTCTCAATGTAAGTATTGTAGCCCTTATGATGGTAGAGTTGAAATTTTAATTGATAAATTTGACAATTTTAACTATAACCGTAAGCTTTTAAAATGATGTTGTGAACCCCATGCAAGTGTATAAATATCTCTATATTTACAATGTTTTCTTACTTTGCATAGAAAATCGTCACAAATTTAACAACAACGATCAAAACAGCATTTGTTCAAATTATTGCTTAAGTAAAAAAAATTAACATATATAACATATAACGACATGCAGCCATCTTTGATTAGCTCAGAAAGTACCAGAGGAATTTTTCTCAAATTCACATTTAGGTTCCCTCCTTAGTCCCCAATTGTGAAAATTGCATTTTGGGGGGAAATCAGAAAACTACATGGGCTACAGCCAACAGTATTTGGTTATGACATTTTATAAGCTTGTTATATTTCTCAAAAAGCAATGAAATTTAAAAAAAAAAAATAAAAAAAAATAATACCATATGTTGGTTCCCATTTTATTTCTGGACTGATCAGAAATCAACATGGCTGACAGGCATCCATCTTGGATTTTGACAATTGAAGTTTATTTTCACTAGGCCTAACGGTATTTCTCAAAAAGTAAAGAAAGAAAGTATGTTTCCCTTTAGTCACTAGTTTTGCATATTCCAATAAACTTATTCAAACTTAGGAAGACTTCTCTGCGGTTACTGGATGACAGTTTGATGGAACATATTCAGATATTATCTTTAACTGACCATTAGGGACGGATGGAAGGGGCGATAATAGATTAAACTAAATGAAATTTCAATCATAAATCATTACTCATGGCCTAATGATCTTTCAACTTATTGCCAAGTGCAAAATCACTTTTCATTATTGTTTTAACCAACAGCTTGTAATCAGAAATGCTGTCCTTTCAACTGGAACAAGATCAATTAAGGGGTTTGAATTCCACAGACTAATTCAAAAGGTAAGCTAAATAGGCATAGCATAATTAAGGAGTTTCTTTTATTTTTACCATTATCTATTCTATTCTTGTCTTAATGATTCAATTAGGGTGGGGGCATAACTTGTATTTCAATAACAATGCAATCTGAAATTCAATGCCAGTTTCATTTATGAAAGGATTATTTCTTATCTTTTTTCGGGAAAATATATATTATAACTGGATTGGACAATAGGTTAGCCTATACTGGTCATTTCTGTGTGTCTTACTAGGCTTTCAAGATATATATACCTTCTATCATTTCATATGTCTGTTGACTGGAATATCAACGTACATGCATAATGTTGTCTGACATAAACTTTTTCTCAATTTCTTTGAAAAATTTTGGTTTGTTTTTGTTTAACATCCTTGTATTAACAGCCAGGGTCATAAATCATTCAAACATGAAACATTGAATGCATCATAATCATGATTTGTAATTATGTTTCACTGATGGAGGTTTTGGCAGTGACTGCAGTGTTTGGTTATTGGCAGTTGTTGGCAGTTGATTGATCTATCTATTTTTGCAAAATTTATTCCTTGTTTTTATATACAGTGTTTGAATGTTGACTCCATTTTTTTCATTTCTTTTTTTTACAAAAAATTATAATTGTTTTTTTTTCTAGTGCTTGAATCTTGAGTTATGTTTGACTTTTTTATGTCATGCTAGTATTGCTAGCAGGGAATACAGACTTTGAGACTGACTACTGATTTGTTGTATTCTTCAAAAGTGGTAGAAAATTAAACATGGACTTTGTAGTAAAAGGTATGGGGTTGCCACCTTACCACAAGGTAATGCAAATATAACAGTACATGTATTTGACAGATGTATAATGATTGGCCTTGCTTGTTTGTTTGTTTTTTTAAGTTTAAATTTCTTCAATTCAGATCAAACAGCATGTCACAAACCTGGATGCTGATAATAAGGTCCTGATGAGCATGATTAAAAAACAATTGCTGGGCTGTATAAAGCACTTAAAAAAAGGCAAGCCTCACCGTAAGTATAACAGTGTTAGCTTTAATATGGATTCTTGTTTTATATATATAATTGAAACAACAGTAATCATTCTAATATTTACCCATTGAATTTTGAAAAATTACAGCCTATGCTAGTCTGTCTGTCAGTTATGATGAACAAATGGCATCATATATGTGAACAAAAATATCAAGCGATTAAGAACTCAATATTGTATTTAAGTGGCAGCATGAAATGTCATGGCTGAGTTCAATCATGATTAGTGTGATTTAAGTCCAGATGCACGCATGTGGGTTAATGTTGCATTTACAATTAAAAAGAACAAAAAACATCATGTTTTAATATAAATTCAATATTTAATGATTTCCCGGTTAGATCTGTTTGTTTTTTTGATCGGATTTTAATGTTAGGTGTCCAACGTCTTTATCGGAATGTTTTCGTCGTTCCTCGTGTTCTCGCGTGGTCACGTGACCGGCACGAAGGACTACATTAACACTTGGTCGGTAAATATGGCCAGAGCACCCGACCAACGTATTTTGTCGTACAAACAAATATGATACACTTATTCATCGTGCTAAGAAACCGAGAAAAAGTGCTGTACATTCTTCTATTTATTCAAGTATGGTTACATAAAGGCGTTATAAACTGGTGTTAATTGAAGAAATGCCGATTAATTGACTACTTTTTAAGTAATTTTGACGATGTTTGTCATTTTCGTAAGAATGTACAGCACTTTTCGTTGCTCTCATACAATTACCTTCACGCTCGTACCTGTTTCATAAGTATTGATTTAGGGTAGTCGGGTGCTCTAGGACGATTCATAGAGCAAGTGTTAATGTTCATTCTCCAATATTGGAACTCTTCAGTGTTTTAAGTATCGAAATCGGCATATAGAAACGAACAAACGTTAATAAACGAATGCAATGGATCGTAATTAATTCAATTAATTATTTACAGATGATTTCCAAAGACATAAGGTATAGTTAGAAGTTTTTGGCTGTACACATGCAAGTTTGTAAATTCGTCACTGTGATGAAACCACCGTCCTCGTCGTTGCTATGACAGCCGATCGAAGCTGCGATCACGAATGCACTGACAAAGTGAAAATTGAAGTATTTTTCGCAACATGCGGTTTAAACTTAAAATTACAATCACACCTCATATTGATTGGGGTTGTTTGATCATACCTGATCAATTGAATTATCAGAAAACTAACAAAAACATTAAAAAACACAGAATGAAGCCTTCGTGTCAGGCAGTGCAGACACAACGCGGGATCTGTAAACAATGTGACGTCATTGGAATGTACAAGTTGCAACAATGTACAACAATGTATATATTACATGAATACACTAATGAGCAACAAAACGGGACGCAACATTAACCCACATGCGATGTCCAAAATCACTTTGTGAAAATCTGTCAGACATTGATATTTGATTCATAGGAGTGACAGTTTTCCTGCCTTCATTTTCTTATTTTATTTAATTTCAAGTTTTATAATTGTTTTCAGAGACCGAGATTACAGGAAAATGAAAAAAGCAGCACAAAAACTATCTTTGCCCACAGATGAAATGGAAGGTGATGTTGAAGAGCTGTTGAAATCTGGGTAATTATACTCTCATTGCAAAACAAACATATTCAATGTAGTTTTTGATCTCGGAAGGGGAGCGTCTTAAATGAGTTTTTGTTGCAAGCGGCCAAAGCCAAGGATTATATCACTGTTATATTTTGTAAAATATATTGTAAGAGCCTCAGGTGATACAAGTTTTAGCAGATTTTTATCAAACTTCATATCATAGTCAAGGTTTCAAAAATTGTTTTTGGTCAAGTAATTATTGCCTTTTGTCTGTCGTCCATCGTCGAGGCTAATGGGCGGGGTCAGATTGACTGAAATTACAGAAAACTTCTTCTCTACTGTTGGATACGGTAAAATCAAACACTCTTCATAGATGGTAGAGTCTTAAGGTGTTTTACCCAAATTGTGAATTTCCTGACCCTGGGGTCTCATGTTTGCCCTTGGGGAGGGGGTAAACCTTACTATAGTTTATATTGGTGAAACAAAATTTTTGACTGTTATTTGTTGGATTTGTATTGGAATAGTTTCTAATTTGGTTAACATTATCAGCATAGGATGACAGCTTAATTTATGCACATTTTGGCCCTGACCGATCCCTTGGACTGATGAATGGGGCCAAAAATTGGCCAATTAAATTAACTGAAATATTTCAAATCTCGGGTGACCATTAAGGCCCATGGACCTCTTGATTAAAACACTTTCAATGTGTTGCTAATACCTTATTTATTGCTTCAATTTAATATTTACTAGTCTACATGAGGTACTTCCAGTAAATGACATGATTTTTATTTTTTTTCTTATTTTTGCTTTTTTCTTTTTTTATAGGAATCTAATTTGTCTTTTGGGCAACGATGGTTTCCCAGTAGCGAAGGCAAATGTTACAGCATTCCCCTGCACAGATCTGTGTGAGTATTGAGTATACATCCTTACTTTTTTTTTTAGGAACATTTGATAACTTAAAACCAATCCTGTTTATGTAGTCAAATGCACCCGAGCATTCCACGAGATAACTTCAGCTGTCACGTGACTCTTCACTAGTCAGCCAAAATGACGGTGATGTCTACTGTAACTAAACCAATGACCGTTCGCAGTTTCATATTCATTTGTAAGACGCTAGAATATGAAAGAAATATGACCAGGAATTGAGGACAAGTTGTAACAAACTACATTGCCGTTTTTCGTGAAGATTTTATTAAATAAGGTTATTATTTGTTGTTTGAAAAGAATCTAATGATTATGATCCGTGACTGATGTACTGGCGGTGTAAAAATTATATATGTCTCGTCGGACAACGCGACAGCAATTTTCTATCAGAGTTAAAATGTGTTACTTAAGGGGGTCATAGAATAGATGTTTGATAGGCCTTATTAATAACTTATAGTATAAATAAAATTTAAAAAAACTTTGGCTGTGTACATCTTGGATTTTATCTTTAGTTGTAGTTACTTGAACAACGTTCTGTTAATAGACCGATTTATTGCTCAGTTGATTCTTTTTTCAAAGTTTACAAGCAGCTTTACTGATTCAGGAGTATATCAATAATCTTTCACAAGCATTAAAGAAATGGGGAAAGAACTATACTCAGCTATTGTAAAGTTGACAGCTGATATATGTGTTATGCATGTTTTCT
This sequence comes from Pecten maximus, assembly GCF_902652985.1. Classification (NCBI taxonomy): domain Eukaryota; kingdom Metazoa; phylum Mollusca; class Bivalvia; order Pectinida; family Pectinidae; genus Pecten; species Pecten maximus. Next base: position 44,004,154 of record NC_047016.1, read on the forward strand.
TGAATATATGTATATAGAATAGAAAAACCAGGGCCAGATGAAGACATTTCATCTGATACAAATGTAACTGTCTGACTATTAAATCCAATTTTAAATTTCTTATAATATGACCTCGGACCCTGACGTTTTATTGAAAAGAGAGCACAGTATACTGTCTGAAATGAATTTCTCGTCTTAGACCTTTACAATTTGGTATATTTTTGCATTATGATGCACTATTGCAGATATGGAAAACAGGTTTGAATAGTTGATGAAATAAGGGTTCTATTTTCAGTGATTATCATTCACAGTAAAAGTTTCAAAGGTCGCACTTAAATAATAACGAAACGGCACAAATTAAAAAAAATATCATGATTCCCTGTATCAATTAAGTTCACTGAGTTTCGTAAAGGGCAAATGTATACGTTGTAATATTTAGTTTATTGTTATTCAGTATTTTTACAGTATCAATATAGGTCATAAGGGTTAGTTGGATTCATTATAGACTTTGAGATAAAAAGATTGCACGTTGCAACCTATCAGAAATCTTGTTTATATAATGAACATCTGTTGTGATGAAAATGTCTCCATGCAAGATCTGTCCTGAAATTTCGAGTCTGATTGGGAAATCAAAATGGCCGACAACCAGCCATCTGACAGTCAAAGTTAATTAGTTATTTCTCAGATTTCTTGTGAAGATTTCCCTTATCAGATTATTAAGGGGACATGTTTCGGAAAACAAATAAAAACCGTCCCATGCTTGATCCCTATTGTTATTTTGACTTAACTGAAACTGTGATATACCATGTATATATTCAGATATATGTGACAATGAAGATGAAAATGAGTGGGTGTCTGTGATGATACATACAAAGATGAGGAAATCAACTATGGACTTCCTTCCATCGAATAATGCACACAAAACATGGGAGGAAATTGGGGTAAGTGATTTGTATAAGTAACTTTACACTTGTTGTATTGAAGGTTGATTAAAAAAAATTGTGAAAAAATAAGAAGTATCTTTGAATTTGAGTGTATATTGTTGATGAGCCATTTAGAATATGATAGTCACATTAAGAGAGGGATAATTTAAATTTCTTATAGGTGAAGTTTGAATTATATTCAGATTGTATTTCAGTCACACTGAAAAGTCTTGTTGTCTTTATAATGTAGTAAATGAAGAGTTGAGGTTATCTTACAATAAGATTTCTAATAGTTCTACTTTTTTTTAAATAATTTTTTTTTATGTCTTTAGACCACAGACCAATTTATTGTAATGATTTAATTTGTCCTTTGTGCTCCAATAGTGTTGGTGATGAGTATCATTATTTATTTATCTGTAATCATGAAATAGTATGCCGAAATTAGAAACATATATATATATACCAAATTATCATTGTATATATCCGAATAAGACAAAAATGAAAGGCTTAGTTTCTATATGTAATGTTTGTGCGCTCTCAAATGTAAGTTAGGTTGTTTAAAAGCTTGACAAATTATTTAAAGAATGCATGAGATTTGTTGTGTTCCACCCACCATGTATTAAATTTGCTGTTTGTGTTTTACCACTTATAACACATGTCTGAGTTATCAATAAAAATCTAAAATCTGAATAATTCATCAATGTCCGAACAAAACCTGTCTAAATATTTTGTTTGATTTTATAAATTTTTCAGTAATGAGCATTTGTTTGTTACAAAATAAACTGAGATTTTACGTTTTTCTTCTATATATTTACTTCAGAGAAACAGCTTTGTGTCATGGCCATTGCATATGATTGCCAATGTCAGACGATATGATGAGGTAAGTTTTGTATATATCGAAATTTGCATTCACTGCTTTCACAAAATGATATTGATGCAGATAGAAATTTTAAAGCTATGCTTAATGACAAAAGTGCCAGATATAATGCAGTGGTAAAGAAATGTATCTGTTGCATTACTGGTACAAGGTGTATTTAGTATTCCATCCAGTTGAATGAGTGTGAGCTATTGAGATAAAACTGATATCTCCCTTTGAAAGTATTCATACATTTCGATCTCCTTTTGTCAAAAATGACTAGTTGCTTACCTATTGTATTTATTGTTATTTATTTACGGTACATACTTAATGAATAAATAGATTAACAAAATGCAGTTTATATTATAATCTGGTAGAATTATGATTAATCAATATGAATTGACATGTTTCGTGTTATTTCAGTATATGGATGAGGCCAAGAAAGAAAGAAGAAATGCAAAAAGAAAGCTTCCAGCAACCCCACCAGAACCAAGGCGGCGATTGCCCTTTATACCTACCCAGGCCGTACAACATTGTCCACCCAGACTACCTACACCACCTCCAATGGCACCAGAGAATAGGCCACAAACACCAGAGATTTTGTCACCAACTACCCCAAGGCCACAGACAACAGAAAATAGGCCACAGACAGCCCCAAGACCACAGATGAGGCCACCAACTCCCCCGAGGCCACAGACACCAGAAAATAGGCCACAGACACCCCCAAGACCACAGATGAGGCCATCAACTTCCCCGAGGCCACAGACACCCCCAAGACCACAGATGAGGCCACCAACTTCCCCGAGGCCACAGACACCAGAAAATAGGCCACAGACACCCCCAAGACCACAGATGAGGCAACCAACTCCCCCAAGACCACAGATGAGGCCACCAACTACCCCAAGGCCACAGACACCAGAAAATAGGCCACAGACACCACTAACACCAAAGATGCCCAACTCGAGACATCTGATATTACCCTCAACACCACAGGCGACTCGGTCAAGAATACAGGAATCACCGCAGAGACCAGAGACACTGATCCAGACGAGGCCACAAAAAAGACACCAGGTGTCCCAGCCTCCATCAGAAACAAAATTATTAAAGTCGACAAAAGGGTAAGTGAACTTAAAAGCAAATACTGTAAAAGGTTGGAATCTCTTGTTTACTGCAAAGGATGTACACCACTGTGAAGTTAAAACAATTCTTTTTTTTTCTTGCAGAAAAATGCAAGGAAATATATGTCTATGTTCTGGTTTTGATGCTATGACTTGTCAAAAATACTATTGACAATGACAGAACGATATGTGATTTCCAGTGTGGCTGTTTTGACCAATTCATACAACATCTTCCTTCTATGTTGTCATATATTTATGAATGCTTGCAGATTTTTTTCATGATTTTTTTTTGGAAAAAAATTCAAAGTGTCTAATTTACACCAGAAATTAAAAAAAAAAAACTTTTAATTTTCCACATTCCTGTATATTATTAGTCCCCTACCTGTGTAACCAGGTTGACTATGCCTGCATCCTTCTGTCTGTCAGTCCGGTTAAAGTTTTATAATGGCACACCATTCACTTAACAATAGTATTAGGATGCTGATTCTTTGCACAGAGGTTCTTTGGGTGTGTGGCATTACTTTTATATGATTAAAAGCGGAAAAATATTTTCATTTTTTGAAATTTTTGCCATATTATGAACTTTTTTCAATGTATTCTTCAGGTTAAAGTTTTGGTTTAAGTTTTATAATGGCACATCATTCACTTAATAATGGTATTAGGATGCTGATTCTTTGCATAGAGGTTATTTGGGTGTGTGGCATTACTTTTGTACAGATAAAACTGAAAAAATTAATTGTTTCCCCATATTATGGACTTAACTGTTCTCTGTATTGAATGCTTCACTAATGTGAGATTCTTTTGGAATAAAATCAGTGTACTTCTATGCTGTGCTATGCGGAATTATCGAAGGCTGTTATTACACATTTCAATTGAAATACACTTTCTTCTCTGTAGAGTAGACATACAAAACAAAAAAATACCTGAATGTCTTTTATGGGCAGGAAACATTGTTTATTCACCCCAATAGAGTTGAATTTACACATTGTTTGGAATGAACTTATTTTCATAAAATGATCATATTTTAGTTTTGGCTAAACTTTTTTTACTCAAATTTGAGTTTTAACTTGGGGGCACCAGTAGGGGACATGTATTCGTTTAGCAATACTCACAGAATGCTTGTTTTTATTGTATTAGACATGGTAATATTGTTTAGTGCAAAAAAGAGAGTATGCTGCATTTAGAAGAGCCACATGTTGATAATTACAGTATTAGTGATCGGCCTAGAGTAAAAAAACGGTGAAATAAGGTTTTCTTGAGGACAAAGACTTCTTAAAAATGGTTGCCAAATTCGTCATTCAAATTTCTTGTGAATAAGCTGTATAAACTATTGACATCTTTGTGGTTTTTTTTTTTTTTTTACAAATTATTCAGATTCGTGTTTGCTAATCAAATTGCCATATTTTGGTATAATATTACAAGAACCAAATACACAAGTTCAAAACAAGATTGCAACCATAGAAGTACATCTTTACAAGTACTGCTACCTGTGATATATCATCAATAGGGCCTTATAGCATTGTGAATTCAAGACATCTGGTTGACTTCACAGTCATGTTTTTCACCTTTGCCTTGTTAAAGATTTCCATTTTTCATTAAACATCACATGGTGAAGGAGGATTTAATTTGTGATAATCTCAAAATGGGGATAATATTTTTGGGAACCAATCATGTGTCTTGGTATAACTAAATATGCATATTGCAAGATCTTTTGCTACAATAGACTGGCATATCGTTTTACATTCAAATCAGTCTGTCCAAATTCCAATGTCATGTAGATGAATTTTGATCAATTTTGAAATTCATTACTTCTGCTCCATTGCATCAATATATATACACATAAAACATACAAATTGCTTCATATGATAACCACTAGAGGATGTAGTCTGGTGTAGTCTGAATAAATTGTCTGGTTGTCACAATTTTGTATATAAGCTCAACTTTTCTGTTGCCTTAACTTTACTTACACAAAAGGTAGGCTATCATTATAAAATTTTAAATCAAGAATAATTGAGGTTATTGACTATTTTCAGACCGAGGCTCCATAACTTTGTTGAAGTTCATTACCCAGTTTGCCAGGGTAGAAAGAAAACAACAAGGATGTTTTATGGACAGGTAAGAGATTCAGACCTAACATTAACCTTAAAACACTTGCAGGTAATAATGAGACTTTAGCAATTTTTAAATAATATTATTGCTGTTTGTGGTAGAAAAGTCAATATCAATTTCAGTATATATACTGCAATTTCTTGTGTATCGAAGACAGTTGCTTGGGAATTTTCAAATGTTTATTCTCTGTTCTCCTAGAATGATCAGCTATTTACAAATTTAAATTTAATTTTTTGTTGATATTATTCTATGACACTTGAGTGTATGGTTTAGGAATTTTCAAGTAAGATAGTAAAAAATAAGTTGGTAGAAATGTTTCTGAATTCAATTCAATTGTATTTTGTTAATAGTTTTCATTTTGTGGTTTCAGGTTTTGAATGTTGAAAATTTGACCGTGAAATTTCTAAGAAAAGTTGGAGAAAAGACATATACTTGGCCAAGATTTGATGATGTGTGTAATGTTGATGAAGAGGAGATTTTCAAAGTGCTAGAAGTGCCGACAATGGACAATAGAGAAAGACTGGTTTTTGTGTAAAAAACTAAATTTGTAGGTATTATTTTTAAGAACAGTGTATATTGTTCAGGATAAGCAAAGGATGAAGGTTATTATTTACCTTTTATTGCTGTTGAATTTAATCAGTATCTTTGAAAAAGACATATGTTGCTAGGTATATGCTTATCTTGTATGTATTTATCAAACAACGAAATTACAAGATTTAATATACTAATGTTTAAAGCAGAACACTGCTTATTGTCCATATGAACAAAAATGATATCCATGTTTAGACAATGCCATACAGTAACTTACTGTAATAATCGATGTGCTTTAAATCGTTTTTCATGCTGTTGTATATGATAGGACAGAAAGTTATAACGAATGCAAGTAAATCAATGTAATTGATAAAAATATCCGTTTAATTGTATTGGTGTGTAATGTCTGTTTACAAATCCTGCATTGAGGAATTGAAAACACTAAATAAAATGTCTTACCAAAACATGTTTTTTGTATTTATGATTATCTCAAAATGCATCATTACCTTTGTATGAGATGAGAGTTCACTGCAGTACTTCAGCATCCATGGGTTGTTGCTAAGTCTGTGACCATCGCGCAGCATCTGTGTGATGTGCTGCAAAACCGTGGATCTGGATACAGGTTGTCCTCCATAGGATTGGCACCGGACACAATAACATATCTCTGTCGGGTTCATTATGACAATAACATATCTGTTGGATTCATTACGATATGATTTTGAAATATGAAGAAAGTTCATTTATATAAGCATGCATATTTTAAACCTGCATTCCGGTTTAGCCAATGACTGTTCTTGTTGATTTAAAGGTAACAGGTCAGCCACTGAACTTCTTTCTGTTTTAAGCTCTCTTAAGAAACAAATAGCACTCTTTAATTTTCAGTAAATGTATCTTAACTCAACCTGTTGGTAATGCTAAAACAACAATCCTGTTCTAATGTTGTTTTAGTAACTTTCTCCTGTCGATCACAATTTCATAAAAGTGGTTAACCCATGTAATGTTGTCATTTTACCTATGACTAAAATAACATTTACAATTGTTGAGGAATCATCAAACATTGAGAAGGATTAACTAAATATAGGTAATTAAATGCTATCCAAACATCAATTAAATGCCTTTTTCATGATTTTAAGCTCAAATCAACAATAACGATGTCTTTAACAATAGCCTTAGACTAGCAGACAATTAGATCGGCGAGGAAATTGGCAAGCTCAATTTTACTGTGATGAATAATCGACTTGAAAATCTTTTTAAAGAAGAGAGTTCAAGTGCAAGTTATTCTGAGTAAGAAATAAAATGCTGTGTACTTGTGAATGTCATAAGAGGAATGATATAAAGCCGTTTTCATTTTGCATTATTTTAATTACTGTTCCATTATCATGATCATGAGTACGGTTTGTACTCATAAACTAACGAACCTGATATGTTCAATAAAAACGAGTATTGGAATCTAAAACAACGAGCAAAAACAATACAATGTAGTTCAAGTAACAGTAATACTACAAGAAATAACATATATATGGTCCATGCCAATTATCATGACGTAAAATGGCGCGGATATTGAAAACAGTTACATGTAGTTTTGATTTATATCATACTGATATTTTACGTTTTTTTGTAACTTACATCAAAAAGTATATAAACTTGTTTATTACTTTGAAACTGAAATCTTTTACTTTTTAAAACATTTTTGTACACAGTTTGAACACAATTATTCCCTAATTAACCAACTCTGTACTTAGACACGTTAATTGAGCTATAAAGCGGCTTGTCAAACAACATTTACGTTCACAACATTTTTTGGTTATTTGTCCACTTCCCCCACTCTGTTAGATTCTCATAATCCCTTTTGTTGTGTCACTTAAGAAATCTGGTCCTGTCCTAAATATATTTTCTACCCTTTGTTACCCAAATTATCGGCGTGTCGGAGTCAATTAAGGCTCAGGTAATGTTACGTAATCTTTCGGCCAGATTGGTGTTTTTCTCTCAGTTCTTTGTCCGAACCCACGCTAAGATTTGACCAATCAGCAATAAGGTCCGACTGGACATACATTTTTTATGAGGCCTCTCAAAGGTAAATCCAATACCTCACTTTAGTAAATACTGCGAATAACCCTCCTGGAACCTCACCGATATTGGGGGCACCTGAGTATGTAGTGTGTCGCGTGTCCAGCTAGTCACTTGAAGCTGCGACCACAATAAAGACCACATCAAACTTACCAGGCTGTCTCCATTATAATTTACAGGTGAGCAATTGTTTTTATTTTTATTATGTTGTATTTTTGTATTTTGATTTTGTAAACTGACTTTATTCATATTCATGTGTATGAGATTATTGTTTATTAGTATTATAGACTTTTCATGCTCACAATGCATTTTTACCCACTTACTTTAGGTCACACGTAAGATAAAGAGTTTGTAATTTTCCCACTTGTAATCTGTTCGACCTTCAGATTTTTTTCTAACTACGGTAGAGTTCTGTAAATTTTTGATAGGTAGAATTTTATTTAATACCCTACAAAATAATCATATTTTGGACAAAAACATTATATTTTTCTGTAACAAAGGTCTTACACCTTTGAGAAACTATGTTTGGAAAGGATTGTAAAGATTCAAGCTAAATAGATCATTAACTAAAGCTTTAACTATTTATTTACATTAAATTTATTATTATCAAAGATTTCGGTATTGTTTCCGCACTTGTTCGCCCAAATTATTCAAATTGCTAGAATAGAGTTGCGTCCCCTGATAAATTCATAACATCCGCCAAAAGACGGCAAACACATGTTTGTATGATTTTAAATAACAGCTAGATCATCACGATCTCACGATGCAAATCCATCTGTCTAGCATTACTCAGTCAAGAGTAAGTAAATTTTTGATTCTATGCATCTAATTATTATAATGTTACTAAAATTATACTCGTAAATAACTGATAATGTATTTTTCCAAAACCATGCTTTTAGAATAGTGAGTGAAAACATTCTTATCACTTTTATATGACTGAGAATTATTTATCTTGTACTTTCAAATAACTGCTAATGTGTCATGCTCATTGTAAATGTAAAGTAAACATATTAGTTCAAATAATTGATAAAATAGATGTTTATTAATCCTTTCGTAAGTCAGCAATTGTAATCACCCCTCTAGGAACTTTCATTAACCTTTTTTTTTATAAACCGGAAGTTCACTTCAAAACCGGAAGTTGCCGATGTGAACAAAAAGTGGGCGTTTCCCATGTAAACAAATACACGTGTTATCTTCCTTTTTTTCTTTGTAGCTGGTCTAGATTGAAAATGTTTTCAATGTCTTATTTTTATCTTGAACCAGAACAGCACTATACCAAATTCATGTAATAAGCCTTCCTACCTCATTCAGATTGAATTTATTTGTTATATTTTTATGTTGTCATGCTCGGTTAATTGTTAAAATGTTTCTTTGGTAAAGTCTTTATGCATAGAAAAACTTAACACATTATGTCATGTTTATGCTGTGTCCTTGCTGCACGAGTTGTTCCTTAGTCATCGACCCCTCACTGCCAAGCAAGAGTAGCTCTACTTAGTTAATTCTCCCCAGTTTTAACTTAGCTAATTTTCCCCAAATTACTTTATTATTTTTTCTACATTAGGATTTTCATTGTATGGTAATTAAATCCAATGTGTGGTTTAATTCGCGATTGGTATTGTATATCAATAACAAGAGTTTCCTATGTAGCATAATTTTATTTGTTTCTACATTAGATTTTTCTTGTATTGTAATTAAATCCATTGTGTGGATTAATTCGCGATTGGTATTGTATATCAATAACAAGAATTTCTATGTAATATTCTTTGTATGTTATGACTTGAAGCTGCGACCACAATAAAGACCACATCAAACTTACCAGGCTGTCTCCATTATAATTTACAGGTTACCCAAACACAACAACCGACACAAAACCACGTCATATATATATGCGATATGAAACTTGTCTTTATGTGAATTAAAAAAACATACGATGACCCAGCACGTCAATTGCTGGAAAAGACGCCTTGAAAATGCAATATTCTGTGCCATTTTACATCACGATTATATCCGTCACACTAATAGACCTTGACCCTATCATGACAAAGAGTAAACGATTGTCTACTTGAGTACAAGACTTCAAAACACGACCTTTCTCGTAGACAAACATTTTCATGTGAAATACAATACATGCGCCATATTTTTTATTTGAGCTTCAAACATTAAAATACAATTTGAATACAATAAAATTACAGAAAATAACATGATGTCCTGTATCCAGCTTACGCTGAGAGGTTTTTTCATTAACGCACCAAACAAAATCGCATCCATCGTATGGCCGGAGGACAAACCTCTTAAAAACGAACACGGGAATCACTGGCTGACATCAATTTTAGTCTTGAGTGACTGCTGTGATGTATGGTGACGTTTCTCCATAACTGGTATTTATCTTTCACGACATCCTTGCGGTTGCACACACACTTTAATATCATATATGTGAATAAGCAAATGTCACTGGAGATATAAATTATGTACTATAGTCTAAAATCTTTATTTCAATTCTCTCTTTCACAAGATTAGATACACCTAGAAAAACATACATGTATACATTTCTGATAAAATAGCTGTGGGTAAACAAGCATCAGATATATGGTACTCCGATGTGAAAGCACTATTACATAGAGGATAGAGGGACATTGGCATGTACAAGGGAGATAGTTCTGTGTCTGGCTGATACATACTCAATATTATCAAGGGAGATAATCATGGATTTGCGATGTTTTCAATGGGTATGAAAGGGGATGTTTAGCACATACAGATTTAATATCGTTCACAGGAGAAGTTAATATCGATGATATAATTTACAGACAAATGATAACCATCTCGGACAAACCTGGAAGTAAAGCCTCTAGAATACCGACATGGTGGGCGTTCCCTGCTTCTACGGTGTCACGTGACAGTGGAAAAATAACTCAAATACTTTCAATGAGAATCTAGGCCTACATTGATTTAATAGTCTTTGATGGGCCGGTTATTCATGTCATCTTCCTGTTAAATGTAAAAAAGAAAAGTCTCTATTAGTTTCTGTATACGTCTGTAAAAACACCCAAGTTTTCTTGCGAGATGGATGTTCAAAGACTTCGTCTTACATTAATGATAAGTCACGTTGACCTTCCATTCTATGTAGTATAAATGGGATTTTATACAGGAGGTTCTGGACTGTTATCCAATTGTAACATAACCGTTGAAATGTTATCTATAAGTGAATGAAATTTGTAAAGGACATTTCGGTCGGTTATGGAATGTATACAAGTAAAAAATCAATTATATAGGGTCCCAAACCCATGTCCCGTTTATAAATACATCGAGGTTTTAATTTGATAAGATTGGTTTGTTAAGCATTGTTTTAATATGATGGCTTGACCACACGATTTGAAGCTTTTTATAGATTTCTATGATGTGACGAAAATATCTCATATCTAAGAGATATAAGCGACCTACTCAAATTCACAGATCGACTGGTAGTTTCTGTCACACGGGATGTCGTTCCACTGGTAGTTGTAGCTCCGTCCGTACTCCACACAGTGTTCGTGTCCTCCCTGGTTGTTAGGTTCGCCTGATTTCCAGTTTTTATAGACCATGTGTTCATAGAAATAGTCCCATACGACGGAGTCAGTATTTCCGCCATAAAGTGATCTGATACGGTTTAATTCAGTCTTTATCCTTTCTACGTGTCCTATTTTGTTCACCTATGCTAAAGATAGTGACGGCAAAGTTTATCGTCCGCCAGGCATTTCAGTGCATGGGGGAAAGTTTACACGTGTTTATCGGAGGCGTCCGGCTTCTAATTATAGAAACAATATAATATTTACAACCTCTACTAGTACCAATTTTTATATGATATGTCTATCAGCTTTGTATTAATGGTGTTATCATACATGGCCTCTGATTAATTAATTGGATCCCGATATCTGGTCAGTGTGTTGAGTTGTTAAAATGAAGATATTGGAAACATAAGATAAGCTATCCTTTAACGAAGGATAAGCAGTCCAGGAGTAGAGATTAAAGGATAAGGTAACAAGAAAATCTAATTCGAATTCGGAAAATTCATCTAGAGAGTTGCAGAACAGATATTCGGAAAACAAAGCAGTCATGGAATATCACAGAGAAAACTATTTCACCAAACAGACCAAACAATTTAAACGAAAAAGGTCAGGAACCAATTAATTTGATTAAAGAACGAACACGCCTTTAATGGAAAAGCATGTTGCTAAACATCAAATCAAGACGAAACGTGAAAACGGAACATGTCGAAAATTGCAGTAAATCATAAGACCAATCAATTTTCTGTAGCGTTTTCACGGAGGAATCTTCAGGCGATATAAAACTCCTAAACATCTGTTTGAATTGCTACTGAAAGAGTATAACGAAGTAATATCTGGGTTAAAGGATTTATAAACGCTATGATCGTCGTAAGAATGGAGTTCCGACCATTGCATATCCAAGACTAATTAAGACGCCGCGCGGACATCACAGACAACTGCTATGAAGAAAAACACTGGCCCCTACTCTAAGGTTGATATACATGCAGAAGGAGTTGTGGCTACTATTTTTTTCCGTTAATACTAACCAGAAGCAGACGCCTGTGGCGACATGATTAATGTCTACGAGATATTGAACAGTTTCCACGATAGTTTAGTTGCTGTACCAAATGATGAATGTGTAGATCATCGACTAAGACACGTCACTGCGTCAAGAGCTAAATCAACTAAATCATGCAAACGAGACATCCATAAATACTCCTTTGATCCTCGGTCTGTTGACGTCTGTTGTCGTCTTCCTGGGGATGTCACACGCGCAAGCAACAACAAGGAAATTCAAAATGGGATTGGACAGAATTATTGAAATAATTTTGAATTTAGCATGATACATGTACATATCACTTGGCTGGACACGAATTTTAGCGGAAAAAAGATTAATCTGTATGTAAATCTTAACTATGAATTACTAATGAAGTCATCATTATATATCATTATATGCCAGCGTCCATCAATTTATCCTTTTAAATCGCATTGAAAAGTACGACGATATATCGTTGTTAGGGATTAATTTGTCTCGTTGTTAATTGGCCTGTAGATATTTCATCGCGTACACTTGGTAAAGATTATAAATGGTTCATATTATAGTTATCGTTAATGACGAAGAAAAACACGTGATCGGTAAAGGCAGAGACCTGCATATATTAGGTCTCGCATATTTCAGTGAATCACATTTTTTGCTTATTGAATAATTTGTAAATCCGGTTAATATGAAGTCATATTCTACAAACGTACTGTGTTGTACATAAAACAGAATATCCCTTCAAATTGATGTTACTCTGTAAATACCAAATATGCATTTTTACAATATACAAAACTGTACATCTGTTTCGCGCTTATCTAACTTTACAATTCATACTACAAATCTGCTACCAGATGTCGCTTCATGTCACCGTCAGCTGAATGTTTGTATTGTATGCTGGAAAGCAGAGCGTCCATTCGTCTAATTTGACGGTATAAACACACGTGTATTTGTTGTCTTAAAATAAGTTCATAACGACATCAAACCATTCAACAATGTCCTTCTGCCAGGAAGACGGTATGTATTTCGGAGAAGGGCGCTAGGGGACATACGTAATCATTGTAATCAAGTACTGGTTTCGTGTGAATTATCGTAAAATCATCGCAAAATGTAATCGGCATCTGCGATCTGGCAAAGGTCACTGACACTGAGGGCTGACAGTGATTGTATAACATCACATCATTTTATAGTAGGCCTATAACTATTGCATGCCGGCTAACCCTTTCTGGTGAGGATCTGGGGATAACTTCTGGGTTGGGTTTGGTTATTAGCTCACCTGTCCGAAGGGCAAGTGAGCTTATGCCATGGTGTGGCGTCCGTCGTCCGTCCGTCCGTCTGTCTGTAGACACATTTTGTCCGGACAACTCCTCCTAAACTGATGGGCATATTCCTATGAAACTTCACACAAATATTAATGATCATATGTAGATGTGCATGCCGCTTTCTTTTTTTCAAAATTATGGTTGCTATGGCAACTGGTCATTATAAACAGGTTTTCTGATAAGAACCATAACTTTAAGTTTGTCTGGACAACTACTCCTAAACCGAAGGGCCGATTTCAATGAAACTACACACAAATATAGAGGACCATGTGTAGATGTGCATGCTGCTTTCTTTTTCTCAAAATTATGGTTGCTATGGCAACTGGTCACTAGAAACAGGTTTTCCGATAAGAACCATAACTTTAAGTTTGTCCGGACAACTTCTCCTAAACCAAAGGGCCGAATCAAATGAAACTTCACACAAATATAGAGGACCATGTGTAGATGTGCATGCTACTTTCTTTTTCTCAAAATTATAGTTGTTATGGCAACTGGTCACTATATTACTGGGTTATCTTAGTTAGCCTCTAATTAACAGTTCCAATTCACCATTGACTGGTGCAGATTGCGGGGGTATTAGTCTGCCATCCTGGCGACAGTTCTAGTTAACCCTGAAATATACGTATTTTCTCCCAAAATCCGTTTATAAAAATTATACAAGAAATAACTTGTGATATGCATTACCTTCCCCATGTATAGAACATATTGTTGTTATTACTATATGACCAACACACACATCTGTACATTTATGCACATGTATATAAAACATACATATAATATATAGGATATCTGTGATACTTATTAGAGTATATACACCTCTTTTATTTAATCACTCGAAAATACGCATCACATAAAATAAAAAGCAAACAGAAAATTTACAAAAGGTATAATAATTGTCCTGTTACACTTGCATTCGATACTGCCTTTTGTTGCGATAATCATGTCCATGACCCGTACATTGACATCAACTCTGCATGGGGCTGAATTGACTAGTCGCGTGTCTCGGGTCATTAATTATTACATAATACGATGGTCGATATACGGTACGATACCCGGAGAAAAGTCATCACCTCACATAATTGAGGCAAAAATTTACAGTGAGTTAGTTGCCATCACTAATCAATTCATATACTGTTAATCACCTTTTTGAAAAAGGAACGATGTATACAAATAATTATGGTTAATAAAATATAATGAAAAGTAAAATCCTTCAATATTTAACTAACGCTCACTATCAACATGTACACCAAAAAAATGCAATTTTAACTTTTAACGTAATTTCTAATTACACGTATTTATTAAAAGTGCAAATACACTGTCTACATAGTTAACGCACTTAGAAAGTTTAAATACACTTAAACATATAATTGACGGCAGTACTGCTTTTCGTACATTACCGATAACAGTTGTTTTTAACATTTTAAATTTATGGCCCTTTTTTCGTAGAGTAGCGCAAAAATCTTAACCTATTTACCCTTTACTCAGTAATGACTTCAAAATAAGTTATACTATTAGTTAATATTCATATCTATTACACGCATATCAATTTAACAAAACGTGCAAAAAACTGACATGATACTCACCTTACCCTTACTGTAAATTCGTCGTAGCATTTGCTAAAATGTACTTGTTCTATCAAAGTCAAATTTTGCATAGGTACGAATTGTGGGGTGTGCAAAAACCGCACTGGACACTGCACCGAAAATGAATGAATTATTATGCTTTCTTCGCATCAAACTCGATGTCAATTTTTGCATGTTAATAGGTTCGATGTTCATCTGTATGGTACAGAAGGAGTTAACAAAAAGTACTACTTAACGAATTGTGGGGCGTACAAAAACTCTCACGGGACACGCATTCCTCACAGGACACTCGCATATATTGCACCGCAACTTCACCGGTACATTTGCATATTATGCACTCGTCCAATCAGAGTCAAATTTTGCATATTTATGGATTAGATGTCCATCTGTATGATACAGCAAAAATGATTTTAAAAAATCATTCATTGAATTGCGGGGCGTGCGAAAACCTCACAGGACACTCACATATGTATTGCACCGTAACTTTGCAATACCATAATATGCACTCGTCCAATCAGAGTCAAATTTTGCATGTTGATAGGTTAGATGTTCATCCGTATGATACAGAAGGAATTAACAGAAAAAAACTATTTAACGAATTGCGGGGCGTGCAAAAACTCTCACAGGACACTCGTATATATGTATTGCACCGTAACTTTGCCGGTACATTTGCATATCATGCACTCGTCCAATCAGAGTCAAATTTTGCATATTTATCGATTAGATGTCCATCTATATGATACATCAACTATAATTTTAAAATATCATTTAATGTATTACGGGTCGTGAAAAATCGCTCAGGACACGCATTCACTTTAACAAATGTTATTGACAAAACATGACAATATTCACCTGTCAACCTGTTTGTACAGGACAAGTTTTCAGAAATTGACAATTTTTATGTATTAATAACAGATTACCATCACATTAGCTTATATATTTTGTATAAGTTACTTTACCCTATTAATAATTGTTATATATTGCTCAATTATATATTAAAACGTCTAGTTCAAGTATCTTATAACAATTCATTGATTTATCATAAATGTGTCAATTACATGTAAAACGAGCAGCACAAACCGGCTCCTTTCGGAGTCAAACATCTATGAAAAAAGTGTCATGAAGCACTTTGAAAAAAAGGTTTCAGCAGTTTAATTACCAGTGATCCATGCCTGCGGCAAGGATCTAAAACCGACACGTCAAGGTACCCGAGGTTGGCACGGCGCCACAGGACACTCAATATAGGCGGTACATGTGTATTACCCATCGGTAAATGGGGCGTGCGAACACCTCGAAACTCGCTCTGCAACGTAATCTTGTCGATACATTTGTATAATATGCACTCGTCCAATAAGAGTCAAATTTTGCATGGTAATAGATTCAATGTTCATCTGTATGATGCAGAAAAAAAATATTTAAAAAGATTAATTAACGAATAGCGGGGCGTGTAAAATCTCTCACAGGACACTCATTCCTCACAGGACACTCGCGTGTGTAGTGCATCGTAACTTCGTCGATACATTTGCTCATATTTGCATTATATGCACTCGTCCAATCAGAGTCAAATTTTGCATGCTAATAGGTTCTATGTTCATCTGTATGGTACAGAAAAAATAATTTTAAAATGTCTTTTAATGAATCGCGGGGCGTGAAAAAACTCTCACAGGACACTCATTCCTCACAGGACGCTCACATGTGTAATGCACCGTAACTCTGCCGGTACATTAGCATAATATCCACTCGTCCAATCAAAGTCAAATTTGGCAGATTAATCGGTTACAGGTGTTCATTTGTATGATTCAGAAAAAAATATTCAAAAGTATCATTTAACGAATTGCAGGGCGTGCGAAAACCTCACAGGACACTCAAATGTGCACTGCACCGTAACTATGTCGTTAAAAATGCATAATATGCACACGTCCAATCAAAGTCAAATTTCGAATGTTAATGGGTTCAATGTTCATCTGTATGATACAGAAAAAATTATTAAAAACTATCACTTAACGAATCGCGGGGCGTGCAAAAACCCTCACAGGGCACTCATTCCTCACAGGACACTCATTAGGTGGACCGTTTTCAAATGTTTTCATGTAATATGCACAAAGCTGTGCAATGTTTGTATTACATAGGCTATTTAAACAATACAAAGTAATTGTAGATTAACAAAATTGCTTTTACCCTATTAATACCACTTTTTGTTGTTTTCATACTGTTTTCATGTAATATGATTAAAATATCTATATCCAATCGATATCAAATCCATATAATATAAAACTTTTTCAAATATCAATATTCATGTTGGATTTTCATGTCGCGAACATTTTAAATCCCTTAAAATAATCACCAATCTCCTTATTGGTCTCCAGAAAGTGTGAAAAAAATGAAATTCTTTTTGTCAATAATTCTAATTGTTATGAATAAATGTATAACCGATGGGTATTTTCAAATATTGACCTTCAAATCTGTTAAAACTATATATACAAGCAACAATCTGCGGGATGTCAAATATGGAGGACCGTTTCAGGATAAATTACCAAAAATGCTTCGATATACTGTTTCTTACCACGGATCACATATAATAGGGTTTTTGATTATTTGTTATTGCTACTTAAGTGTGATTTTTTTTCGGCTTAAGTTACGATGTGTTTCTTTGCACTTATGTGCAACAGACATCGCGAGAGTTTATATTTTAATTCACATACATATATTATTGACTCCTACAAAAAGAAGCTAAGCGAGTGGTTGACCGACAAGAGGCACCCTATCAAATCTCATATTGACTATACAGATTGATCATTATCATATTTCATTGTTCCGGCCTGGTGATGAAAAAAAATCATGACGGTTCATATGAACATTGTGTTTCATTGTCTGGGAGATATCAGTTGATATTAACAATATCATCGGTGAGAAGATATAGCGTTGTTAACAATTGACAAATATGTTTTAGTCAGCTCTAGAAAAACATCTGAATCCATGAAAGTAACTAACTCCTTTAATGTTTGTGTCAAAATTAAGTATACATATCGTACAAAAACGTCAAACTTCTAATATTATAGATATGAAACATAAATTTATGCTGACTGCCTGATGATATAATTATAATACTGTACATTCAGCTCATAATATACACCATCATAATTATAATTTGATCTGTCGTCGTGTGTCGGTCTTCTTCTCAAGACCCAGATATAGCAGAATGGTGAACAAAAGGAGCTAAGCTGTTTTATCAAAATTGTTAATTTCATGGCCCCTGTGTGTCACATTCCCCCTGGGAAGGGGATACATTTTACTATAGTTTATATAGGAAACTCATCCCACATATTTTAGCATATTTTGTTTCATTTTCATTGGAAATTGGTTAGCATGTGGTCAGGACTGAATTTTTTCAATGACATATCAGAGAATGTCAAGGTCAACGACTTGTTATGGGGTCGAAAGAAGGTCAAAAACAAAAATAATAAATTGAGTATTTTTTTCATTTAATATGAAAAAACATACATAGTTCACTGAAACAGAATGTGCATATTTTATTGTCATCAGATGAAAAATGATAGAGATATGGTAATTGGAAAAGAAAAATATAAAGCTATTTTTCAAGGCAAAATTAAGAAATAATCCCGAATTGCAGATACAAGGTTTATGCTCTTTTATCTATATACACATGAAGGCTTGACGTTTGGCACATCGTAACATGTATAGCTGGCTACAAATGTTATGCTTATCTTTGACCTTGACCTTCATTTAAGGTCATAAGGGTCAAATGTTGAAAAAAACAATCAAAATTCTTTCAAAATTATTAATTTGGGTCACGTTTTAAAGAATCTGCTTTTTTTTAAAGGTGTGTGTAATGTATCAAGGTCAAATAACCAAAATGACGCAGATATGGCACTTTGAAAAGGAATTTCTGCCAAAATTAAAAAAATCACCCAAAACTGCACATACACATGAAGGCTGGATTTTTGGGATACAGATACATGTAGCATGTGTGACTGGCTACAAATAGTATGTTTATCTTTGACCTTGACCTCCATTCACATTTTAAAGAACCTGCTCTTATGAAGGTGTGTGCAAAGTTTTAAGGACAAATTATCAAAAATGATGCAGATATGGCCCTTTGAAGAATGTTTTCCTGCCAAAATTCAAAATTATCCATAAATTGCAATTCAATTGTTAGCTGATGGGAATTGAACAAAATTTGACTGGTAGGATCATTATGGGGTTGGACTAAAAATTATACAAATGGTGGGGCTGACCCCCCGGGGGCTGAGGGGCAGGTCAAAAAGGGTCAATTTGGCTTAATTGATGTAAACGACTAATTCTTCTCTGGAACTAAGCATTGGATATCGCTCATATTTATCTGGTAGCATCCATTTGGAGTAGGAATTCAAAATTATACAAATGATTCGGCTGATCTCCCGGGGGCCAGATAATTGGAACAAAAAAGGAGTCAATTTGGCTTAATTGATATAAGCGACTCCTTCTCTGAAACTAAGCAATGTATATCACTCATATTGAAGGGCATGGCCAAAGTTTTGCTGAACTGATGTAAAAAAAACTTCTCTGGAACTAAGCAATGGATATCTCTCTCATAGTTTTCTGGTAGCATCGTTATGGGGTAGGGATTCAAAATTGTAGAAATGGTGGGGCTGACACCAGGGGCTGAGGGGCGGGGCCAAAAGGGGTCAATTTGGCTAAATTTATATGAATAATTGTCTGGAAGAAGGCGATGGATTTCTCTCATATTTGATTATTAGCATCCTTTTGGGCTAGGGATTCAAAATTGTGAAAATGGTCAAGCTTTTCCCACCATTGAAAACTGATTACTTTTGTTTTATCTGTGAAACCATTCAGATCCCCACCCGATAATCATACATAGCCTTGCTGGGCATCAAGAGATGAACACAATCCTGATGTAAAAATAGGCCCCGTGTTCTTTCCCCACCCCAAGGGACTTATAGTTTCTTTAAACACAATCATTTATGATTTCAAATATGAAAGTTTCTTCAATATTTTGCATGTAAAACACTATATTTATATACAGTACCTAATAGGCTAGTGTCTACATCTTGGTGGTAAGTTGAAAAACAACAAATTGCAAATCACAGTTGATTGTTTATATTGATATTGGATCTATTAAAATACCGATTTTTTTTACAAGATATTGAAAGACATTGCGCACTTTCAACAAAAAAGTAGCAGACACTCCTGTATTTTCAATACATATCGTGTATTGTTATAGCGTATCTAAATGTGTATCATATCGTTTCGACCTTTCTAATACCTAGGCCTATTTGGTAATAAGTTGGTTTTAAACAGATAAATGCAAATTTTGAACTAAAGTATAAAAGTTGGTTTAAAGTATGAATGTTAACGACATGTACCTAAGTAGAAGTTGGTTTGAACAAAATTAAAATGTTAAACTTCTTATGTAAAGGTTTGTTTGAAATTAGAAATGTTTAACTGCTTAAGTAGAAGTTGGTTTGAAACTTGAAGATGGTAAAAACCATTATGTACATCGGGACAGTTTAGAACATTACATTAATCAGGACTGTGAAAAACATTATGTCCAGTTGGTTTGACACACTTAAGTGGAAATGTTTCATCATGTTGATATCAGTTTAATTGTATTCTTGCTTTATTTCAAGTATCACCTTCAACATCTGACTAACGCCTCCTGCAGTACTTTCAGTACTTTGATTAGTAATTCGCAGTAGGATTGTTTACCTAGTTTCATTAAAACCAAATTTCATCACTAATGGTAATTAATATCTTGTCATTGAACTAGTCTAGCTGATGCATTTAATAAAAAAAATGGTGTCTCATTCACAATCATTGGATTATATGTGTATGGTGTCAAATGGATGGGTAAGGCAATTCTTCTATAAAAGTCTTCTTAATGTTACATGACAACACTATCTTTCAGGTGTGATTTGGAAATTTCTCTCTAACAATTCCTGCCTCATTAACTTCCTGTAACTGATAAGTGTTTATATTAATTACTCCACCACTGATACTAGGGATGGAACTTTAGCATGCACATCAGTTATAATTTGTAACTATATACATATGTAGTTATGTAACGTTTACGGGGTGTCGTACCCGGTTGATTCCGGGATAAGGCGTGTTAACAAATAACTAAATAGAGCACGAGCTGCTTTCCTTGCAGCTAACAACACTCTCTCAATTTATAATACTTAATTAATAATATATACAATGATTATATGATTCGTTTATATACAACGCATGCGTCTAGCCTGACGCATGAGCCCTAAACAACATATATATACGGTTTATTTATTACCGGTGCGTTATTTTCCGCACAGTAGTGTGTACCCTAACAGTAATGCTACAAGAGTTCTGAGTAGGCGCTAAAAGACCCAAGAATCACTTCCTATCAATGCGCTGCGTCCTGTCTACGCTGGAACTATTTATCCAGCCAGGACCCCGGCCGCGAGATATTAAGTATATTGCCTTGTCCGCTCATACGCCGCTCGCCAAACCCTGCACAGGTCGAAAAGAGCAACGCACGAGCCAAGACAACACTACCAATTGGTATTACCCGTACCTTGTTGTATCAGTCTTCTCTTGAACTCGCCAACACTTCTATCAGAACTGGGGTGAACACTGACGTTCTCGGCTTTTTATACCCTGTCAGAACAGGAAGTCTCGCTCTAAACGAGAAGCCTCGTTCTAAACAATCGCCATCGTGGTTCCCACAGCGTTTGTAACAATAGGGTACAAAAAATCACAGTAAATCAAGCTCCGAATTGACATTGACAAACACGGAAGTATTTACAGTTACAACAATAAAGGTAAGGCTATCTGAGCCTTCTAACATGTATTACTTTGATTCGCTACACTACCCACGTCTCCGATGATACTCGTCTCGAGTTCGACAATAATAAACAAACATAAACTAGCGATTTCAAACAAAAAAACATATTTATTGAACTGGGTATTTTGGTCTACTGTCTCTTAGGGCTCTTCTGGCACTTCTTCTTCGGTAATCCGGTAGGTTCTGCCATTCTCCCTGAACCTGGATACAATAGTCCGTCGGATTTTCTTCATAGGAACAGCATCTGTTTGAGTCGCGACAGTGCATCGCCGTGGTTCTACGGGACTTCTCACAGCGACCGACGACTTTGGTTTAGGTTGAAATACCGGCAGAGGTACCGTCCTCTTTCTCTTGGTAGCTTCAGTTGCCCGTGGTTCAATTGCCAGTTTCTGACTGTCGGCGGGTTCAGGAGTTTTCGTAGATTTGGCTGGTGTTTCTTCATCGGAAGAAATGTCCCCAATGAGGTCACCCGGATCCTGATTCTGCCAAACGTCCTTGCTGCCCAGCGCATGCTTTAGCTCTTGGTGCCGTCGGAAATCATAGGACTTATCAGTGCCGTAAGAGCAGCCATCAATGGTGCATTCATATTTCTTGTTCTTGTGTTCTTTACAGCACTGCATATGTTTCTCCCATTCCTGCTCATTCTCCTGTAATTTCTTACACACAGGGCACCTATGTGTCTTCATAGGCGTAAGCTTGGTATTAACCATCCTGCAAAGAGATAAAAGGGGAATGCATTCAAGAAAAGTTTTACACTTAATGCTGTAAATTGGATTTCAGAAATCGACTATTCATTGAATTCGACATAGTGATCCTTGAACCTTTCAGGACGCTTTTTTAGCCTCACTGGTCTAGACCTACGGTTAACGATCGCATCATCTAGCTCAACGGGTGATACCCCCTCGTCATTGATAACGACGTCTTCAGGAATTTCTACGTTATCTTGCTCTTCACCCGAGGGATCTACTTCCTCATGCCGATTACTGCTGGATTCCTCGCCCCGCAATACCTGTCTTGTATGGGGACGCATGCGGTCACAGTGGACGACTTGTGGTTTTCCTCTGAGACCACAGTCTACTTCATATAAGACTTCTGAGACCTTTCTCAATACTTGATAAGGACCTCTCCAAAATGAAGTGAACTTCTTGCTGGTTCCAACCTTTTTGATAGGGAAGTACACAAACACTTCGTCGCCAGCTCTAAACTTTCCCCATGAGACAGATCGATCATGATATCGCTTCTGTCGTTGAATTGCTCCAGCTATGTGTTTCCTCGCATGCGTGTGCGCTTCTTCCAAGCGTTCCTGTAACTCCCATGCCCATATGGTGTTGTTTTGTTTCTTCAGTGGGTTTGGAAGCTCATACGCAATATCCAGCGGGGTGCTCGTTTCTCGCCCGAGCATCATCAGATTTGTCGAGCATCCTGTAGTCTCGTGGACTGATGAGCGATACGCCATCATAACATATGGAATGTGTTGGTCCCAATCTCTGTGATGATCCTCTACATATGCGCTCAACATAGTGGCTAAGGTTTTGTTGAAACGCTCCACCATACCATCTGATTGGGGATGGTAGGGAGTCGTTCTCGTTTTGGTGATTTGTAACAAATCACACATTTCTTTGAAAACCTTCCCTTCGAACTGACCTCCTTGGTCGGAGTGGATATATGTAGGAACTCCGAAACGACTTATCACCTCTTCAACAAGAATGGTAGCAACGATTCCAGCCCTGAGGACTGGCATAGCAAATGCCTCTGTCCATTTACTGAAGTAATCGGATATGACTAGAATGTGCCTGTTTCCGTCCTCAGTTTCTGGTAAATCAGTCATGATATCGAGTGCAATCCTCTCCATGGGCATACCTGAATGTACCACTTGCATTGGGGCTTTTTCGTCTTCGACGGATTTTTCCGTTTGGTGCACGCCGCACAACCAGCGATGTACGCTTGTACATCTCTTTGAAGTCCCGGCCAAAAGTACTTCTGTCTTACTTTTGCCATGGTTTTGCTAACTCCAAGATGCGCACCAGAGCGGTTGTCATGTAGACCTTCTAGAATGTTTCTTCTCTCCGTCAGGGGCACAACTACCTGTTGTGTACTGTATTTTTGTCCTGGCGGTGTCCAAGCTCTACATAGCAAGTCTTGGTGTATAGAAAGTCAATTCCCATTGACTCCATAAACACTTCACAAAGAATTTGTGTGCTGATCCACTTGCGTCTGTGTCCAAAATGAACATTTTCTCGAAGTCTGGTAAAGCGAGAATTGGTGCTTTAATGAGCGCGTTCTTCAAGGTGCTGAATGCGTCACTGCATTCCGTTGTCCAGTTGAACTTGGTGCCCTTCTCCGAGAGCCGATGTAGCGGTTTCGCAATCGCTGCAAATCCCTGAATAAATCGCCGGTAGTAGCTGCATAGGCCAAGGAAGGACTGTACTTCGGTCAGATTCGTAGGCCTAGGCCAATCTTTAACTTTGGCTATCTTCTCGGGGTCGGTAGATACCCCTTCTCCTGAAATGATGTGTCCTAGGTACGCGACCCGTTTAGAAAACAGTGTGCACTTCTTGGCTTTGAACTTTAGTCCCGCAGCCTCCAGGCGATCAAACACTTTCTCAAGGTTCTCAATCATGTCCTCAAAGGTACTACCAACAACGATAATATCGTCCAAGTAGATCAGTGTAGAGAAGGCTGTCTTCGGTCTATCTTGTTTGTCGAGTTCCACTTGCCAGTACCCAGAGAACAGGTCTAGTGTTGAAAACCATGCGTTACCCGATAGATGGTCAAGCGATTCCTGGATTCTCGGCAGTGGATATGCGTCCTTGGAGGTAACGGCATTGAGTTTGCGGTAATCTACACAAAACCGTGTTGTCTGATCTTTCTTTTGTATTAGCACAATACCAGACGACCACGGCCCTGTAGATGGCTCAATCACCTTTTTCTGTAGCATATCCTCTACATGCTTGTCCACTTCACCGGTCATATGAGCTGGTACTTTGCGCCATGGTTGTTTTATCGGCTGCGCATCTCCAGTTTTTATCTGGTGTTTTACCAACTGTGTACGTCCGAGGTCCAAGTCAGATGACGCAAACAGATTTCTTCGTTTAGCTAAAAACGCTTTAGCCTTCTGTATCTGATCCCCTGTCAAATGCTCACGAGACCTCTCAAGTAGTTGATGTAGCTGTTTATCCAGGTACGCTGTGTCCGCCATTGCTGTCCGATCATTGGTTTTATGGGTTATACGCTCCATTGGTGAGAGCTGTCCAACTATTGTTCCTCCGTATATCATTTGTGGCTCCTCTGTAATATTCATTAGTCTTACAGGAACACAATTAGCCGCAGGAGAAACTGCAGCACGAGCCACCAATGCCCTATCCGCGCTGATAAATCTATCTGTCGGCTCCAGCACACATGTGCCTGGTATACGTGATCTTTTCTCGGCGATAACATTCCCTACGACAATCATTTCACTGGCTGGGGGAAGACAGATATTTTCAGAGACAGCGACCCGGTAACAGCCATAGGAACCTTCGAATAGCAAAGGGATGTTGATGTCGCACATTCTCAGTAACCCCTGAGCAATGTCAACCATACAACCCTGCTCTATCATGAAGTCCATTCCCAGCAAACCATCAATAGTTAGGTCAGCAATCACGGTCGTCATTTCTACAGTGCGTGCTCCCAGAGAGAATGATAATACTCCTGCACCGACCACCTCCAATCTGCTGCCATTCGCTGTCTTAATCAGCTTATCCATGTTTTCCATGCTAGGTCTATCGTCCTCCCTAATCCTGTCAAACACATCTCTTGAAACTATTGTCACCGTAGATCCAGTGTCTACTAAAAGCTTCACTTCTATGCCCTTGATAGTTGTCTGTATGTATATGCCGGCGTCGCAAGCTGCGCTAACTCCTGCGCTGTGGCTGACAGCATCTGTCTTATGCGTAGGTTTTCCATGCAGTGCATTGGTTTTACCGTCCGCCTTTTTCTGTTCCTTATTCTGTTTCTTTTTCGGGCAGTTTCTGGCTATGTGGCCATTTTTCTTACAGAAAAAGCATTGAATGTCTGTGTTACGATTCGGCCCAGCTTTGTTTGGTGCGTCGCGCGCACGTTGTTTCTGACTCTGTGGTTTGGTCTTCATCGTCGCCATCAAAGTTTCCATATCTTCCTGGAGCTTTTTTAGGGACTTACTGAGCGCCGTTATATTGTCAGTCTGATCCTGTTTGTTCTCATCCTCAACAACGGCTGCTCTCGTATGGTGCTTTTTCTCCGATTTATTATACGCCTCTAACTCCACAGCAAGCTGTACAGTTTCATTGAACGTGCGAGGCCTCGACTGTTTAATGCGCACGCGCATCTCAGAGTCATGTAATGCGTCTATAAAATGCTCCTTCGCCAACGTTTCCTGTAAATCGTTTGGCGCCGTCGGGTAAGCCAAATATGTCAATCTTCTTATAGCTTGCCCCAACTCGGGTAAGGATTCGGACGCCTTTTGCCTCTTCTCCTTTAACTGCGCTCTGTACAAGTCGGTCTGGTTTGGGGGAGCGAAGCGTTGTTCCAGTGAACGTACGAGCTCGCCATAATGGTCTCTGGAGTCGGTAGGAAGGTTACCCAATACACCTTGTGCTTGGCCACGTAATGACACGGCAAGATATAAACCCTTTTCCTCCTGTGACCAGCGGTTAAGTTTGGCGCATGCGTCAAAGTACGTGCGGTAATCTATCCATGAGCCGGTTCCGTCATAAGTAACAGGTTTGATATTTCTAGGTAGCTGCCTCCGTGTAACAGGTGAGTCTTGCCCTGTATATTGTTCTCGCGCTACTGCCAAGCTCGGGAGCTGCCTTCTGCGTGTCGTAATCCTACTAGCAGACTGGCCTCTCAGAAAGGAATTGCCCACATGCGTATTCGCCGAACGAGCTAAATCATCCTCATGCGTATCTGCCGCATGCGCATTTGGTGTATAACTCAAATCGGCCGCATGCGTATCTGGCACATTAGGACTTGCCGCATGCGTATCCGCCGCATAACTTACATCGGCTGCATGCGTCCCTCTGTAATCCCTGTCAATATCAGGTGTGTCCACTTGATATTCATGGTCCAGATCACTCCCTAGGTCTAGTCGTACCTTTGGCTTGGTCCCCGTTGAGGTGTCCCTCGTTGTAGTATCGTTTACACTACTAAACGGTCTTGACCCGATCCCAGAGTCCCGGGTGCTCATGCGCCCCTCTGGGCCGGACGTTAGTGGAGTCGACTGGGCGAGCTGTTGGCGGATTCTAAAACTCTCCTCCCGCATTCGCTCTAGCCGCTTGTCTAGCTCACAAATCTCCTGGTCTATATCGGCTTCCATCATAATATTTAATTGAAAACGTGTGGTTATTTGTAAACAGTTTCCTTATCCCACCGCTGCCGCCAGAATCTGTAACGTTTACTGGGTGTCGTACCCGGTTGATTCCGGGATAAGGCGTGTTAACAAATAACTAAATAGAGCACGAGCTGCTTTCCTAGCAGCTAACAACACTCTCTCAATTTATAATACTTAATTAACAATATATACAATGATTATATGATTCGTTTATATACAACGCATGCGTCTAGCCTGACGCATGAGCCCTAAACAACATATATATACGGTTTATTTATTACCGGTGCGTTATTTTCCGCACAGTAGTGTGTACCCTAACAGTAATGCTACAAGAGTTCTGAGTAGGCGCTAAAAGACCCAAGAATCACTTCCTATCAATGCGCTGCGTCCTGTCTACGCTGGAACTATTTATCCAGCCAGGACCCCGGCCGCGAGATATTAAGTATATTGCCTTGTCCGCTCATACGCCGCTCGCCAAACCCTGCACAGGTCGAAAAGAGCAACGCACGAGCCAAGACAACACTACCAATTGGTATTACCCGTACCTTGTTGTATCAGTCTTCTCTTGAACTCGCCAACACTTCTATCAGAACTGGGGTGAACACTGACGTTCTCGGCTTTTTATACCCTGTCAGAACAGGAAGTCTCGCTCTAAACGAGAAGCCTCGTTCTAAACAATCGCCATCGTGGTTCCCACAGCGTTTGTAACAATAGAGTACAAAAATCACAGTAAATCAAGCTCCGAATTGACATTGACAAACACGGGAGTATTTACAGTTACAACAATAAAGGTAAGGCTATCTGAGCCTTCTAACATGTATAACTTTGATTCGCTACAGTTATATGTCTTAGATCCTTTAATTACCTTATTTTCTTGGCATTTTCTTATTATGTCTTATATTTCAGTACCGTTAAAGGTAAAGTATTGTTTAAGTAAAAATGTCACAACAAATCAAACCACTTACTAATAGAATAATACAAGAAGAAATTAAGTCTACAAATGCACCATATCTTCATTTGAAAATAAAAAGACAACAAGCTGCTATACACAAATTAAAGAAAAGAGAAAGAGGAAAACCTGCACAAACTACAAAACACCAACAAGCAACTCAATGTGATTTGGGAGGTAATGAAAATTTGGTCACAAAATTAAAAAAGGAAATCAATTTGTTACAAAATGAAAATGAGCTCCTTCAGGATGAAAACAACTGTGAACACATGAATATATCTGATGATGCAAATTTTTCTGTAAGAGACAAAACTAAAGGAAGGCCATACAACGAAAAGTTAAGGGCTTTGTACTTTAAGTTTCGTAGTTGCAATGTTGGAGTGAAACATATATCCACATTGATTGCCTCTGTATTGGCCTTAGTAGGTGTTGATATTGCTGCCAAAGACTTGCCAAGTCAATCTTTAGCAACTGAATTTACGACAGAAATGGCAAAAGTAAATAGGTCCCAAATATCTGTCAAGTTGCAACAAACAACAAATATCACAATGCACAGGGATGCAACCACGAAGAAAGGACGTCATTTTTATGGTGTGGAGCTTACAACTAAAGATGAAACATTAACAATTGGCCCGAAAGAACTTGCAGATGGTAAAGGTGAGACATACTTTAATTGTTGTAAAGAGGTTTTAATAAGAGATGTCAGTGATGGTGTGGATCCAATTCAGCCAAAAATAAAAAAAAACTTCATGACAGACAGAAGCGCTACAGAATGTAAAGTAAATTCACTCATTAATGAGGAATTTGAAATGGAGGAGCAACGAAAGGAATTTAAATGTGCAGTTCATCCCCTGTTGCAATTTTCAGACACTTGTGAGAGAGAAATTAAAAACATTGAGAAAGATTTGGGTGTAAAGAACTCTTTTGGAGGTGGAAAAGGTGAATCAGTTACATCAAGTTTTCTGCGTTCTGTAGCTAAACTTTTCTTCAAAGATGGTTCAGGTGACCCGCTGCTGACCTCTATTTATTTAAAGGAAAAACAAATCCCAATACCAATCAAACATTTTCGAGGAAACAGATTCAATATAATGTTTCATAATGCAGTTGGAACTTTTTTTCTTTCTCCTCATCTTCAGGAATATTTGACAAACTATAAATCAACTCTCAACATGACCCAACATTTCATTTTAACCTGTCTAAAAGATTCCAATGTAATGAACATTTGCCAGTGTCTTGGAATTATTTCTAAACTGATAACAGAGCCATATTGGATCAGAGCTGGCAATGAGCAGTACAATGCCCTGGAAATGACATCAGTTTACCATAGAATGGTGGAGATTTTTATGGAAGGAGCCACAAATCCTACAACGTTCTTCCAGAACAACATTCGTCTGTTTCCACGACCTCTCCAAAATGACCAAATTTCAGCATCACTTTTTCATTCAGAACCATGTCAAAATTTATGTCAGATCTTCAAACGTCTAAACAACACATTACACACCAAAGCACAACACCTCTTCACAGACTTTTTGGCCAAAGGGAAATTCAACACTCCACCAGAAACAATGTTAGATACCTGTTGAACATGTCCTCCAAACAAGATCACAGTTGAGAGACTAATGGGAAAACTTGATCATAAATTGAAACATGCACCAAACATATCAGCTGTAAACCTTGAGAGTTCCATCATATACAACAATAACAACACCGCAGAGTGACTGGAAAACCTTCCAGACAAGAAAAGGACTGATGTTATGCAGGAGGCCCGAACGAACAAGCGTCAGCTACAGAAGGAGGCAAAAGACCGGAAAGAGCAGGTAAGGAGAGATCAAGTAAAGATTATTGAAGACAGGAAAGAGAGTTTGGCCAAGAAACGAAAAAAAGAAGAGAAACACCAGGAAAAGTTAATAGAAGATCTTATATTTTTTGCCATTGATAAGGACAGAATTACCCATTATACTACTTATGTTGCAGGTACGATACTGGAGGTCAGTAGATGATAATTGCCCTACAGATTCTGATGAAGATGTACTCCTGACAGTGCAAGAGTTGGAGGCAGACATTAATGAAGGAAGTTTAACATTTGATGGTGAGTGTTATTCCACATTTTCCTACATGATATTAATGCAATTAAACTATTTTGTAATTATGTATTTGCTATGAAAAAAAAAGCTATTTGGTGCCATTTTAATCATAATTTGTGTTAAAATAAATATCAATACTGTATATTTGTTTTATTTTACAGGTGAAAACAAAAATTAAACAGCCCTCCTATACCCACAAAGAAATATATGGTTTGATATATACTGGTAAGAATATTTGTAGTTTTCCATTTTCTGACAACAAACAAAACAACAAGTGCATGAGGTCACAATGAGACAGTGTTGTTTTCCCAATTATTGGAAATAGACTATAACAAATTGGGTATAAATAATTTTATAAGATTTGTCTCCCTTTGATCTTTGTAGTTTGTATTGAAGGCAGAGTTGAAATTGGATTATCTCCCTTGCATATCACATTTTGAATTTGAGCTCGGATTGGATGACCTGAATTACTTTTCTTATAGGAATGACCAATAAAAAATGTCCTTTCATTCAACATCTAGGTACATTTCTTCATATGAATGAAGGGTTTTTATTTGTTTAAGTGCATTGTTATTTTTCATATGATATGCCTATAACGTGGCCAGGTGAGTGGTCTGGAAAGTTGCCGGAAATTTCTCTTATAAATACGTATTGACGTCCGCCTCAACTTGAAGTTTTATTATATATTATATACGACTTGCAACTGTAAATTTGGTGCATTGCTCCCGCATTTGTAGAACTTTTGCCCATAAGCAAAAAAAAACAACAAACTATACCCTTAATTACCCATTTGAACCTTCGACATAGAAAAACAGCAGGTGAGAAAGACCTAAGAGTCATAATTGTTGAGAACATAAACTTTGAAGTCTGAAAAGTTGTTGGGTATTTCTTTCACGAATGCTCGGAATAGATGTATATTTACGTCAGACTCAACTCGTGTTGTAATAATTGATAGCTATATCTAATTTCACTTTTGTCAAGTTTTATTTCTTTGTCGCAATTGCAAGCATCAGCATTGAAGTGAGAAAGATATTGGAGTCACTGTTGATTCCAATTTAAATTTTAATAATCACATCGGTGACAAAGCCAACTCAATGTTTCGAATGTTATGAAGAACTTATCACATTTAGGATATTTACGTAAAATTCCCATCTTTATTGCACATTCCTTTTAGAACATGTTCCATTTTGGGTAGTATCAAGTTAGAATTATTTATACCGCTGCACAAATCTCTTTGTCCATTTTTTCCAGCTTGATAAAGCCAACACAGGCTGGTGTCCATATAAATGTAAGCATATAGACTTAATTGAGGATGTCCAACACAGAGCAACAAGATGCCTACATGGAATATAGAATTTATCTTATGAGGAAAGAACTAGAAACTGGTCAGGGTGATATCCGTCACAAACATTAACTGTTTTAACAACTCTCTACCGGAGGCAGTGATATCCGTCACAAATACTAGCTGCTTTAAAAACAGAAAAGATAAATGTTGGGAAAATCAAGATATTGTCTACAATTATAGAGCTGAATTGTCAATATGACCAGAGTAATTTAACAAAACTGAACACTGTATTACTTCAAATATTACTTGTACATATTATTAGATAATTTATGTTATATTTTATTGTAACAGGAGTGGGAAAATGCAAGACCAGACCGGGGTTCGAACCCGGAACCTCCAAACACTAGCCGGATGTTCTACCGATTCAGCAACAAATCCAACAAATGATTTGTTAGTGAAAATGAAGTTATCTACAAATGGACTCTGTACATTTTGTAAAAGGGAATTAGAAACGTTGGAACATATTTTTGTTCATTGCTACTATGTACAGAGATTATTTGAATAGTTTAATGCTTGGTACACTGAACATATCATAACTTTAAAGATGCTGATATCATTCTGGGAAATCCTAAGTTTGGAAAGCTATTAAACCATCTATTAATTCTAATAAAACATCATATATATTATTGTCGCATGAATGACACCATTCCAAATTTTAGAATATGTAAATTTAGTTTTACCAAACTATAAAATTAGAGAAACACATTAGAAGGAAAACATATCTCTACAGCACTTCTGGAATAAATGGGGTATCCTTGAACAATCTTTGAATAATTTTGACTCCTTATAAGAAAAAAACAGAGAAAAAATGTAAAACGCTCTGTATAATGTAAAGTAAGTTCATTCCCCTTTTCGAATCATTGTACATGTATAAATCACCATTGATTCCACTGTTGGGGTTGTCCAGTGATCGGTTGGGCATTTGGGAGATTTCGAACCCGGGACCTCCAAACACTAGCTGGATGCTCTACCGATTCAGCTACCTGGTCGCTGATGATTGTCCACTTCTGCTACACTCTTCCTTCCCTTTTAAAGTTTTTGACTCCGATTCGAAGACCTAACAACTTCACAACCCAGGTTCGGGTATCCCCTTGTCAAGTATTCACCTCACTTGAAACAAGGTTTGGTCACAGGCACCAAATGTAAGAGGAATGGAAAAATGCAAGACCAGACCATGGTTCGAAAGCAGGATCTCCGAAAACTAGCCGGATGCTCTACCAATTTAGGTATACCTGGTTGGAGATGATCTACCCAGTCAAGTTACGTTACATTATAATCATGTACTTGTATTGTGTGATTTTGAGTCCAGTGAAAAGGATTATTTAATACTGTACTGGAAATAAACTCCAGTGGATTCAAGGATTGAGGATAGATACGCCATCATTAGAGGGTATGTGATACGCCATCATTAGAGGGTATGTATCCGTCCCAATATTTCTTAGTTTCGTCCTCAAAAGTTGAGAGCATCTTTTCAATAGTTCTGTTCGCACATTCTATCATACCATCAGATTATCGACTGTATTGTGTGGTACATGTTTTCTCTACCAAGAATATACCAATTTCTGGGCAACAGTATTAGCTTTCTGATTCCTTGTTGGAATAGCTTCTGCCAACAGTATTAGCTTTCTGATTCCTTGTTGGAATAGCTTTTACCCTTTTGGTAAAGTAGTCTACAACATCAAGGAGATGAGAATTACCTCTTTTACTATTGACAACATTTTATTTTTTTATGTTTCTTCTGTTACCATGGAAACATAGTCAAAACACAAAACTACTGTTTACTTTCCTTTCCATTTAAAATGAAACACACATAGGGATCTCTATAAAGACATAACTCTAATACTATAAGGTTGATGTGTGTGTCATATTTGGGTTTCCATACCAACAGCTGGTCTTTGTGTCTCGTTTGTTACAAACTATCTTGTTAGATCGGTTAATTGTTCTGATGTTTCATGTTTCTTATCTTCAGGTGCTGTATCCGAGATGTTTCTGGACCATTTGATTGTGAATGTGTACAAAGAGGACAACAACTAGCTGTTGAATTGGTAATTATACATTAACTGTATTAACTGGTGTGATAACTGTATTAACTGGTGTGGTAAGTTGGTAACTGTATTAACTGGTGTGGTAAGTTGGTAACTGTATTAACTGGTGCGGTAACTGTATTAACTGGTGTGGTAACTGTATTCACTGGAGTGGTAACTATTAACTGGTGTGGTAACTGTATTAACTGGTGGGGTAACTATTAACTGGTGTGGTAACTGTATTAACTGGTGTGGTAACTATTAACTGGTGTGATAACTGTATTAACTGGTGTGGTAAGTTGGTAACTGTATTAACTGGTGTGGTAAGTTGGTAACTGTATTAACTGGTGCGGTAACTGTATTAACTGGTGTGGTAACTGTATTCACTGGAGTGGTAACTATTAACTGGTGTGGTAACTGTATTCACTGGAGTGGTAACTATTAACTTGTGTGGTAACTGTATTAACTGGTGTGGTAACTATTAACTGGTGTGGTAACTGTATTCACTGGTGTGGTAAATGTATTAACTGGTGTGATAACTGTATTAACTGGTGTGGTAACTGTATTAACTGGTGTGGTAACTGTATTAACTGGTGTGGTAACTATTAACTGGTGCGGTAACTGTATTAACTGGTGCGGTAACTGTATTAACTGGTGCGGTAACTGTATTAACTGGTGCGGTAACTGTATAAACTTGTGTGGAAGTTTCACTTTGTCCAATGTTTACAATTCTCTTCAGAAGGTAGTTGTCATTCTAGGACTCAAAAAAAATTGTTCGGGTAGATCGAAATTCTGGAAATATTGAAATTTTATGACATGAAAACAATACCCTTACACTCTCAGACTTAAACACAACCGGTCGTTCATTCAACATCACTCCTTCCACACTCCTCCCCTTTCTTGAAAAAAAAACAACTAGACATTATAGTATAGTTTATAAACAATGCAAAGGAGACAACTCTCTAAAATAACTGGCATTTAACAAAATCAAAAAGAATTGCTGTTATCCTCACAATTTATTGATTAGATATCAATTTTAATAACTAGTGAATTATGTA
Source organism: Pecten maximus (assembly GCF_902652985.1). NCBI lineage: Eukaryota > Metazoa > Mollusca > Bivalvia > Pectinida > Pectinidae > Pecten > Pecten maximus. The sequence continues at coordinate 44,038,847 of NC_047016.1, forward strand.
CATTTTATAATTTTAGCTTAATTAATGTTGCCTGAGCCGATGTCCTGTAGCTGGACAGGGACCTTCGCCCCATGTGGCAACCACAGGGTATGCCCTGTCCTGTGGTTGGGTGTGGAGATGCCGTCTTCAGCAGGTATACACTACCCACCAGGCATTGGAGAAGAGTGCATGAGCCGAAGTTTAGCCAAGAGTGGTGTGTCCTCATTGCGTATTCTGGAATCAGCAATGGAATCAAATTAGGGGGCACCTGGCGAGTCGCCAGAGGCTTAGCCCACCCAGGTGGTAGAGGCAATACACAGTATCCAGGAAGTGGAAAGAGTAAACCTGCAGTTCATTGATCCAGGAACTACTGAGGCCTGTGAATGTAAATATTTGAAATAATTATAAAATCCTGGAAATATTAGAATTTAATTAGGTCACCCGAGACAAAGTCTCAAGTGACCTATTCTAATCACCTTTTGTCCGTCGTCGTGTGTCGTCCTTCGTCCGACAGTAAACAATTTACATTTTCAACTTCTTCTCCAAAAGCACAGAACCAAATTCAATGAAATTATATGGTCCCCATCCCCCAGGGGCCTGAGGGGCAGGGCCACTCTCAGGTAAAGTGGAATCAAACACTCTTCATAGATGAGAGGGTCTTAAGTTGCTTTACCAAAATTGTGAATTTCATGACCCTGGGGTCTCGCGTTTGCCCCTGGGGAGGGGGTAAACTTCACTATAGTTTAAATAGGGAAATGTATTTTTTTACTATTATTTGTTGGATTTGCATTGGAATTCATTCTAACTTAGTTCAAATTATAAGCATTGGATGACAGATTGATGGAATGTACATTTTGGCCCTGGTTGACCCCCAGGGGCTGATGGGCGGGGCCAAAAAGGGTCAAATTGACTGAAATTTCAAAAATCTTCTTCTCTACCCTCAGATATGGTAGAATCAAATACTCTTCATAGATGGAAGGGTCTTAATGTGCTTTACCAAAATTGTGAATTTCATGACCCTGGGGTCTCACGTTTGTCCCTGGGAGGGGATAAACTTTACTATAGTTATATGGAAATCACATTTTTGACTCTTATTTGTTTTATTTCTTTTGAAATTCATTCTGAATTGTTAGCATGGGATGACTGCTTAATGGTATGCACTTGTTGACCCTGACTGATCACTTCATTTATTCTATTCAATTTCACTTTTAATGTCTGAAACTGTCTCTAATAAATTGACTGTCATTTCTCTTCAATACAGGTGATCATGTGGCCAATTATCTCCCTTACATTGATTGATGACTGAGATCACAATTATATATAGGCTAGTGATCTGGATTGTTCCAATCTGTGTCATAATAGTTATACCCCTGCAACAAAGTTAAGGGGTATACTGGAATCAGGTTGTCCGTCCGTCCGTCCGTCCGTCCGTCCGTCCGTCCGTCCGTCGTCTGTCGTCTGTCCGTCCGTCAACAATTGACCTCTTCATAACCACTGATCAGAATTTGATGAAATTCTGTCAGAAGCATCCCTATGGGGTGTGGACTCCAAATTGTACAAATGGTGGGGCTGACCCCCGAGGGGTCTGAGGGGCGGGGCCAAAAGGGGTCAATTTGGCTATATCAATATAAACGACTTCTTCTCTGAAACAAAGCAAAGGATATCGCTCCTATTTGCCTGGACGCATCGCTATGGGGTGAGGATTCAAAATTGTACAAGTGGTGGGGCTGACCCCCTGGGGGCCTGAGGGCGGGGCCAAAATGGGTCAATATACCTATATTTATATTAACGACTTCTTCTCTGAAACCAAGCAATGGATATCACTCATATTTGCCTGGTAGCATCACTATGGGGTGGGAATTAAAATTGTACAAATGATTGGGCTGACCCCCTGGGGGCATGAGGGGCGGGGCCAAATGTGGTCAATTGGGCTATATTGATATAAACGACTTCTTCTCTGAAACAGAGCAATGTATATTGCTTATATTTGCCTGGTACCATCACTATTGAGTGGGGATTCAAAATTGTACAAATGACTGGGCTGACCGCCAGTGGCCTGAGGGGCATGGCCAAATGTGGTCAATTGGGCTTTATTGATATAAACGACTTCTTCTCTGAAACCGAGCAATGGATATTGCTCATATTTGCCTGGTAGTATCACTGTGGGATGGGGATTCAAAATTGTACAAATGGTGAGGCTGACCCCACGGGGGTCTGAGGGGCGGGGCCAAGAGGGGTCAATTTGGCTAAATTGATATGAACAACTTCTCCTCTGAAATCAAGCAATAGATATTGCTCGTATTTGACTGTGAGCATCCCTTTTGGGTCAGGGTTCAAAATTGTACAAATGGTTGGGCCGACCTCCCTGGGTGCTGAGGGGCGGGGCCAAAAGGGGCCAATTTGGCTAAATTGATATAGACAACTTCTCTGAAACTAAGCTATGGATATCGCTCATATTTGCCTGGTACAACCCCCAGGGTAGGGATTCAAAACTGTATACTGGGGGTATATGACAGAGTTGACCCCCGGGGAGCTATGAGGCGGGGCCAAAAGGGGTCATTTTGGCAGAATTGATATAAACAACTTCTTCTCTGAAACTAAGCAATGAATATCACTCACATTTGTATGGTAGCATGGTCATTGGGTGGGGTTTCAAAATTGTAAAAATTTTGGGGTTGACCCCCCACCCCCCTCCCCTAGGGGACTAAGGGGTGGGTCAAAAAGGGTCAATTTGGCTAAATTGATATGAACAACATCTTCTTCTATGAAACAGCTCATATTTGACTGGTAGCATCCTTTTTGGTAGGGATTCAAAATTTTATAACGGAAGGAACTGACCCCTTGGTGCAGAGGGTGGGGTCAATTGGTTTAAACTTCTTTTCTGAAACTAAGCAATGGATATCGCTCACATTTGTGTAGTAGTATCTGGGATTGTGACAAAAGTCAATTTCATTTCATGGATTATTGCATTTTTTGGCACAAAAACCTCATGTACCCATATAAAATGACTATGATATATTGACATAGCAAATTGCTGCAATAACAGTGACAAATATACTTAATTATCATTCTTGTTTCATATCTCATGAAATCCAGGTGAGCGATACAGGCCCTCTGGGCCTCTTGTTATAAATTGTTAAAATAAATTGTTTTAAAAAATACCAAAGGTTCCACAACAGTTTTACGTAGAGAATCAAACACGGTATTTCTAAAGTTAAAAACCTAAAAAGAACAAGAAATCCTTTTATTAATTATAACTAAATTTATAAGTATTTTTGCATGTGTTTAGATAATCCGGATTTCCGTTTTCCGGCTCTTTCTTTTACTCACGCCCTATGCGAGCGACTCTGTTTACAATCTGAAAGTGAAATTGCGAGGTTTTTAAAAAAATAAATTCAAACATTTCCAGGTCACATAAACCCCTCATATTTCATACATTATTCAATTATCTACTGAAGAATAATATTTTGGGTCCTTTCTCTTCAAAAACAGATAATTTCAGGTAAACTTAATTCCATTTCGGTAGTTCGTCTCAATCGAAACTTGGGCCATCAATCGGGTATTTTAATAATTACTTTGAATACTTCTAGGCAAAATAAATAAAACATATTTTACCTCTGACCTCTATACACACCAAATAATACAAAATTTGGTCCATTCTCTTGTAAAAATATCGATTTCGGGTCCATTATTGGCCATTTCGGTAATGCAACCCGGACGACAATCGGGCCGCTAATCGCGAATGATTAAACAAGAGGCCCAGAGGACCTGTATCGCTCACCTGGATTTCATGAGATATGAAACAAGAATGATGATTAAGTATATTTGTCACTGGTAATGCTATGTCAATATATCATAGGCATTTTATATGGGTACGTGAGGATTTTATGTCAAAAAATGCATTAATCCATGAAATAAAATGAACTTTTGGCACAACCCCATAGGGATGCTACCACACAAATGTGAGTGATATCCATTGCTTAGTTTCAGAAAAGAAGTTGTTTAAACCAATTGACCCTTTTTGACCCCGCCCTCTGCACCCCGGGGGAGTGGGGGTCAGTTCCTTCCTTTATAAAATTTTGAATCCCTACCCAAAAGGATGCTACCAGGCAAATATGAGCGATATCCCTTGCTTAGTTTCAGAGAAGAAGTTGTTCATATCAATTTAGCCAAATTGACCCCTCTTGGCCCCGCCCCTCAGGCCCCCGGGGGGTCAGCCTCACCATTTGTACAATTTTGAATGCCCACCCAATAGTGATGCTACCAGGCAAATATGAGCAATATCTATTGCTTGGTTTCAGAGAAGAAGTCGCTAATATCAATATAGCCCCATTGACCGCATTTGGCCCCGCCCCTCAGGCCCCTGGGGGGTCAGCTCCATCCTTTGTACAATTTTGAATCCCCACCCCATAGTGATGCTACCAGGAAAATAATATGAGCGTTATCCATCGCTTGGTTTCAGAAAAGAAGTCGTCTATATCAATATAGCCCAATTGACCACATTTGGTCCCGCCCCTCAGGCCCCTGGGGGGTCAGCTCGATCATTTCTACAATTTTGAATCCCCACCCCATAGTGATGCTACCAGGCAAATATGAGCGATATCCATTGCTTGGTTTCAGAGAAGAAGTCGTTTATATTAAGAGAGCCAAATTGACCCCTTTTGGCCCCGCCCCTCAGACCCCTTGGGGGTCAGCTCCATCATTTGTACAATTTTGAATCCCCACCCAATAGTGATGCTACCAGGCAAATATGAGTGATATCCATTGCTTAGTTTCAGAACAGAGGTCGTTTATATCAATTCTGTAAAACTGACCCCTTTTGGCCCCGCCCCTAAGACCCCAGGGGTTCAGCCCCGTCATTTGTACAATTTCAAATTCCTACCCCAAGGTGATGCTACCAGTAAAATATGAGAGATATCCATTGTTTGGTTCCAGAAAAGAAGTCAATTATATGAATATAGCCCGATTGACCACATTTTGCCCCGCCCCTCAGGCCCCTGGGGGTCAGCCCCATCATTTGTACAATTTTGAATCCCCACCTCATAATGATGCTACCAGGCAAATATGAGCGATAGTCATTGCTTGGTTTCAGAGAAGAAGTCGTTTATATCAATATAGCCAGATTGACCACATTAGGCCCCGCCCCTCAGACCCCTGGGGGGGGGGGGGGGGGGGGGGGGGGGGTCAGCCCCATCGTTTGTACAATTTTGAATCCCCACCCCATAGTGATGCTACCAGGCAAATATGAGTGATAGCCATTGCTATGTTTCAGAGAAGAAGTCGTTTATATCAATAGCGCAAAAATGACCCCTTTTGGCCTTCGGACCAGGTGAGCTAAAAATGGAATTAAAATACTTCTCGTTCAAATAAACCCCGATATTTTACATATGACACAGTTAGGCACTGTAGAACATATATTCGGGTCCGTTCTCTGAAAAGAATGTTAATTTAAGCCCCATTTTCCTCCGTTTCGGTAATTCCATGTCCGTTTCGGTCCGTTTCGGTAAATACCCCAACCGCAATACATGTTACGGGAAAGAGTATTATTCAATCTTCATCTTGGTACATGACATTTTAAATTTGGTTGTTTTTAAATAGGAATGAAATTGACAATTAAAGCATTCTACTTTACAGAGAATCAGATACATATCTAGCCAAACCATCAGTGGGAGGGGCTAAACTGGACACAGGGACATAACTTATCACTGTATCATGTACGTGTATGAAAGGTCTGATATGTATTTCAAACATTTGTAGTAGCAATTGTGACAGTCACCTGTTTTTGTGTTTTAAATGACTGTTATAATTTTTTTTATGGTTGGCTGTCTTAATTATGTGCTTTTACTTATATCGTAAAATGTATCTAAAGATGTATGATCGATTCCCCGGTGTTACCTACAACGATTTCTTTCCATACTTTGACCAGATCTATAAAAGACATGAGGGAATCCAAACATACAATACATAAAGCATACACTATAACTGACACATACCAGTGAAGTTCAAACTGCAAGCATTAAAGCCCTTCTTCCTCATTGCAATGACTTGGTCCTGGATTAGGGAATTCAGCGGGGACACGACTATCACGCTCATTGGTTTCCGTTTTTCCATTTTCAGCTGACAAAACCACGGTAACAGCTGAAATATCACACTTTTGCCGTAGCCTGTGGGCAAATACCGATACACAGTCATGATTTTCGTATAATGCTCTCAACGTCTCAATCTGTTTCTTATGGTGGCATATTTCTGCGGTAACACGACTTGTCGAGATAATTATGTCGACAAGTTGTGTTATTAACACGGCAAGTCGTGTTATTATGACGACCTGTCGCGATAATTTATCACGACCGGTCAAGTTAGGTTATCGCGGATTTCGACCTAAAATGTGCTTTTGCCCAGATATGCCATCTACTTAAATATATGTATGTTGTCGAGATAGGTTATAAATGGACACCCAGCCGTCTCGGGCTTAAGATATTTTAAATATAACCGACACAAACTGTGATTGATTTGCAGATACTCCATATTTCCATATTGATTTCCACAGGCATTTAACTATATATAGATATCTATATAGGTTGGTATGCAACATTTTATCATTGATAACATTCCTTTGTAAAACACATTATATGGTTCATTTTTGGGTTTAATTTCTGTTTCTTCAGATTTTGATTGGAATTAAAATTTTATTGAACATTAATTTTTGTTTTAATTTTATTCCAATGTGTTTTGTAATTTCTTTCCATACCTTTTAGATTTGCTTTAAAAAAAAATGAAATCATACAGGTCACCATTTTGGATAAATAATCAGACTGTGAGTATATTATTGAGGTACTGTACAGTAAGGAAATAAAATTGATGGATAATTTAGTTATGATTGAATACGTTTTATAATTTTTAATATTTATTAAACATAATGTGTGCTCTGTCCAATGTTGTTTTTGACAATATTCAGATCTGAAGTATTATTATTAATACTTTTAAACCAAATAATTGAGCTGATGTACCCATGTCTCAGTGTAAAGCCCGAGACGTTCCGAAACGGTTGGGTGTCCATTTATAACCTATCTCGACAACGTAAGTAGATGGCATATCTGGACAAAAGCACATTTTAGGTCGAGATCCGCGATAACCTAACTTGACCGGTCGTGATAAATTATCGCGACAGGTCGTCATAATAACACGACTTGCCGTGTTAATAACACGACTTGTCCACGTAATTATCTCGACAAGCCGTGTTACCGTAACGCGACCTAAAATAACATGATGGCAGAAATATGCCACCATATTAAATACAAGTTTGATCTCTGGTTTTTGGTCTTGATTTCTTTCTTTAAACAGTCCTTCCCACAGAAAAGCTATTGCTTTGCCCAATGGACTATGGTTATGTACGTATGGTTATTGAACACATATTCGGGCATTATGTAAACGTGTTCCAAGCGTGCAAAATAAGGTAAAGTCAACACAAATTATCATTCTAAACATATACAAGGCTCGTCGTTTCAAGAAAACAGGACAAGGTAACTATTCGGACATCGTTAAATGACTGACTTAAATTGTCCAAACACTTAACTTAACTCATTCACCCCTCATTTCATTTCTCTGCATACACATACAAAATAACTTGGCTACGCGCATGGTATTATCACCAAAATGATTCCACCTGATATCATTTTGTTATCTGTGCTGAAACACATTAGTTCGTTCATTTATTTCACCAGCAGTTTTATATTATAAACACCAGAATTTAAACTATGCCGTTAATCTTTTTTTAAAGATATTTCTTGTTTTATATCTATATATACCATTGAAACATTCTTTTTTAAGAACGGCGATGTGGCGCAGCGCTATAAACTGCGGGTATTTCTGGCTTAGGCGATTGGGTGCCGTAGATCATGAGTTCGAGGCCTGGTCAGGGCACGAGTCATAAAGTTGTCTTCCTTATATACATGTATATATATATTTCTTGTGATTTCGACTTCAAATTCAAAATTCCAGCAGCTAGAGACATATTGGGAAATATATTCAAGTGATTAGTATTTCAAATATATGATTTCTTCTTAATATAACCTCTCCATTCTGATCTTTAATTTCACTTGGCAAACAACAATCAAAATGAACATTTCGTAGGCTTCCATTCTTTTAATAATTTCGAGAATGTGAAACAGATATATCCACCTCACCAACTGATCATGATGCGTGGACCCCGAGGTCCACGCAGTAACAATATCAGATGGACTGAGACCACAATTAAGTAATTCCGGGTTCAGGCCCCACGAATGAAGTCCCCTCAAAAATGTATGTATTTCATGAAAACAAATCAAATGCTTCTTTGAACTTGATTTCTGTTGACAAATTTAATGTGGATTTATAGTAGAGATGTCAATCTAGGTTTTGTGATGTAAAATAATAATATTGATCATTTATTATGTGCTCCAGGACCCTGTGTGATGAGTCCTGATTTGACCTCTACCCCTGACCCGGATGTATATAATCCACGTTGGTGACACATTTTGACAGTTATCTCCAGAAAATGCCCAACATGTTGGGTTGAAACTTTTATATTTTGCTGCAAGATGCAAGATTCCGGATGCTATGGGGAAGATGTTGTTTGCGCAAGTGACATTCATGTGAATGGTTTACGTACTTGCTTGCTTGACCACCTGACAGCCCAGTCGCTATCATCAGCAGCATTGCGTTACAGTGTGGCTGTGATTACTAATTAATGTTACTGTATAGAAACGTTATCTTTTAATGGGGTTCATCGGCTGCAATTTTTGCCGCCAGATGGCGTTTGTGCTCTAGTTGGTATGTTCTCGAAAGACTGAAGAGTTCCAATACACTTTTACAAAGGTCAAGCTGGTGTAACTTTTACGTAGCGTTTGTAAAATATGCCATATTATTGTTGCGTTCCCGGTTGTAAATCTGATGGAAGCGGACATACATTCCCTTCTGATCCAAACCTTAAAAAGTTATGGCGAGTTGCGATTCGTCGTGTCGACGAAAAGACTAAAGGTTTATGGGAAACAGGCAAACATTCCAAGATCTGTTCGGAACACTTCTTGGACTCTGACTACGTCGAACAGACTCTACTCGGTAAGGATATATCGATATTATCGCTGTATACGGCTTTCTTCAGAGGAAAGACGAACTTTTATAAAGGAACATTAAAACGTTCATTGATAAGATTAACTTGTTATGATTATGCCGAATGAAATGTCGTATGTCAACATACATGTAATATAACCTACCTTTGTCTTGTAAGTTTGTGACTTGTCACGAAATGTTACCCGCTTCCGGTTCAGTTAATTATTATATAAATAATCATAATCAGAATTGCGTGAAGTTTCTTATCTGGATATAGCAGTGTGATCACACACCTACATGTATTTTGTTTTAACTGAAATAGATGTTAGAAAACGAAACTCACCGTTTTTTTCTGTTATAATGACAACATTTCACTCATAACATTAATTCACATAAGCGTTTTCCAATTTGTTAATAAAAAAACCCCACTTACTCCATTTCCAACCTAATATCATTTTATTATATTGCTATTCATGTATATAGACACCAATAAATGACCAGATCATGTTAATATAATTCAGTTTAACTGATCTATATTTTATGTACATGTTTATAGACATTACAAAAGATACAACATGTAGTTAACACAATATTATCACTTCATGTGATAGCAATAACAGAAATATATCAAACTGAACATTAGGAACAATATAATGCATTTACCTGGTATACACCAGATAGATATTTCACCATTGATGAAATCTGAAGGGTTCAATATATACTGAAACGAAAAAGAAACGCAACATGGAAAATTGTGATTAATTTTGTATTAAATATACATATCTGTATAAAAATCGCGGAAATAAACATGCACCCTGCCTAACACCCATACCAATCTTCAAAATCACCCAAGTGTGACTAGAGACCTATGCACTTCCGGCGCGGTAAAAACATCAAAAACCGTGCCTGTACAAACATATGCGTTCTTTTTTCATTCAAACCAGTATCAATTCATCACTAACATTGAGCCACATCATCGCCAATACTTTTGCAAACAATAATTCCTTTTACAATTATGCCACGGTTATCAAAGGTTGATAGAGGACGTGCTATAGCGATGCTTCTGGCAGGGAACACGCAACTTCACGTCGCTCGACAATTCAGAGTTCACAAATCGACTATTAGTCGATTAGTTTCACGTCTTAACGCAACAGGAAGAGTCGATGACCAGCCGAGATCAGGACGTCCACGCGTAACGTCGCGACGTCAAGACCGGGTTCTTAGGTTGGCACACCTGCGTAACAGGAGATTAACGGCCGCTGAAACGGCAAGGAATACGATTGGTAATCATAACCGTCGAATTCATCCCCAAACAGTGATCAACAGACTGCGTGAGGCTAATTTGCGTGCAAGGCGACAGTACGTTGGTTTACCACTAACACCGCAACGTCGAGCACGTCGTATGCAATGGGCAACGGCACATATGCCCAGACGTTTTCCTATGAGACGTTGGAGGTCTATGCTCTTCACCGATGAATCTCGATTCACGTTATTTCGAGCAGATGGCCGTCAACGTGTGTACCGGCGTCGAGGCGAACGTTTTGCTGACGCCTGTGTTTTGGAACACGACCGATTTGGGGGTGGATCAGTTATGGTTTGGGCGGGAATCTCCCATGGTTTGAAGACGCCTTTGGTGATAGTCAATGGGAATTTAACGGCCGTACGCTATCGGGATGAGATCCTTAGGCCCCATGTTGTGCCGTTTGTTAGGCAGCATCATGTAACCTTTCAGCAAGATAACGCGAGACCACACGTTGCAAGAGTCTGTAGAGACTTTCTTGCGACACAGAACATTGTTCCTATAGATTGGCCTCCATATAGCCCCGACCTGTCCCCAATCGAGCATTTGTGGGATGAATTAGACAGAAGAATTCGAAATCGCCGTAACCCCCAAATACCCTCCCTCAGTTAGCAAATGCACTCGTCCAAGAATGGAATAACATTCCAATACGGAAAGTCAATGCCCTGATGAACTCAATGCAACAAAGAATTAGAGATGTGATAACTGTTCGAGGAGGACACACACGATATTAGGGCACGGTTTCAAAACTGCTGCCATTTCAACTTGGATTCACGTAGGGTACTACCAATCATGACCTTCTAGCAAAGTGACCTGTTCTTAAAAATCTCTAAACATTTAAAGGATGTTACATCAATATTCAATATTAACTATTACATATGAAATTTAAACATAATGCTCACAAGTATTATTTTATTAAACCTACAATTTGAAGTTGCGTTTCTTTTTCGTTTCAGTATAATTATGGTCAATGGTGTAATTTACATCTAGCAACACCCAAAAGTAAAATACTGCGAGTGTTTTTTTCTCATCAAAGACCTTATCCTTACTTGGTGTTTTATTTCAGGAGAACGCAAAAGATTAAAACCTAATGCTGTCCCTTCAGTATTCTCATCCGCATCTAGAAATACTCTCAGTCCTTCTGCTAAAGCACGTAGTGAACGTCAAAAGAGACGAGAAGACATAGTAACTCCTAGTGATGTAGTACCCACCCCTAGTGTAGGAGACAGTGTTATCATAGAAAGTGAAGCCGAGATAATGATAAATACTCAACATGTTGAAAATGATCAATGTCAATCATTCAGTGATATGTCTGTTCAGTGCGAGATTCAAGTGGGAAGACAAGGATATTCCATCGAAAATTATCGCAGCTGTCCCAAGATGCTCAAATACTATACAGGTTTCGATGACTACGACCATTTCGTGCTGTTTTTTAATATACTTGGTCCAGCTGCACATGATTTGCAATTAAAATGCTCTGTCTTGTCACCAGAAAATCAGTTATTTTTAACACTTATGAAGTTACGCAGAGCAACAGAAAACATTGAACTTGGTCATCTCTTTCATATCAGTGAAACCACTGTTTCAACTCTGCTAAATGTTTGGATAAACTTTCTATATTTCCAATTAAAAGAACTTGATATTTGGCCCTCACGAGATATTGTGGATGAACACATGCCAGAGAACTTTCCCCAATTTAGCAATACAAGGGTTATTTTGGATGCAACTGAAATTCCGATTCATAAGCCACGCAATGTCAATGCCCAGAGCGCTACATTCTCCCCATACAAAAACAAAAACACTCTTAAGACTATGGTTGGGTACACACCAAAAGGTGCTATTTCCTACATATCTGATGCCTATGGAGGCTCTACAAGTGACCGTCAGATTATTGAGCGCTCTCGTCCTTTACAAGATCGTTCAATGTTTGATTCAGGTGATAGTATCATGGCAGACAGAGGAATCATGGTGCAAGATCTGTTTGCATCACGTGATGTTAAAGTAAACACACCAACTATGCTGAAGGGCAAAAGTCAGTTAGATGCAGAAGATGTAAGAGATCGGCGCAGTGCTTCCAAAATAATTCATGTTGAACGTGTGATTGGCTTAGCTAAAACCTTTAAAATATTGAATTCAAATCTTTCACATTCAAAGGTTGCTCTTGGATCTAGAATATTGTATATATGTTTTGTTATTCAGAACTTCAGACAATCCATAATAAGTTAAATAAGTTGACTTTCAAAATCTTAATCTTTCATCATCTTTCTTGTTCCAGGAATATAACAGACTAGCCATTCCAAGAAAAAAGTAGTTGAAAAATGATTCTTGTAAAGCATCTGTAATGACTTTAAAACAACATTGTACAGGGTATTTGTAACATAAAAATACTTCTGGGTTTGCCATTATGTGAATTATGGCATATATAACTTAAAGATTGCAAAACTACATTTTCCCTGCAACAAATTTTCTGTAGTATTTCTGGTAAAATAACTCTAATTTTGGCAGCATACTACCTGACCAAAAAGAATTGTCAACATAAATTTCCTCTACAAAAATATCTTTAAAAGTATAGACTACAAAAAAGCACCTCTGTTTCTTACAAATGTTGAGTTGCCCTTGAATTTGATAAAAATAATTGTGATTTTGCTTAAGATGCATGTCTCCATTTTCATCTTTTCCTAAAAAAGGAAAGTTGTTATTTACAGAAATTGCATTATTTCTACCTTTATATGGACACTTGATCTCTACAATGTCACCCTGACTTGTTATGCCATCTGGTGAGGCAGCAAGGAAGTTGTTATCAATGTCCACCCTCAAACCACACAAGTTGACTGTTATACCATTAATTTCTTCAAATTTTTTAATAGCAGCCCTCTCAAAAGTTTGTCCATGGATGATGGCTGGTGAAGTGAGTCTGGCAGGCCTGAAGATAGACTGGCACAGTTTTTCCTTATTTCTACGGTCTGTTGCCTTACAAATCTCGCCAAATCTGGAGGAGGTCAAACGCCATCGTCTCTCCTGGTGCCATTTCTTGCACACACTTTGCTTCTTTGTAGTTTCTTCAATCTCCAGGACTTCTTCCATAGATGACACCTATAGAAAACAAAAACATATTTTCATTGTTAGGATTTAATTAATGTACCAAACATTGGTTATCTGAGTTACTTGAACCTCATACTGAACCCAATTTCTTTTCTTTTGAAGAATTTGACAACTTCACTAATAATAAGCTTTGTGAATAACGCATTTGTATAATCACTCTCTCTGTATAACTTTTATGATCCCATTCACTGCAATTATTTTCTTTAAAAGTACAGTTTCTGAAATATCCCTCATCAAGTTATCAGTATTTATATTTTGGAAGGGAAGTGGCAGAAAATGGTTTTAAGTATGATTCTTTGACAATCATGTATGTCTCATTAGGAAATAAAACATTATATAACATATTTCTTTGATTTTGATAACCATACCTTAGTTCCGGTATCAACCCCATATTCTGTCATTGGTAGTGTAGTGTAGTCATGGTCTCTTGCTGCCACTTGTATATTTGCCTTCGGCATAAGATATCTGTTTCAAAATTACTGAATGTTATTGTATATGTGCAATTATTTCCAACTATATATTATTTAGTAATTTCATAGTACAAGGTGTTGCATTGTCTATAATTTTGCTACCAAGTATTAGTCTGGATATAGAATGGATATAGTTTTGTATAACTCTTGACATCATTGTATAATGATACTAGATAACTTATAATAGTGGTAATTTATCGCTGCTAAAAAGAATTAAAGATGTACTATTTTTACCAATGTTAATAGATCTAATTACAATAATGCACTTCTATGATTAAGTGTTTATCATTTTACCTAAATGCAAGGTCCTTGGATGATGCTGCACAATAGTTTATCACTTGGCTCCTTACAAATGAGTTGTATCCATTATTGCCTCTGAACCTCTCAGGTCTTGGATCATCCATTTTAATATCAAAGTTGGATTCAATATCTTCAGCCTTTACTGGTGAACCTGTGACAGACAAAACAGATCAATGTTAGTTACTTTTAAGTTTTCATTGGTGAAGTTCAATATTGAATACAGTAACATACAGCAAATAATTATACAAATGTTTAAAAAACAGATATATAAATAGTGAGTTGAGAGTTGTGTTATATTGACCTACATGGTCTGTTGTAATGTAGTGAACTTATGTATTATATATTCGTTCAGAGATATATAAAATTCCCCTAAATTGAGGTTGTATATTCTGTTAATTATAGCCATCATACTGAAATGAATATACTAAACTAAAATAAAACAGTTATCAAAAGTAGCAGATCTGGTTTACTTAATTTTTAAGTAAATGCTTATTACATGGTTATTATGATGCAAATCATTAACTTATCACTATATATCATTTCTTATGTCAGTATGTTTTGGATCCATGAAAAAAACAGCATATAATAATGAAAAACAGAAACAATTTACTAATAACAACAACAAAAAGTTTTGTGGGTGTGGCAATTGACTTTACTAACATGTTACCATATCAGTATAACGTTCTGAAAAGGAACTGAACATTTTCAATTAACCAAAGGCAGATTTATAAAACTATGAGTTTCTTTGAAAGCTTCAACTTTGTAAATGGACTTTCAGCAATATAAAATGGAGCCATTTTTCAGAAATGACTATCTGCCTCTGGTTTATTGATTGGTTAAAAAACACAAGCAAATTGAACGAACACTTCTTTTGTAATTGCCTTGATAATTCTTCTTCGGTTTGTGAAAAGTTTGTAGATGGTCTGTACAACTTCCCCGAATAGCAAGCCTACCAGTTTCAATACACTTGATAAGCACAAGGAGAATAGCTGCGATATGCTTGCATGTCCCACACGGACCTTTGCCAGCTGGACATCCACAATCAGTATTTATTACCGCGCCGGTCAATGATTAATTTGAGTCCGCTCGGTTTTCCTCGGGCTTCAGTAGTGTCTATTGTTTAACCATCTAGAAGTCGTTATCATTTAGTACTGCTGCATTTTGTTCCTATTACGTTCGGTTGTTATCGGGACTTAAAAGCGCATCATAACGTTAGCGGTTTACGCAACCCACTCTCCAGCATCCTGTCCTGACTCCTCGTGTTCGATCGTCTGCTGAGAACGTCTGCAGACAGACAGGTGATATCAAGTGCAAGGTGAGTTGATTTAACGTGATACAATAGACCATTTGCATAAGCCGCCATTGTAATTCAGGGGCGATAGTCCGAATCGCGGAAGTCACGTGACACCCGACATTCCACCGCGTATCCAATGTAAACAAATCTTGTCGGCAAATTGAATCATGATAAAATGTCGATATCACAATTTACTTCACTGAAAGTACCAGAGTTAAAGAATTATCTATCAAGGAGAGGTATATCTGTAACTGCCATTTTAAGGAATAAGCTTGTAAACCTGTGCCAAGCAGTACAAACACTCGATCTACCGGTCGACCCAGACTGTCTATCGTGTAAAGATGACACCACGGTTTTGTTAGATAAAATCCGATCTGCTGGTTGTCCTTTCGACAATCCATTTAAAGCACCTGGTTATTCTACAATTTTTTCAGATATACCTGATTTTTCTCTGTACGATCTATTCAAATACCTTGTCAACAGCAAAGCAGGTTATGACGAAAGGAAACTCAAAGCATACAAATCTTGTGAAGATTACAGACTCTTTATTGACGGTCACATAGAGGAGCTTTTGTTCAATGAGCTGAAGTCACATCCTGTTTGTTTATTCAAAGCTAAATGTAAACCAACACAAAGAGAAACAACATACCTAAACAAGAAGTATTATGATCTCTGGATTATGATTGATAAGACACATAGTGAGGTCAAGACAGCATACTGTACATGCACAGGAGGGTAAGCTAATGCCAACCACTTTCAGTCTTATAAAATGAAAACAATGAACTTTGATCTCAGGCCTTCTCTCACCTAATTTCAAATTTCTCCTTATTCCTTTTTTGGACTTTTAGAAAATTATTTCCTTTTTACTATATTCAGTTTCAGAAATTAAAAAAGTCTGAGGCTTGCTCTCTAATTTTTCAAAGTTGATCATATTTCAAACAAAAAAAAATCTGTTTTTCTTTCAAAATTTTTCCTTTAGTATCCTATGTTGTCAAAATACAATACATTAAATATAAGCCCTGATTATCAATTAACATTTATTGCAACGTAAAAACCTTTCATAGAGTAGAATCTATACGTATATTTAATACAAATAAATTCATAACATATTGAATGGAAATTTAAATGCCATTTAAAGAAACATTACGAATAAAGCTTTTAGAACAAGTATAATTAACCGAAACTGACATCTTTATAATTTCCAAAAGTGTTAATTTGCATATACAAAGAACCATTCAATATTCCTCCAATGCTACATGTTTACAGGGCAGATGGTGCATGTCGCCATGTTTCTGCTGCATTGTACGAGTTAGAAAACTTAGAGCAGAAATCTGTAACTGATGGTGAAAACACTTGGGCAAACAGGCCTCACCTGCACGATAATCCTGTACCAGTTAAAAAGCTGAAAGTAGTGAAGGCCAAGTAAGTTTGATTCAACAAAAATTCATATCCCAGAACTTATATATATACATTTGGAAATCTGCCAATTCCTAGACTACACACAGGAAAAGAACCACTTTCATTGGATGTCTGGAAAACTGATAAAAATAATATCAATAAATTTTGAAAGTATCATTCTTTTATGCTACATTGTACATGCCGAATCAATTCTGAACGACTTTGTGGTGCAATAATTTACCCTAGTATTTCTCAGGATACACTTGGAAAGTATTTTTGTTTTATTATTTCTTTCTGATAAATATATTTCTGAGATTACAGTAGGCACCATTTTACAATTTTTTTTAACTGTATTGCATAGTATCAAATGTATACAAAACTTGTATCAAATATTTTCTCCTTATATGATAGATACAATAGTCTGAAACATAATGATGACGTCCCGTCAACTACTTCATATGACTCACGAATCCGCAGTCAGAGGAATACGATTACTCAGGATAAGATAAAATCTTTCGCACTATCCCTGAAGGAGGTACATAATATATTTTTTTAAAAAGCAAATATCTACTGGTTTTTCTGTGTCAATATCAAAACCACAAATAAATAGTTTAAACATTTAATTTCCATCAATCAATCGGTAATTTTGAAGTCATGCCTGGCATATTGTTCCAAAGAAAATGTTAGATAAACAAAATTTACCATATAACTACCCGAGTCTCTGACAATGACCGGCTGTTAGAACCTCCAAGTGATGAAATACATTGTACTATCAATATAATTCTTTACCTGATTATAAATCCTGTTGATTCACAGATTTCTCCAAATGCTCAAGCATTAGACTTGCTTCTTATGGATGAACCAGAAGAACAGATTGATAGAAAGGTTGATGAAAAATGTATGAAACTTTCCATTAGACAAAATGTAGTAAGTTATCTGGAACAAGAAGTCAACAAAGACCAAGAAAATTCTTCAGACCTTAGTAGAGACTTCTTGGGAAAAAAACATGATCCACTAACATTGTCACCTGACCAGATAGCATACATTGAACGGACAACTGTTGGTCAAGCTCAAAACAAAACCTGGAATGCTTTACGTTTAGGCATGATTACTGCATCAAATTTTAGGAAAGTTTGTGACATCGTTGACAACAACAGAAATCCTCCTTCCTTGGTCAAATATTTGCTTGGTAAATATGCCATCAATAGCGATAGTAAGAATGATCCAGCACCTCTAGAATGGGGTAAGAAAAATGAAGAAAAGGGTCGTGATCTGTACTTGCGTGCAAACAGAAGGAAACATTTAGGATGCAAAATCACACAAAAGGAGTTACCTGTCTATTCTTGTAAATGTTATATAGGCTGTAGCAGTGATGGTGTTTTCTCCTGTAAATGTAACAATCCATCTCATGAAGATAAAAATATTGAAATCAAATGTCCTTATTCATTAAGAAATGAAAATCCAAAGATGGCAGCTATACATAAAGAATGTGAACTTATTGATGGGAAATGGGTAGTAGCAGAGAACAGTGAATATTACCATCAGGTTCAGGCACAAATGGGTATACTAGAGTTTTCTTCCACTGATTTAGTGATATACACTCGCAAAGGCATCCATGTTGCTCAGTGCGAGTTCATCAAGGCTTCTTTGACAACATGATTTACAAGGTGCAATATTACTTTGAGCAACATTTGTTAAAGGGTCTGATCTCTGAAATACGAACCGATACACTGTAAATACAAATGCAATAGTTGAATCAGAGAAAAAATTCCACATGTATTTATTTTAACACATTATTTAAGACTATGTATTTATGTATCTTAAATTTACCTAAATCTCTTACACTGCAAGACCTTTATATTAAAATATTGCTAATAATCCTAAAAAAAACCTGAAAATCAAGAGAGTGACACATACTCCAAAAATCTATATATTTATCTCAGTTAACATTACCTACCCATACCACAGAGCAATATTTTCAGTATACATTCAAATAATAATCACTATTTCACAAGTTGGTTGTCCAAATTACACAGTGCTGCACAAACCATCACAACATCATCAATAACATTCTTAAGTTTCAAACTTATGACTCCTTGGAGCAGAGCAGAGTTTTTCAAACGTCCTATAGCCCTCTCGACATGAATTCTTGCATGAGCAATTCTTTTAGTCTTTGTGGTGGCTTTGCTGCAAAGCTGTCTTCCCATGGCAAATGGTGGCACATTCTCCTCGGATAAGGAAACCCCGATCTGCCATTATGTCATCCCCATACTCAACTTTCTCCAAAAATCCACTCTGCAGGACTATTTTCTTATCTGAAATGCTACCAGTAAATGCCCCAGACACAAAACTAAACGATCCTCTGGGGGTTATACCCATTAACACTTTAAATGTATTATGATGCTTGTATGATGACCAGGTAATCCTTTGAGAGGAAGGCATACTAGGTTTCTGTATGAAAAACTCGGTACAGTCAATAACACACCTTGTCTTGGGAAACCATTTAAAACACTTAGGTAACTTTCTTCTACATTGTTCCATGGATGGCCAACTCCCTAAAAAAACTTAGCTCATGGGACATGAGACACATCCATGTGAAGAATATGCGACTCACAGAACTTGGTGAAATGCCGAACTGCTTCCCTAGTGTGGTGTTATCGTAGCCTTTCTTCAGACGAAGCAGAGACATAAGGTATTCTTGCCATAATGACAAAGATCTTGGTCTCCCATAATTGGATACCTAAAATTGAAGAAGTTTCCTATCATTTATTTGGTTCTGAAACTAATCAGTTGTAATCATTTCTTTCCATACACAGTTTTACTTACAAAGAAGTATTCATTATTTTTCTTGCATCGAGTAATTGAAATTTTAGAAAAGTTAAGATGTCACTGAGATAATACATGAGATTCTGCTGAAAACAATTTATTTCCTTTGTAAAATTAATTTTGATTCCAGATTCTTTTAACTGAAGAACCAGCACTACTGTTATATTTGTATATATATACACTGTTTTCACCAACTTACCTCAGCTTTGTCCTTGTTAGTATCTGCTCCACACCAATAGGACATGTTTTCAGCCTTTCCCCTCAGCCATCCAAACACCAATGACAACAATGCAATTGACAACCCTAAAAAAAGCATATTAAAACTCAATGTAAATTAGATTTTGTTTGTTTGGAAACTAAAGGTAAACACTTAATTAAATGATTATAAGGACATGTAAATGTTCTAAGACACATGCACTTCCGAATACATATGTACAATGTAGCTACATTTAGACATCAAATATTATAAGGTAATTTTTATTTTATCAAGATACATTTCTCTCAACAGTACTTAGTTAACTTGCGTCATTCAATTTATATGCTTACTTTAATCTATTCATATATAATCTTAAGATATTTAAAATTTCTTACCCCTACTACTGGATTGATAACTCAATGAATGGTATATATAGTTTAGCATCCATATCAATATTGACAATGACTAATGTAACAGTTATGAGTTATAGCATGATGTTATATTGGATATAGTATCATTTTTTGTAACTTTGTTGATGTGAATGCAACTTCTCTTAATTTAGGTAATGTCATTGGAATCACAGATAAAGAGTCACTATATAGGTTAATTAGCTCTTGTTCGCACCAGGAGTATAGAAAGAGGTACACTTTCATATGTACCATGCATTAACATACTACATGATGTTTCACTTTGTACCTGTGTAAAATTTACAAGAATCGTCATCCTTTGTAATATCAGAAACTGGAAGATGCCGCCGCATTTGATTTTCATTCTGTAGTTGGTGGTCGTCATAATTTTTCAAACTGTCAAGAGTTAGCTCAGTCTGTGTTTCAAACTCTCTGGTGGAAACAAACACTGTTTGTGTTCCTCTGTCTCCTTGAACACTAGGAGAGGAGGAGTTGTGTAGTCATGGTCACCTGTAACATAGAGAATGGAAATTATGTTTAAGACACTTAATCAGTTTATTTAGATTTTAATAAGTAATTTTATAGCTGACAGCAATTAGATTAGCATTGCTAGTATAAGAGGTATATTTCATGTAGATCTGATGGCCTTGCTGATATAAGAATGAAACTGCTAAGAATCAGCTGAATAATCATAGAATCTAAGTTTTTCTTAAATATTCTAAACACTTACTGAAGATGCTGGATAATTCATTGTGGTCTTGCTGCTGAACCGATTGAGTGCTGTTGTCATTGTGACCTGCAACATTTGAAATTATCAAATTTTAGACCTATCGCATTATTGATTCATGAAAAATGTTACATTATTGTTTTTTTATGAATACACTGTAGAAAAGGTATGAAGAGATATAGCATTTATTTTCAAAGATGCATTAAAATGATCCATATACGGTACCTCTTATTTGATATTTGTTGTAATTTGTGAACATAATATTGTATAGTGCCTCAACTTGTTCAGGACTTCCCTCAAGATGTACATATGTATATCTAAGTACATTATGTCTACTTGTGAGTTTTTTTTCCCATTAAGGGTTGCTATAAAACAAGAGCTTATTTTAATCAGCATGATCAGGTTGCTATAATAAAATCTTAAACATATTCACACTTCTAACTGAAATTATGTACTGATACAAAATGGACAATATATTGTAATATCAGCTTAGATGCATGTATATGCATACTGTACATATGTATGTGAGTCACAGTTGTCCGATTTTAGGATTTTCAGAAATATACAAATTTTTAAAAATGTATGACAAATCCAATATTTATACGAAATGTAAAACCCAACACGTGTACATGACTACGATTTGTATGACGTTTAGAAAGTGTAACAATAGTGGTTTTCTTTTCAGTGTTATGATTATTAACTGTTGCCACTGAAAATCCCGAAACTGAGCTGACATAAATCGTAAATACATTGTATGTGAACGCTGCATGATATAACAGTAACAACCTTACCTTTCTTTATGACGGGCACTGGTAAGACTCTGGGTCTGGGGTTAGGCCTAGGCTTTTTCTGTGCTCTTTTTAAATCAATGACTGTGCCAGATGCAGGCAAAGAATTTGGAGAGTCTGTTGTCGGACCGTTTCCTCCGATGAAATGTTTGCTGCATATGTACGTATGTTTGTTGACATTGGTTACCTCCAATCTTTACGTCCACACAATGACACCCATAGCCTACATTTGTCTGATTGCGTTTTTGGTTTAGGGAATGGTATAAAAAAAACACGCCCTGCATATGATCTCTATCCTTGTATCGGTCGTCATTCCGACAATTACCCCAACAGCACTGCTTTACCATGTTGATATCCTATATGTCGGGCATAACCGGAAGTACTGTTTTGTCGGGTGTTCCCCACATCATTGCAAAAAAGCCGCTTATATAATTGAGGAATGCAAATCATTTATTAACAAATGTTTAAATTTTCCATTTATGTTATTTGAATCAATTTTTCATGGTGTTGATTTGTACATTTTCAAGTAAACTTACGCTAAAAGCATTTAAACAATACCTTCCAAGTTCCAGGTGCGATGTTTGTAGGCCTAGCTAGTTAAGTTTGTTTGAAATTTTTTATCCTGAACTACAACAACCCATTGATAATACTGACGCTGGCTTAACTTCGGGAATATTGATGAAACTGGGCCCAGAAATCTATGTAATATATTTTGCAGGTACCTAGGGGGGGAATCCAGTTAGCATAGTCCTTTTGCACGATTACGCTTGCCGTTGGGTCAAAGGTCAACTGGATATACTATTTACATCCAGGTTCTACAGCAATGGCGGACGAGTTGTGTTTTGCATAGAGTGAGTTATTTATCTGTGTGTTTTGTATATAACATGGTTGAAGATTTACGTCTGGAACCGAAAAAACAAAATGCTATGATACTAACACGAACATTCATTATTTCCCTTCAAAGAGTTCCATTCAGTTTTTAAAATAAAGTAACATAGTCTTCGATCACTCATCTGTCATATCAGTTGGGTTCGGCCCGTCAGGTCGGACAAAAATTAATTTATCACTTTAAATGAATTAAAATGAGTCCAACCTATCTGTTATGAACACATCGATGGGAGACAGCATCGAGAAAATTGTTCTCGACACTTAACCTGCATCGATTTTTTTCAAACGTTTTAGTATGCACTTTCATCCTGGTAGAGAAAATCTTAATGTGATTCCTGCACACCGTGTCTAATCCGAAGAGGGCTGGTACGTGCACATGTACAGTTGTGATTGTTATTAGTAGTACAATTGTACATGTTTCACGATCACTCTTGGTCATAACAAAGGGAGCACAGTAGGCATATATGCATGGTTAGCTGCGATCGCAAATAGACGGTTTCTGAAAGATGGTTGTCGTCGGAGAGTAGACAGGTTATGAATATTCGTTCTAGTCAATGGTATACAAGAAGATACAGACACACATATATTCACACCACAATCAAGATATCACCGAAAATAAAACACTTAAAATATAGCTATATAAATAACGTTTTTATTGTCTCTATCATACACCATCTATGTTATTTACACCAAATATGCTACACATGTATTTCAGATCTGGATGGAATATGGTAAATACCACGTTTAAACCTGTTAGTTGTGTTTCAGTGTTTTTGACACTTTTGATTTTCCATTTTTTATTAACATTAAGTTCTTCTGAACATCAATCTACATGTACATTTTGTACCAATATGTCAGCAAGAATTTGTTGTGTTGTTGGCTGTACCAACGGGGTACCAAAGTTAAAGAAATGGAAGGCAGAACACTGTGAACTTCATGGGTGCAAGTTTGGTACAGGATGTTGTGTGTGTGAACCACCTTTGGTGCTGTTCCCATTTCCTACAGTGTTGAAAGACAACCATGCTAGGAACATATGGACAAAAAATGTCAACAGAGGTAGGCTAGGTACCCAAGATGCAATATGGACACCAAAAGCAGACACACGGATATGCTCCAACCATTTTGTTGATGGAATGCCAACGCCAGTACATCCATACCCTACTCTAAGGGAAGGATGCCACCCAAGGAAAGGTCCTTTATAATTAGATCAACAGTATTCACCCCCCAGAAACGCAGGAAAACCGATTGGGAAAAAGAAACAAATGATCAATACCACCATGATACAGATAGAGACCATGACTATTTCAATCATTGTGACAGCTGTATGAACAAAGAAGAAGAAAATTCAGCCCTTAAGGAAAAGATAAAAAAAATGACAGCTGAACTCAAATCATGTAAAGAGAAACTTGCAAGTTCACATAAAAGTAAAAGAGTGAGAGTGAGTGATTTGTGTACAGATGACAAGAAAGTAAAACGTTATACTGGTAGTCCTAGCAAAAGCTGTTGGATGGTGCGTTTGATACTATATAACCATATCTAAAAGATCTTAGGTACTGGAAAGGTCCATCATATCATTGTTCTATTTTACACCTTAAGAAATTTGCTAAAAAAAAGAACAACACGAAAACTAACTGCAAAGGAAGAAATGTTGATGACGTGCATGAAATTAAGATTGGGCCGTTTGGATGAAGATCGTGCAGACAGGTTTGGGGTATCAACATACTATATTTCAAGAATTTTTACAACTTGGGTCAAACTTTTACGGAAAATCACAGGTACTCTAATTGTGAATCATAGCAAAGAGGGAGTTAGAGAGAGCCTCCCTCCTTCTTTCAGGAATGGTAAATATTCAGATGTAAGGCATATCATTGATTGCTCAGAGATTTTCATTGAAAAACCACATAGCATTGCTGCGCAGAATGGTTGCTGGAGTGACTATTGTGACGCTTACAAATGGGTTCGTCACTACCTCTAAGAGATCCTGGTTAGTGACTAGTCTACAGATGCAAATATATACAAATATTACTACTATTTGGTAGCCTTTAACATTTTACGAGAACATACAACAAATAAAATATAAGCTATATATATACAGTGGTCTGTCTGACCGCTGACAACTAATCTTTATACTATATTAGCACTGTTTGCTTACATCTAAAACTAGTACTTGACTATGACTCGGCCCGTACCACTCACAACGGCTAGTTACTGGTCGCCGGTCTGTGTGTGACCGCTGACTATACGGGGAGTCAGTGACTAGCAATATGTTTAATCGAACATGATATGACGCTCTGATTGTTCCTATTTATAATCATCGGCCACCTAACCCCTGGTGTTTGCTGCTGACCACCAACACTACTTATAGTATGGTAGCTGACATGCCCGCCGACTACCTTGTAGTCGCTGACTTGACCGTCGACTACATGCTTGTAGTCGCCAACTACTTTGTAGTCGCTAACCTATCAGCCTCTGCCAAACACTCTGTGTTAAAATGACTAGTTGATGGATCAAGGAGAAGACCGTGGTCACATCTATCTTTCCATAACTATCTACCTTTCTTAGGGTCTCTCCGCTGCTGTCTGCACAGTTTGGATGCCAAAATCAGAGTGTTGTGTTCTGTCAGAGCCGGCTTTTATACCCTCCGATATAGACCATCTGAGTCATTCAAGTGTTTTACATGTAAGGGTAGAATTACATAATCAAGCGTGCGGGAGAATGCACGAGAATAGCTCATGACCCGGATGAACACATGTTAACAATACACAACGATGCCTGATCGGTATGTGTTATCTATTTTCATTACACTATAAACATCACCACACAGCCAAATATCTGGTAAGTATCAATCCATCCATCTGGTACCATCAACTTCCTTTCTGAATGTTGGGGGGGGGGGGGGGGGGGGGGGGAGAGTAAGTGACAAACACATAACTCTACACAGTGGGTTCATGGATGTAGTAGAGCCATATCATGTTATCCTTGCTTATGTAACCCTCGCTAGCTCGGTGATACAACTCGACACGAGTTTATGGTTACTATTTTTTTTATTATCTATATATATGAACCTGCAATAAAAGATACGAAACTATCACTTAATATATATATGTACAGGTGTAGTTTCGGTTTCTATTTATAGCATGGTGTATTTAAAATACATTTATACGGGGCTACTGTTATACAGTTATATGAGTAATATACAGGTACTTACCAGCGACCGGAGAGGAAGGCAATACTGTGAACATATATCTATGCAGGAGCTCCGTCCTGCTTCGCAGCTAAGTGCTAAGTGAATGGGACATACAGGGTAGACAGGGTGGTGATGTGTGCAGGTGGAATCACGTGCAACTCGCTCACGACACACGATATACCCGTGGTGGCACGGGTACATCCAAAACAGCACAAACAAGTGTGACTTAGTGCAATGAGTACACCCAGTTACACTTACAAGGGAACAACCAACCAATTGAAAAAATATATTTTTGAAACAGCCCCTGTGTATAGAACGTTGAGCCAAGGATAAAATGTCTGGCAGCCACTGATTGGCCAGTATGTTATGAAGTGAGAAAATAGATATGTAGCCTGATAGGTAACTATCAATAAGAAATGTTAATATAAATTTCTTAAGTCCGATTGTTTTTTTTCCCGAAAGTTCACGTAATAATAGTAAACAGGTAAACATTTAAGATTTTTGAGAATTTTTACTGCGAAAATCACCTATTTTCAAAATGGCTACCCTGGAGAAAATTTGCGCTGAAGGACCCAATTTTTTTTTTTTGATTAGGTGTTATATCAGACCCTAAACTTTTGTTATAAACCATAATCGTCATATTCAATTCAAGAATTTGAATGAAATAATCCAAAACGTTAACACTAAGGTCTATGGGAAAACAATTGGTTGGTTGGTCTCTACAAGGGTTTCAGTAACTTGCAAGCAGACTTCACTCTAAGAAGAGTTTTCTACAAACTCCACCTGGGAAACTTGGAGTAAGTCAGATGCCAGCAAGTGATGTAATCAAAACCAAAGAAATTGCAAACAGACGCATCTTTGTTGAGCAGGCGATACGCCGAATGAAATATTTCAGAATATTGAAATATGAAGTCTCTGTTACCCTTTGTCAGCATCTAGATGACATCATTGTAACCATTGGAGGGATATGGAATCCATTCCCAAAGTACTGAGTATACATAATGGAAGTCATTTGCTGATTAAGTTTGCACTCAAGATCACTCCATGACAAGTCAATACAGTGGACCCTCGATAATCCGAACACCTCAAATGACCCAATTTTGAAATATATACATGTATTTCAATTCATTATAAAATTATGTAACTGATATAACATTAAGCATCATGGCTAATTGGTTCAAAGTATATATACATACATTATAAACAGTTACATGAACTCTAAACTAAAATCAATACCCACCAGATACACCAATGATGTACATTAGAATTTTCATGTGATATAAAATCAGTGTCATGTGATCACTTTTTTTCCACAATCAATGGTGGAAGTCATTTTTGTCCCCCAGGACAAAAGTGTTAAGATACCTGGCCAGCAACTTATAACTGACATGGACTGGGCAATTTAAAAATCTATTGGATGTATTAGATTTTTATTACCACTTAGGAAATCAACTGGCTGATGATAGGAGTGCTACCTACAAACTCTACAATACTGTTCTGGAAGAAAACTGTTTTGTTACACATGCAATTGATTTTTGATACAAATTCTGCATCAGTTTTAAGTGGCAGAACATGAACTTTGATTTTATTTAAGACAAACAATGTTCGAAATTTGAATCACAATAGTCATAATAAATTCTCACTATTTCATTACACAGTGTGTACACTCTAATGTATGTAGACCAGTTACTTATTAAAGGTATTGTACATAGTAGAAACTGTTGGTCTTGCACCAGAATTCTGATAATTTTTGCAATGTCCACATTTAGGCTATAAAGTATAAAAATTATGTGCACTTGCTGCATTTCCAAAAGCTTGTAGATTTGACAAGAGAATTTGTCATCGAAACACAACGGAAATGATACCACAAGTTACAAACATCACAGGCAATACTCCTGTCTTTCAGAATTTCTACATCCTCTTTTATCTGTTGATTGCAAGTTGGGCAAAAGAAGACTGTATCTAAACTTCCATAGTTGTCAACTTTCATGGGCTCTTTTTCTTCCAGGGTATGGACCTCATCCTGTATTGCCCGTGTTTGAATTTTTGGTTTTATGAAGTTGACAAAGAAATATACCATATTTACAAGTAATTCATTGTAATAAACAGCATCAAAGATTTTTTTTTCATGGAATGATCCATTACATGTGTATACAAAAAAATCACACTATGGTCTATTTGTTAATGCCATTTGACATTGTACCTGAGCATAGTAGCCCTGTTTTTTCAAAGTTGGGGCATTGGTATTTGGTAAGAAAACTAGGTAAACAACATGTACAAAATGAACTACAAATTCCACACTTTTTCACCATGGGACACTTGATCTCCAGCAACCCATCTCCACAAAAAGAGCATGATATTAGTAAATCTGGACTGGCTCCAAGGATGGCATTTGTCTACAAAAATCCCACATTCTGAAGAAGTTACATTTTTATGATGTTTACAGTACAATTTCAAGAAATCTTCCTCGGCAACAGGTTCC
This sequence comes from Pecten maximus, assembly GCF_902652985.1. Classification (NCBI taxonomy): domain Eukaryota; kingdom Metazoa; phylum Mollusca; class Bivalvia; order Pectinida; family Pectinidae; genus Pecten; species Pecten maximus. Next base: position 44,067,278 of record NC_047016.1, read on the forward strand.
ATTTGTCTGCCATATTTCAGTGGTTTAATATTAGGATTAGCTGAAGTATACCCCCATGATATTCTTAAGAAGAGGCTCAACATTACAATAAGATTTTGTTTGTGTGAAATAACTTTTTTATGCACTGCATAGAAGTTTGACGCTGTTATTCTGCCTGTCCTCATCTCGGCCCAGTGATGGTTGTCTGACTGACCAACAGTAGCCTCCTGAATTGCCTGAACTTCATTGGATGCCAGCTCCTCTGTTGATGTAGAAATCAATACCTCCATCTTAAATCTACTGATGTCTATCTTTGTTTTTTCTGACACCTTCATGACTCCTTGCTCCTTTTTGGCTGTTGACTTGCCTTTAAAAAGAAAAAAAATGACATTGATCCTAAGTCAAGATAATGGTCACTGTGACCTGATCATAGTATACATCTTTAGATAAAGAATTATCATCAAAATATCTTAAACTTTTCAAGAATTATGCCCAAGATTTTTTTAATTCAAGCAACTTTAGGCTTTGTCAGAAATTGCAGGACTATGTCAGTTGTATATCGTCCTGTATTTATCTCTTGATACAAATTGATTGAATTTATTTGAAAGACTTTTGTATTATATAGTTCATTCATGATTCACAGTTAAATATGTTGTTTATAGTGCTTAGTCAACCAGGTATGACAGACATATTGAGAGTTTAATCTATTAAACCTGACAAGGTTATTTAATTAACCATGTAATTTTAAGTTCAATTATTGTAATATCTTTAATGAATTCATATCCAAATTGATCAAACAGATTTATTTCAAATTATACGTGTGCAATCTAATGACTGTTTTCAATACCAGTATAAAATCTTACAATATGAAACATGACGCATGTATAATTACCAATACATTGTACTTGGTGTATATCTAAAATCATAATTCCTTGTCACTAGATTTTAAGATTATCATGGATACTGGCATGCTGTATCCTGAGGGTCTATCAGTTTTACTTTCCTTTACCCTCTGGATTGAATGTGCCACCTTTTTAAACTTAAATTACCTTGTACCAAGATTCAAGTTGCCAAGAGGCTGATTATAACTTGATATTAGGCACAATCTCCTCCTATAAAATATCAATGTTATATATATTGTATGTATGGTACCTGTGAGGTGATTTGTTATGTATTTACTTTTTGTATCAGATGCTTACAGATAACAATTACAAGTCCTTATATTCAATGTATGCAACATGTACCTTTCAATACACAAGCACTTGGTTAAACCTCTGTAAGCTTTGCCATCATGCTCTGCTGAATGTTTGATGTACTTGCATCACAAGGAATCACATAAAATGATGCCTTCAGATTTCCAACCAGTGGTCTAGAAGCTATGATATTGAAAACATTTTTGACTATCATGTTCTGTAAAGAAGATTTACATTCGACACAAATATTATGTATTATGTATTTGAAAAGCATTCCAAATGAAAAATTATTCAATCAAAAACAAATTTTTCATGGAAATTGATAAGGCCTCTCTAAAATCCATAGATCAACAATGTTGCTTTTAGCTTATGTATAGGTAAAAGTTGAGGAAAGGGCCTGTTTCCAAAATGGCCCCTTCTCTGATTCAAATTTCCTGTTGGTGGTGCATTGCCAATGCCGCTGTGGTCACAAATCTATAAAGTATAAAGATTTAGGTCACTTGGTTTGTTTTTTATGGCTCCTCAAAGTTTTGGAAATATTTATCAAAAGAAATTTATACTATGTTGCGAATTACAATTTCGAGATAACCTTCTTTTATTTACGACCTTATGTCTTTGATGCTCAAAATGACAACTTTATAAAGATACTTTTTCACTGGCATTATGAAATCTGGGTGTCGGAAAGGTGTAAAAGGAAGCACACTTATTTCAAGTCCTGGCACACAATGTACAGCCATTGCACTATTTGCACTCGCATTTTTTTTTTTTTTTTTGCATCAGAATTATTGTCCTCTTATATTGATACTTTTCATATAGATAATATCTCATTTGGTGGAAATAATTTTGTATGAAGATGTTATTGCTGATTTAGGATATTGTCCTAATACTTATCTAGCTCATGACGAACTGCCAGGATATGTACAGGTTGATGATGAAAGATTAGAAACTACTGTCTATCATGATATACTTTTTGGTGTAGTTGGGCAAAATGGTTATGAAGAAGGAGTTGGTGCAGTGTCTGTTTTAGAGGCATTGGATAGTGGATTTCAAATTTCAGACTACTTACTAGCTACTTTTGGACATTTGACCATCGCGTTGGTGCATCAAGGTGATACTTATTTTGTATTTGATTCACACAGTCGTAACTGTATTGATGAAGCCGATGCATTTGGAAGTTCTATTGTGATGCAATTTTCTGATATAGTATCATTAGTTAGTTATATCAATATTGAATATAGAAGAAATGTGTACAATATTTCTCCAGTTGTCATTTACAGATCTACGGACTATGTCAGTGAAAACTAGAACTGTCGACAGGATGGCTGACTAATACCCCCGCAATCTGCACGAGTCAATGGTGAATTGGAACTGTTAATTAGAGGCTAACTAAGATAACCCAGTAATATTGCGACCAGTTGCAATAGCAACCATAATTTTGAAAAAAAGAAAGTGGCATGCACATCTACACATGGTCCTCTATATTTGTGTGAAGTTTCATTGAAATCAGCCCTTCGGTTTAAGAGGAGTTGTCCGGACAAACTTTAAGTTATGGTTCTTATCGGAAAACCTGTTTATAGTGACCAGTTGCCATAGCAACCATAATTTTGTGAAAAATAATGTGGCACCCACATCTACACATGGTCCTCTATATTTTTGTGAAGTTTCATTGAAATCGGCCCTTCGGTTTAGGAGGAGGTGGCCGGACAAACTTAAAGATATGGTTCTTATCAGAACACCTGTTTATAGTGACCAGTTGCCATGGCAACCATAATTTTGAAAAAAAAAGTGGCAGGCACATCTACATATGGTCCTCTATATTTGTGTGAAGCTTAATTGAAATTGGCTTTTCGGTTTAGGAGGAGTTGTCCGGACAAACTTAAAGTAATGGTTCTTATCAGAAAACATGTTTATAGTGACCAGTTGCCATGGCAACCATCATTTTGAAAAAAATTAAGTGGCATGCACATCTACACATGATTATTAATATTTGTGTGAAGTTTCATCGGAATTGGCCCATCTGTTTAGGAGGAGTTGTCCGGACAAAATGTGTCTACAGACGGACGGACGGACGGACGGACGGACGGACAACCTGATTCCAGTATACCCCCCCCCCCCCCCCCCCTAACTTCGTTGCGGGGGTATAATGATAAAGATAAAAAAATATGAACAAATAATTTGTAGAACAGGTAATAGCGATAATTCTACAGATACACATGGAACAGAAAACAAATTATCTTATATAAATGGGATAGAACACAATTTATTTGCATAATGTTCAAATAATATTATGATGGACAGTCCTTTGGTTCAACAATATTTTCAAAATGAAGAAGCATGACATTGTTTAGTAAATAATGTTGAAACCAACACACACATTGACCTTGAAAAAATGTTGCATATGACTCATATAATAAATCATATCTGTATGAACATAGCTACTCTGCCTCCCAGTCGTTTGCAAAAAGAAAAGGGAACTGTGCGAACACACCGAGTAGTAAAAGGACTCATTTTGATATAAATTATTTGCACAACGAACATCATGGAAACATCACCAACAATTTCTTAAGGAATTATCCTTACCATTGTCAAAAATACAGCCCTATCTACAAATATTTCAAATACGTCTTTAATATCCGAAACATTTTTCATAGATATAAAAAAAAATCCAGCATTTGTATGTATGAGCTGTGATCGTTTTTTGTATGAAAACCAAGTATATAGAACTAAAAATAACTTCAGTATATCTGAAGACCTATAAATTACTTTGCAGTAGTATTGTTTGTTCCTTTTGCTGTACCTATATAAAGAAAAATCAGTTACCTCCCACAAACACCATTGGAAACCAGCTTGACCCAGGAAAAATACCTGTTTACATGGCTTGTCAATGATGGAGAAAAGACTAATTTGTAAAATTCAGGTAGTTCTGACTGTTATAGTGCTTCCTGGTGGACAGTTAGCTGAGGAAGGTTTAGCTATTGATTTCCCAATAAACTTTCAAGATCAGATATCCACTCTCCCTCACAGTTTTAAAAATTGTAATGTTATTACCAATGATTACGATAATCAGATTAAACCAACACATGTCGTACGTAAAGACAAAATAGTGCAAGCTTTACTTTGGTTGAAAGCAAACAATTAAGTGTACAAATATATTAACCTTAATTTTGAATCAGTATTTAACAATGTGGATATTGAACAACAGGTCATTGAAGAAGTAGAAGATGATTTTGAAGAATATGGAACAATTCCTATTGACCATGCTACACCTGCCATTGATCTGTCGAAACTTTTGAATAGTGATACACCACATTTAACACTAAAACGCTGTACATCGTCTCATGTTAATGCATATGATGAAGACAGTGGGGAGGAATCTGCATTTCCTCACATTTTTCCTCATGGTATAAATGGATTTAAGGAGTCAAGGAAGCAAATTTTATCAAATCCTAAATATTTCCAACATAAGTTATATTATAAAAATGGGAGGTTCAGAACTGAGATATCCTATGTTCTCCATTCAGTTAATTACTATGAAATATCTCGGCTGTTGAATTCTATTAACATACATATGAGGATGCGAAATAATAAGAAAAATCTTACTCCTGCAGACATTTCTAACATGGATGGAAATCCAGATTTGGTACAGAACTCATACATGTTCATGAATAATATGAAAGGAACAGCAGCTTACTGGGAAAACAACTTACTGAACCTTTTATCAATCTTTAAATCAATTGGCCCTCAAAGTTTATTTGTAACATTGTCATCTAATGACATGCATTTGCCAGATTTAATCATGACGCTGTCTGGATGCAGTTACGATTCTGCATGCAAGATGTCGAATGCCTTGAAATTAGTTAAAAGAGACCCTATATTGACAGCTGTTCATTTCCATATGAGGTTTAAGTCCCTATTAAAACATGTAATATATGGATCTTTACAACCATTTGGTAAAGTGGTTGATTATTTTGGTCGTATAGAATTTCAAAACAGAGGAAGCCCCCATATCCATTTGTTTTTCTGGGGTCGAAAATTTTGCCACTATTTGCAATGAAAACAACTAAATTGATTAGTTACATAGATTAAGTTATTAGCACCGATGCTGGAAACCACCCCTATGAAAAAAAGTTTCAAAAACATCATCATTCAAACTATTGTCTCAGGAAGTCAGGCAGGTGTAGATTTGGTTTCCCACACAGAATGTGAAGAAACCAGATTATTGAGCAATGTTGATTTAGTATCAAATGCTATTAAGGGAAAGTTCTATGAAATTAAGAGGCGAAAAGAAGATTGCTACATTAATGCCTTTAGTCCAACAGTTCTTGAACACTGGCAAGCAAATATGGATATTCAGATAATAGGAAATAGTGAAGCAGCTGCTTACTATGTATGTTCATATCTTTGCAAAGCTGAACCAGATGATTTAAGATTTGCTTTGTCTAGATTAATAAGCAGCATGGACAGTACTGTGCACCAAAGAGATAGAATGATGCGCATTTGAAATTGTGTGTTAAAAACCAGTAAACTTAGTGCACATGAAGCTGCCTTTAGACTATTGTCTGATTTGAATTTCATTTTCAGTTCTAGATCAGTTGTATCATTGTGTACTGAGCCACAGGAAAAACGATACCGTGTGTTAAAGCCTAAAAAAGAGCGTGACGAACTTCATAAAAACAATACAAATATATCTCAAAACAATGTTGTGGATTATTACAAAGCTAGACCAGATTCAATATCGGATATGTGTCTTTATAATTTTACAACATGGTATATTAAATGTAAAGCCGAACAAAGTAGCCAATATGTTTCTGTTACAAGGCAACCTCGTATTAGACTCTCTGTACCATTTGAGAATATTTGCATGCGAAAAAGAACAAAAGCAGTCATTGTAAGGCTTCCTAAGATATCTATTTCATCAAATGATTATTTTTATAGCTTATTGACTAAAGGTGAAATGGAGTCAAAAATGCAAGCATTAACGAATAGTCAAAAGAGGGTTATGAATACAGTGATGGATCACTTTAATTCTAACCAGCCATCACAGTCATTGCACTTATTCATATCTGGTGGAGCTGGCGTAGGAAAAACTTATTTAACAAAATTACTCATAAATTGGTTAAATTGTTGCACTGCATGAAATTCTGGCATATCACCTGTAATTGTTTGTGCACCTACTCGAACAGCAGCTAAAAACATTTTGGGTATCACATTTACACAGCTCTTCATCTTCCTGTCCAACATGGGAAAGGACTATATTTTTTTTTGTCTGGCAAAGTTTTAAAGAGACTTAGATCATCATATTCAACTGTTCATATGCTGATAATTGATGAAATTTCAATGGTTAGTTGTAAAATTCTGGAATATATTCATAGGAGACTTATAACGTTTAAAGATAACCAGAATGTTTTTGGTGGATTAAATGTTTAAATGTTATTGTAGTTGGGGACTTCTTACAACTTAGACCAGTGAATGGCTTGTACGCATTTGAACATCAATACCTTTGGTCATACTTCAAACCAAAGTTTCTTCAAATTGGCTGGTAGCTCTATGCATCTTTATAAAACAGAGCAAGAGTTGGTCAACTTAGTAAGGAAGATATTTCTATATTACAGAGCAGATTAATTCATCCCATACCACACGACATGCATTCGATTATCTAATTTATATGCAACAATTTTTTTTTTAAAGTCGAGAAAAACAATAAAAATATGCAGGAAATGTTATGTAAAAATAGTGTTATAATACCAGCAATGCATTATTTTTCACCAGATGACTTGCAAAAGAAAGATCATGAAGTTGGTATTGATTTAATACCAAAAGATGATAGAGATGCTGGTGGTTTGCCGATGATGTTAACAGTTTCTATTGGAACCCGAATGATGCTGATACGAAACATTTATACTGCAAAGGGTTTAGTGAATGGTGCAATGGGATTCATTGAAAACATTGAGAAGTTTGACGAAAAAGATGAAGTTAAGATGATTTATGATGATCCTGATATTGGAGGCATTTTGAAAAATTGTTCACAAAATGATGAAATAGGTATAGAACCTGTATGCCAGGCGTTTCATTATTGTGGGCGAATAATTATACGTGAGCAATTTCCATTGGTACCAGCTTGGGCTGGTACTGTTTACAAAATGCAAGGAGCTTCTCTAAATATTGCTGCTATTTCTATTGGCAATGATGTTTTTGAAAATGGCATGGCATATGTAGCCCCGAGTCGTGTAAAAACTCTTTCGGTGTTGTTTTTATTGTCATTTAATCATGAAAAAATATGCCCACCACTAAAAGCCCTAAAAGAATATTCACGATTACATTCTTTATGTTAGCATACAAATAAGTTATTTGTGAATAAATTGTTATAATAACATGCTAGTTACATTAGAAAATTTTGGACCAAATGTCGCAGAAACAAAATCACATGTTTTGCAAATTGTTATAATAACATGCTAGTTACATTAGAAAATTTGGGCCAAATTTCACAGAAAAAAATCACATTTGCCGTTTGGTACACAATGTTATGCTATTTCCAAAGAATGTATTCAAATTTCTTTTACATTGTCAAAACAGCATAAGTTTACAAGATGACCAATTGATTTGCAATGTTTGTTAGAAATGTGCGAAATGAAAAAGATGTAGAAGATGTATGCAATATATATGCAATGTGTGTGCAATATGTTTACAGATGTTAACGATAGATGAAGTGAAGCATTTGGACATTGAAAAAGCACCATCAAACCAGTCTGTGAAAGGAGTTGTCCTTCGCCTGAGTGAAATTGAATTGCCAGAAAATGAAAAATTCAAGTCCAAGTTCTATGCAATTATTGCTGACCACACAGGAGCAATATCTGTAACTGTCTATGATGTCAAGCAAAGAGAGAAGTTCATAAAAGGAATGGCAGTAGTTCTTATGAACATACTTCTGAAAGAAAATTACATAGCAGTGACCAGCAAAAGTGATGTTGCTATTGCCAAGGGGTACGACATACCTGATGATATAAAGAAAGCAGCTCCAAAGATGCCAAGTAAAGCTTTAGCATCCCCAGTGAAGACAATAGTTTCCGTAAAGGGCAAAGTGGTTAATGTGAGTATCACTTTCAATTATACCTGTTTATCATGTAACATGTCACATCCATGCTATTCAAACTATATGAGATATTTGATTGCTCTTCCAGCCACCAAATATACTGGTACTAGTCTATATACAATGATTATTGGGAGAACAATATAAAAAAAACAATTGAATATGTAAACTGAGTATCATGATACAAATACAGTAAGTTAATCCTGAAAATTATATATGTGTATGGCTATGTATTCATCTCCTGATTTCCTAGCAATCGTAGCTGAAATAGAAATTAAATGACTAATTCCACATATTCATACATTTCAGCTTTCACCAGCTACAACAAAGTCAGTAGATGGAAATATGGTGGCCTTTCAAGAAATGATCCTCAAGAACAAGGATGACAAAACAACTGTGGCAATATGGGAAGACATGGTAAACACCATAGAAAAGGGCCAAATTTTGCAGTTAACCAAGTGTAAAGTTCGATTGTTTAATGACGAGAAGCGCCTGACTACTACTCGGGGATCACTTGTGAGGTAAAGAATACAAACGCAATAGGTCCCTTTTTTCAACTGGTATGAAATATATTTATTCTGTTTATGTACTTGCAGATATTAATACATAAATTGCCCTGTCTATAAAATTAAATAACAATCAGTTGCGCCATAAATTGATATAAATACCAATAAAGATGGAAGATAACATATAAAACACACAAAGCATGCATAAATGTAATGTTATCCTTTTCTCCACAGAAATACAGCCATGATGGAACCCTGCAGAATAGCTCATCCGAAGATGAATATGGTGATGAGAATCTGAGCAGTTCTGGTGGCAAATTGCAAAACGAATCCCTCTGTGCTGTGTACGATATTGATCCTTATCTTTCTTACCCCTAACCAGGGTGCAACAAGAAGAAACTATCCACTGTAAAATGTGATGACCAATGCAAAATGTTCTGTTGCTCAGGCAAAGTTACATACACAGCCAGTAGCTGCAATCATTATTTACGAGTAACCATGCAGTTTGAATCAGTCCAAGGAGCATCATCTTTCCCAACTGCAACGAAAATCACATTATTCAAACCTGAACTGGACAAGATTGCCAATGGCATTACAATCCAACCAAATTATGAAAAAAAGTGTTGATGGAAACAATTGTTAACATTTTACCAATTGAAATTCGCTGCACCATTATGAACAACACAGTCAAATACATTGTGTGCAAAAGGGTCATTTCCGAATGAATCCACCTAGTTTGGAGATTCATGCATCATCACATATTCAAAATACAAACTCTTTCCTTCTGGGCATTTGATTTAGTGTTGAAGTTAATTCTTCATTAGGTGCCTTAGATTTGTACTTGATGTGAAATATTATAAAAATTACTTATTCATTTAGTTTAGTTTTGTTGAAGTTCATATTTCAGTAGGTTCCTTAGATTAGTACTTGAGATATGTTTTCATATTATAGAAATTACTTAATCATTTATTTAGTTTAGTATTGTATGATTTAGTTTAGTATTGTTGAAGTTTATATCTCAGTAGGTTCCTTAGATTTGTACTTGATGTGAAATGTTTTCATTTATAGAAATAACATTTGTACTTAATCATTCATTTAGTTTAGTATTGTTGAAGTTTATACTTCAGTAGGTTCCTGAGATTTGTAATGGCTGTGAAATGTTTTCATATTACATGTGTAGCGAAACTGGACGGGGTCGATCATCGGCGACCAGGTAGCTCAATCGGTAGAGCATCCGGCTAGTGTTCGGAGGTCCCGGGTTCGAACCCCGGTCTGGCCGTGCATTTTCCCACTCCTATTACATTTGGTGCCTGTGACCAAACCTTGTTTCAAGTGAGGTGAATACTTGACAAGGGGATACCCGAACCTGACATGTGAAGTCTTCGGGGTCGAAGACTTAGAAAAAGGAGGGAGGAGTGTAGCGGAACTGGACCGGGTCGATCATCGGCGACCAGGTAGCACAATCGGTAGAGCATCCGGCTAGTGTTCGGAGGTCCCGGGTTCGAACCCCGGTCTGGCCGTGGATTTTTCCACTCCTATTACACATGTAGAGAAATTACTTAATCATTCTTTTAGTTTAGTATTGCTGAAGTTTATATTTCAGTAGGTTCCTTAGATTTCTACTTGATGTGAAATGTTTTCATATTATAGAAATTACATTTGTACTTAATCATTCATTTAGTTTAGTATTGTTGAAGTTTTTACTTCAGTAGGTTCCTTAGATTTGTACTTGATGGGGAATGTTTTCATATTATAGAAATTACTTAATCATTCATTTAGTTTAGTATTGTTCAAGTTTGTACTTCAACTGGTGTTATAGCTTTGTATCTGATGTAAAATGTTTTCCTCTAGATGCTCAGTATTATACATTTAATATTGTTAAAGAAGTTTTCAATTCAGTTGTAGTCTCTTCTTATTCACTTTATACACATTTGTAGGAATTGTAAAACAACATCAGCTTAAGTGTCATAAATTATACTACCTTTGATAACTCTACTAAAGAAAGACTATAAAATTCATCCTTGGTCTGTGTAGAAATCGGAAGGAGTAGCTAAGCGATGATAAAATTTTCATCTGAAACCAAGGATGTGGAAAACCTATAATTGTCTGCATCAAGTCTTTTAAAGTCTACTGGCAGACTGAACATTTAATTGTATTTTGTACAATAAAGCCCTATGCAATTTCTTTGTTTTTAACGTTGGAAGTAGTGATTGTCTTAACTCGCAAATACATTCTATAACATGTAGTTTTGTTAGAATGGTGACATTACATGTTCTGAATGTCACTTACATCATAACATTTCATACAGCACTGGTAAAACGGGGTAAGAAAAATAAAGTAGCTTTATTATACATCAATGATTTCAGAAAATGTATAATATCTTTTAAGATATAAAGCCAAATTTAAACATCTATCTATTAAACTTTATGAACATCATGCTATCAATATAACTACCTTCATGTATGAAATAACCAATAAACATGTATCTTTTGTATTCAGACAGTGTTATTTATGTATTCCTTCATCTAACAACACTTAGTAAAGAATTATTTTGTACATCATAACAAATTCACTATAATGAAGCTATGCAAAATTTGCCAGTCCACGTATTGTTATCCTTTCTTGAAGGACAGAAACTTGTTATGTTTACATCATCTCATTTTCATCCTGTGTATTGTGAGAGTGACGAAGTACAAATTTTGAATTAATTAGTTTTAAGGCCATATTGTTTTATCTGAAAACAAACCAAACAAGTACAGCTCCAGTATCCTGGCTGGTATGTATCTGTCAACGCTGGGGCCGAGTAAGGGGAGAGTTTAGGTCACTAGAGGTCAATTTAAACAGCCCTGGTGTGATTAAGACCCAGCGTAATCTGGCAGTTGATTAAGTAAATTTTAGATTAATAGGTTTTTAGGTGGCTTGAGAGTGGGAGACAATGATGTTTTGGTGAGCTGGTGTTTCTATTTAAGGTGTACAGAGTCTCTGATTTGGTGACCATATAGTACGAAATTTTGTATGTTTTGATGTTCTGATGTTTTGATTAGGACTTGTTGATGTGCGCACTCCGGTGAATGTGGATATGTACTAAATGTCTGTAAATAGTGTATTAACACTTGTTTGTGGTTTGAACCGGTCACAATACTTTGATGCAAACCTTCATATTTTATATGTTGCCATTTACTAACCATGAATATCTGGTTTCGACAGATTATACGTTACATTCTTGCATGATATCTGTTAATTTGCACATTTAACTGATATTTCCCTTGACAACAATATTGGAGTTAAATAACAATTAAAGATGTACATCTCCTGTTATATTTCACTCACAACTTGTAGTAAACACGTATTATAATACAAATACTGTATACAAATTATACTATGTTATGCTCTAAGTGGGTACAATTATTCTGATACAAATTATATGGAATATTCGTAGTATGGAATTAAATAATGTAATATGTGTTACTGATTATATGTGAACCACATACAGTAAAGGAGTAGGTGCAGTAAGGGCCATTTTTGGCCCCATCTCAGATTTTCATTATTTTGGTACCATGTTTGTACCAACAAATGGGATTAGTAAAAAACATGGTTTAAAATTATTCCTTCTACTGGTTACCTAGCAACAGGCCTTAGCAACCTACTTACCATATCCCTGCTATTCGGCCATTGAAGAGATCTTAATAATTAATCCCTCCAAGGAAAACAAATCCACGGGTCTACTTATTATTTCCTTCAAATATACAAATTGAATATAAAAGTTTCCGTGTTGTATTTTGAGAATAAACTAGTTGCTGTGTTGTAGCAACTGGTTTTTCTCCATAGCAACCGTTCTAGGATTTTTTCAAAGGTAATGATACAGGTCGACTATGCACTGCAAAATGTGATCACTGGTGTAGTTTTCTGAAACATGTCTGCTAAAATGAAAATTATTCGTATCAATCATTTTACCTTAGCAACGGATGTTTCTGTCCTAACTAAAGATGTGTCTCCATAGCAACAGTAATAGTAAGTTCAGTATGAACAATTTTCTCCAACTCCTTTATTCATTTATTACACGATTTTCTAAGGATGCAATTGTATGCCAAAATCAGTCTATTGAATGATAAGCTGAATAATGTTTTCTTTAATTATTTAGTTATTGGTAAGGAATTTGTAAAAAATGACAAAAGTCTGAATTTCATGAATTTCTCATACAATATATTAAATCCAAACAAGCATAATAAAATCAACATGATGAGTAACATTGCCATGCAGCATTATCATTTATCATAACAATTTCATAATTGGGCAACAATATATTCAACAAGAGGAAAAATACATTTGTATATACATTTGTATGCAGATCATACTGCTGGAGCAAAGTACATCAATCCACTGATGGACATTATAGATCATCAAAGTATGCTATTAGCTAACCAATATTTCAATATTAAACCAAAATAATTATGTTCTGAGATTGGCATTTTGTACACTGAACACAATTAACTCTGGACTATGTCCTGTAAACACAGTAATCCTAAACACATCTTGGTGTGACAGGTGATTAAATCAAATCAGCTTATTATACAAAACAATTTGTTACCGATGTGAATTATTTACAGTTTAAATTCAGACCTTCAATAAATCATTAGATGAGACAATTACACTGTACGTCCAATTACTTGTATTTGATGATATAATGGATACATCAAGTTACAATGTTTATGCAATAAATTGGTAACCATCTAAATGAAGGAGAGGTTGGCATATACAGTATATATAATCCACAATTACTCTTTCGGATCACTATCACCCTCGCTAGACACATCCACAATAATTGGAACATTTGCTGCATCCTCCAAATACTCAGACAAATTCCGGACTCCCCTAACCGTACCAACATGGCGGGCATATCCAATATACCATATCACTGCAGCAACATGGGCACAGGTGCCAACAACTCTGGCACCAGCCTTACACTGGCAATACCAGCCATTGATGACTGCGGGGCTATAGTCGATCCACAATAGGTAGGTCTTCGAACTTGTGTGCCGACTTTGGATCCTTGCCCTGAGTAATCCAGCTGTACCGTCATTTACCATGATGACATATTCCCCATCCTCAGCAAGGTGTTCATGTGTGTATGAGCGAGCAAGTTTTAGCTGGTAAACACCAATAGTCAGGTTTCGAAGCTCCTCCTCTGACATTGAAGGGAAGTCGGTTAATTCAATGGAATTCGATGAAAGGGATTTCCATGCAACAGTCCTTCGTTCCAAATTCTCCTCTTTAACTCTTTCCTGGAGAGCATTTCCTTTCAAAGAAAGAACCTGTAAAATATGAGGAATGTTAAAATGTTTTTTGTTAGTGATATTAATAGTGTACTGACAATTAGTATCTCATCTGAATACGGTATGTACAATTATTGTAGTACATCAAGATATACCGGGTAGTATACAAAATGTGTATCAGTAACACACTATATCAATGACTCACCTCATCAAGCATATTTAAGATAGCTAGGTAACTAATTCAACGTTTGTTTCCTTGTACACAATAAAACCATCTCCTAGTATCACTTTGTAGCACTAGTGTGCTTTCTTATAATTTGTTTTGTCATCAAAAGCAAGGAGTGTTAAAAAGGACATACCATAGCAACATTGCTTAATAAATGTATTACCTTCATCTTTGCTGCAACAACTTGGTCGGTATCAATGGTACCACTGCTCAGTGGAGTTAGATATCGGTTACACAGTGCTGCAATGAGACGCACATAATCTCCAATAACAGGTATCTGGCTGTTTGGGATGATGTTCTGTAAGTATTTCCACTGTTTCAGTCTCCCGTTCGCAGATTCCACAACCCAACGTATTTTTTGTTACGAGTCTAGAGGAATTAGCCTGAAACAAAATGCCAACCATTTTTTATTTATAGATTATCACAATAATAATTATTAATGTAACCCAGGGTAATTGTTGTACGTTGTATGTGTCAGGTCCCTGTGCAATATACTCGTGATCTGTACTTATTGTACCTGTGAATCGTATTGTGGTGTTATATCCGTACTTGTTACCTGTTATGAGTTGTACTCATGTATTGTATTGTGATGTTAACTCTGACCTCGGACATGCACGCTTCATCTGACAGATGAGCGTGGACACGACACTCGACGAGCGGCACGACTTTCTCTCTTTACTTTCACTGCGCCTGCGCACTGAGCTTTCTTGCTAAATCTCTTACCTATACTGGTCATTCTATAACTGCTATCCGTGAGGATCAGTTGTAACACCCTGATGGTCAGCAACATTAGAAACATATATATATACCATCCAGCTGAGGGGATCGGGAAGCCTGGTAAGCATAGTGTTGGTGCGAATGGGAGTGAGGGTGTGCTCGATTTGGTGTATATTTGTGTATAGGTACGAAGTAGGAGAGTGTGTGTACGTCAGTTTATATTTGTTAGTAACATGTTTGTTTTGTCTTACAGGTCTTTGTCTCGAATGTTAAATAAAACTATTGAAGGAAGAACTCCCGAGTCTATTATATTTGATCCCCGGATGATAATGGCGCCCAACGTTAATGTGAAGAAAGATACATGTATGAAGACCAGGCCAGCACCGGACCGGTTCCCCGTACGTACGTACATCAGTTAAGGAGGCCTACAAAGGGTATTCACACTTTCCGACGACGGACATGGACAATGGACCATTCCCTGGGGAAGAAGACGAAAAGATCTAGCATGTGATGTCATGACTTTGTTTGTTTGACTTTTCGCGTATTTGTAATTTGTTCATTTGTGTTATTTGTGTGAAAAAGAGTCGGATGGAGGCAGTGGAGCACGCATAAGTAATGTAAGTATGTTAGAGTAAAAAGTGTGCACTTGTTTACCAGGCTTCTATATAGGGCTTTTCTTTAAAAATTTCCGGTAGTGTTATATCATAAAATTTGATTTGAGTAGTATTTCTTCTCAGTTGTATTTCTTCTCAGTTGAATTTCTTCTCAGTTGTATTTTTGTTTCTCATTTGTATTTTCAGTGTATTTTCTAATTCCTTTAAGGATTGTTTTTTCTATATGTGCCAGTTCAATTCTGAAAAACCAGTAATACTGACAATGACAGTTTGACAAGTTTTATGTTGAATTGACTGTATGTTATATATGTTTATATGTTATATGTAGATTGTATGTTTTATATATATGTGTGAATTTGATTTTGAGCTGTATACATTTTCTATTTATCTGCATGTATAGTAAATTAGAAAAATTTGTTGACAAGTCAGTTGAGTGGAATGGAAAGATTACAAGGAAGCCGATAGTGCTTACCAGCAGCAAGGGTTTTTCTTTATTGAAAAATATCGATATTTCAAAATCTATAGGAGTTAATCCTGAATTCATTTGTAAAGCGGGTGCACGTTTTGCAGATTTTTGGCCTTGGGTTTTGGCTAATCTCAAGGTAAAAGTTCAAATATTTGACAAGGTCACATTATATATTTGGCTAGGTACATGTGACTTAACTGTAAAGTCTGGTAAATTTATATCTCTCCGCCACCACTCAAATGGATTTGCCAATGAATATTTGGTTGGTTTTATTGATAGATATGTGAAATTTGTTAACCAGTTCCCTTCGGTAAAGTTGGTGTTTGTTGAGGTTCCACCATATTCTATAGTGACCTGGAATAGGGTGAAGGGACACAGGGATCCCGAGTCATTCACAGAACAAGATAAGGTGTTAAGGGAAAGATTACTGAATCTGAATGACTACATACACCAAGTTAATTCAGTGTTGACGGTTCGATCTCCTTGTCTTAGGGTAGATTTGGTCCGTTATAGGAAGAAAAAGGGACAATCTTTCCGAGTGTCTGTAGATTTCGGATTGTACAAAGATGGTATTCATCCGTCTCACCTGTTGGCGAGGTGTTGGATGAAAAAGTTCACACTTTCTTTCATTGAACATTGTGTATAAAGTTAATATTTAGTGTATATTTCTATTGGTTAGTGTAGCGAAACAGGACCGGGTCAATCAGCGGTAGATCACTCGGCTAGTGTTCAGAGGTCAGGGGTTTGAACTCCGGTTTCGCTGTGCATTTTTTTTCCACTTCTATTATAAGTTATGTTTGTAGTTGGTAGCGGTACATGTGTGCCTTGTGCTTTGTAGGAAGGGGAGGCCCAATCACCTAGCACATTGGATACATTGTATTTGCAAACCACATCTCTGTATATTTATAGTTAGTTTTGTTGAGTTATATTTAGTTTGTATAAAATATTTTGGTAAATTAAGGCAATATGGATGAGTTACTGTCAGAAAATGAGAGGGATATACTGCGTAGATTATCAGAGTCTGGTAGATATGTAGTGATACCGGCGTCAGAGTATCCGGTTGTAGACCAATTGATGACAAACCCAGGTAAGTATAGTAGGGACCCATGGATAGGAGGTAACTACCCAGGGACGCGGCAAGTACCACAATGTAATGTTGGGGCAAGTGTTAGTATAGAGCCGGGAAGTAGAGGGTTTGACACTGTCAATACAGATGGAATGACACAGGCAGCTGCTATGCCAGAAATAGGAGTAGATGATGAGGTATTTCATCAACCCCCAGTAATCCACGGGAGTCAGAGTGTTTCTGGTTTACCGCTAGAGACTCAGTATGGGAACCAGGCAGTGCCAGCCATTGGTAACTTCCATGTGGTTGCTCCTAACCCTAATCAGTACGGTAGATCCCCCATGGAAAATTTTACTCCCCAGTGTCCAAGACAGGTTAGCACTCCAGTAGGTATGCCATATGAAAGAGAGGGTCGAGTAGTTCGATTGTCAGATCCTCCAAAGATTTCCCAGTTTTCTGGTGATGATCCTCCTCAGAAAGGTGATGTTTCATATCGTGAATGGCGTAGTGATGTGGGGGCTATTCAGGGAGATCCTACATATTCGTCCCATTCTTTAGTGTTAGGCATTAGGAAATCATTGAGGGGTACAGCCAGAAAAATTATGACTACCTTAGGCGATAAGGCTAGTGCAAATGAAATCCTAAGGAAATTTGATACATTGTTTGGGGATGTTTCCAATAATGGAATGATTATGCAGGAGTTCTTTAATGCCACTCAGCAGGAGAATGAGTCGGTCACCTCATTTGGGTGTCGATTAGAAGGTATACTACAGGTAGCCATAGAGAATGGGTATTTGGAAGCTAGCGCTAAAAATGAGTTGTTAAGGCACAAATTCTGGACATCTTTGTCATCAGACCGACTTAAGTCTCAAACGAGGCATAAGTATGACTCGCTTAGAAATTATGACGAACTCTTGAGAGAGTTAAGGAGGGTAGAAAAGGAAATCAACATTTCTAGTTCTGTTAAGGAGTCTAAAGGGGTCAGTGATAGTAGTAAGAAGGGACATCAGAAGTCACTTACCACAGATGTAAACGCGTCAGTTGAGCAAAGAATAGATAAGCTAGAACAAAAATTTCAGAGTCAAATGGATAAGATTTTGAATATGCTAAAGAACTCTGGTGACAGTAACAATCAAGGCTCCAAAGGTCAGAACTCCTATGACAATCAAGGTCATAAAGGCAATGGAGGTCAAAGAGGTAGAGGGAATTACCGAGGTCAGGGTTACCGTGGTAATGGTCAAAGTCATGGTCAAAGTCATGGTCAAAGTCATGCTAATGGTCAAGGTCAAACTAAAGGTCAAGGTCAGGGTAAAAAGCAAGGTCAGTACCCAAACTAGACGCGGTCCCCGCTGTTGGTCAAGTAGGGACCGTTGCCTCGAAAGATGACCAAGGTTTATTGGATAGAATGGTTGGCGAGGTGAACGAGAGTAGTGTCATTATACACGATACTGAATTGAAAGCCTTGATTGACAGTGGTTCAATGGTAACTACTATAGCAGAGTCTGCGTGTAGGAATTTGAAGTTTCCTCCAAATATAAAAGGTTTAGAGAACCTAGGGTTAGAGATACATACAGCAGATGGATCTTGTATGACTTATAAAGGATACATAGAGTGTTTGATAAGAGTACCAGTTTTATCTGAGGTTGAGTTACCAGTACCTGTGTTAGTGGTACCAGATACCCCATACAACAAGCAATGTCCAGTGTTAGTAGGGACGAATGTCATTCGGTATTACCGAAACTTAGTTGAGGGTAGTTGTGTGTCAGTTGATATGCCTAGGGAATGGCTTACAGCTTTTGAGGGTATGCAGTGTAGCAAATATCCAGTCAAGTCACTTAGCAAGAAAACAGTTGTAGTTAAGCCGTATGAAATGACAGTTGTTAGTGGTCTTATCAGGAATTTTGACCCTATTATAAGTGAGGTGGTAACAGAAAACTTGGATGACGCAAATTTGACTATAGCTGTTTGCCCTAGAGTAGTGAAGACTCAAGGGGGGTCTAGTGTGGTACGAGTACCAGTTAAAATATGTAATTTGACAGCCAAACCTGTATTAATTGGCCCAAAGGCATGTTTTGGTCAAGTACAGGAAGTAAAGATCGTAGATAACTTGGCATCGGAAATGGGTAAAGCTGTTTTCTACCACAATACCCTGTGTTATTCAACTCTCAGACCATCAGTTAATCATTACAGCCGTTGATTAACAATATGTTTATACCACACGTGGTATAAACTCTGTACGCATTTCGATTGGCCAACACGGTGAACTTTGACCCAAGCTGCAATTGTTATTGACGTCATCAATAATCTAATGACGTCACATCACCGGGTCCCGGACGTCACCGGTACACTTTATTTGCATACGCAAAATTATACTTGGCCACGTTTCCCTTTGATTCAAGCCGATATTATTGTGGTAGAAACAGGTCACACGACTCGAAATTGTTGGATATGGAATTTATTTCACACTCGTAAGTTATTTTTTAAAAGTTGCAAAAAACACTCGCTAAAGCTCGTGTCTTTTGTAACTTTTAAAAAATAACTTACTCGTGTGAAATAAATTCCATATCCAACAACCACTCGTTGTGTAACCTCTATTTATCTCATCCTGAGGAACTAGGTGTTAAGATAGGTAAGGATAATCTGACAAACGAACAGTATGACCAGGTAAAAGGGTTGTTAGGAAGTTGGTCACATATTATCTCTCAAAATCCAACTGACTTAGGGAAAACTTCACTTATCAAACATAAGATTGAACTGTCGGATGACACTCCATTTAAACAAGCATATAGACGTGTACCACCAGCAATGTTCGAGGAAGTACGCCAGCATGTCAAGTCCATGTTGGATGAGGGTGTAATTAGGGAGAGCCAGAGTCCTTTCTCTTCCAATATATGCTTGGTAAGAAAAAAAGACGGTACCCTCCGGTTTTGTATAGACTATAGGCAGTTAAACTCTCGAACCAAGAAGGATGCATATATGCTTCCGAGGTTTGACGATGTAATAAATACCTTAGAGGGGGCAAGATATTTTTCCAAGCTAGACCTCCGATCAGGGTATTGGCAAGTCGAGATGGAAGAGGATGACAAACAGAAGACAGCATTTTCTGTCGGCAATGTAGGTTTTTTCGAGTGTTATCGCATGGGGTTTGGGTTGACGAATGCCCCAGCCACGTTTCAGCGTCTGATGGAAAAGTGTATGGGCGATTTGCTTTTGCGCGAGTGCCTAGTCTTTATTGACGACATATTAATTTTTTCCAAGACGTTTGACGAACATTTGCGACGGCTACAGTCGGTGTTCGAGAAACTTGAGATGCATGGTCTTAAGTTAAAGCCGTCAAAGTGCGAGCTATTTAACACCTCTGTGACGTATCTAGGTCATGTGGTGTCAGAGGATGGTATAAGTACCGATCCTCAAAAAACAGCTGCTGTTACAGACTGGCCAGCCCCTAAAAATATCAAGGACTTAAGACGATTTTTAGGGTTTGTAGGTTATTATAGGCGGTTTGTGGAAAACTATTCCAAAATAGTTGAGCCCCTAAATAGGTTATTGAAAGGTCACGGTGTCAATAACAAAGTAACAAAAACGGAAATAAGTCCCAAGCCCAAAACAGCTCCTGCCAAATGGATTTGGGGAGAAGAACAACAGTTAGCCTTTGATACAATCAAAGAGAAACTTGTTGAACCACCAGTTTTAAGTTATGCTAACTACTCCCTCCCATTTGAGTTACACACTGATGCATCGGGGACAGGCCTTGGCGCAGTGTTGTATCAGGAACATCAGGGTCATAAACGTGTCATAGCTTACGCTAGTCGTGGTCTTCGGACTAGTGAGAAAAACTACCCAGCGCATAAGTTGGAGTTTTTGGCGTTAAAATGGGCAGTGACGGATAAGTTTCATGACTACTTATATGGGTCAACGTTTGCGGTTGTCACAGATAATAACCCTTTGACCTATATACTGTCCAAAGCCAAATTGGATGCCACAAGCCATCGCTGGGTGGCCGCATTAGCAAACTATGACTTTACCATCTCATACCGACCAGGTAAGATGAATAATGATGCAGATGGACTATCCCGTATGTTCTCTGATACAGTGAAGGCCA
Organism: Pecten maximus; assembly: GCF_902652985.1. Lineage (NCBI taxonomy): Eukaryota > Metazoa > Mollusca > Bivalvia > Pectinida > Pectinidae > Pecten > Pecten maximus. The sequence continues at coordinate 44,088,507 of NC_047016.1, forward strand.
TATGTCATGCGGGCCACGGCGTCAGTGCCATTAGTAGATTCTGTCACGGCAGATGTTCCGCTTTCGGCCGGAGATGGGACAGAAGTCGGTGGTAGATTTAGTACTATAAACTGGGCAGAGGAACAGGGTAAAGATCCAATAATTGCTAGGCTAAGAAAGATCTACAGTAGCGACCTTTTTCCGCGGGGGAAAGAGGTTCAGATCGAGCAACCTGAGGTACGTAAGTATCTAAGAGAGAATAAAAACGCATCCGCTTTGAGGATGGCATTCTCTATAGGGTAGCTACGGTAGATGGTTATGAAGTCAAGCAATTACTGCTCCCAGAGACTTACAGAGTCCATGCACTGAATGGTATTCATGATGACGTCGGCCATCAGGGCAAAGAAAAGACCTTATGGCTAGCAAGACAGAGGTTTTATTGGCCAGGTTTAGAGAAAGACGTTGAATACAAGGTAGAACATTGTGACAGGTGTATCAGGAGGAAGACTCCAGTCAAACCTGCAGCAGGTATGGTACCTATTGAGACCTCTAGGCCGATGCAGTTAGTGTGTATTGACTTTTTAAGCTTGGAAAAGTCAAAAGGTAATTACGAAAACATTCTTGTAATTACAGACCACTTTACACGCTTTGCACATGCGGTTCCCTGTCGAAATCAAACGGCTTATACCACGGCTAAAGCTTTGTATGAACATTTTATTGTTCATTACAGTTTTCCGGAACAGCTACATAGCGATCAAGGCCGAAATTTTGAGAGTGGGGTCATTAGGGATCTATGCAAAATTGCTGGGGTAAGGAAAACTCGAACGACCCCATATCATCCACAAGGTAATGGGTCGGTCGAGAGGTTTAACTAAACCCTCCTGAAAATGTTAGCGACTCTAGACAATGACCAGAAATCAGACTGGAAATCATATGTGTCCCCTATGGTACAAGCGTATAACGCTACTCGGAGTGACGCCACAGGCTATTCCCCACATTTTCTAATGTTTGGGTGGCACCCAAGGTTGTCCGTAGATGCCTTCCTGGGAATTGATCCAGGGAAAGGAAAGACCAACCATGGTGCCTATGTTGAACATTTAAGGAAAACCCTACAATACGCATACCAAGCTGCGGGCAATGAAGCCAGCAAGAGTGCCGAGAAAAACAAGGCCAGGTATGACGGGAAAGTGCGGGAAGCCCGGTTGGAGGTAAAAGATAGGGTTTTAGTACGCAAGGTCGGTTTCCAAGTGAAACATAAACTTGCTGACAAGTGGGATAAAGAACCTTACAGGGTCAAAGATGTACCTGATCCCGACATGCCAGTATACATGGTTGAACGGGAGGATGGTATAGGACCGGTGCGCACGCTACATAGAAATATGTTGTTGCCATTCCATGTCCTACCTGTTGAGGAAACGGTTAAGGCGAGCCGCAAAGCTCTCCCAAAACGACCGACTACCCGTATCTCTCGGGAACCTCGGCAGGTTAATGACAGCTGTACTTCCTCGTATTCAGAGAGTGACAGTAGTTCTGATACTAATCCAACGACTAGGTATGTTGTCCCACAGCGCCGGAGGGTATCTTTCCTCGCTCCAGGTAAACGACCCCCGGTACCGCAATCTTCAGATAGCAAAGTCAGCAAACGTCCATGTACTGTACATCCTCCATCCAATATAGATCAAAGCCCGAGTCTTGTATCTTCTTCAGAGACTGAGTCTGAGGGAAAGTTGGACAATAACTCGGACACGATTTCGGAAAAAACCGTAAGTTTACCAGACAAACACGGACCACGACGGTCTGAGAGGTCCAGGGCCACAGTTAAACGTTATGGGGATTGGTTTTACAATCTCTTGCAGAGAACCCAACCCCCTAAGAAAAGTGAAGTAATCAATGTGTAAATACATGTGCCAGTTTTAGAGAAATATCCTAGATTAGTGGTATTTGATGTTATCATTATTTCCATGGTGACGATATTAAGGTTTATTATACATGTTGGACATAGTTTTAGTTGACATAGTTTTAGGTGTGTCTGGGTGGTTAAAACAAAGCTCTGTACAAGTTGTGAAACAGTACGTGAAACAGCTACTTAATGATCATTAAGTAATTTATAATTTCACCAAACTATGAATGAAACCATCCAAATACTTTGTGTTTCAGGAGCAGAAATTACCTAAGATTTGTTGTAGTGTCAGCTTGTGTAAATATTGATAATGTTGCTTTGTTTCTACATTGTAGCTAGCAGATGATGCAGTAGTGAACGGTCTGCCTGGATTTTATACATTTATATGTATTATGATTATATACTCGTTATTATAAGATGAATTATGTTATTTTGTGTGTCCTAAATTAGTTGGAACTATGATTATTACACACTTCATTCGAAACTGAAATGTGGGACACATTTCTCCTCAAGGGGGGGGAATGTGTAACCCAGGGTAATTGTTGTACGTTGTATGTGTCAGGTCCCTGTGCAATATACTCGTTATCTGTACTTGTTGTACCTGTGAATCGTATTGTGGTGTTATATCCGTACTTGTTACCTGTTATGAGTTGTACTCATGTATTGTATTGTGATGTTAACTCTGACCTCGGACATGCACGCTTCATCTGACAGATGAGCGTGGACACGACACTCGACGAGCGGCACGACTTTCTCTCTTTACTTTCACTGCGCCTGCGCACTGAGCTTTCTTGCTAAATCTCTTACCCTATACTGGTCATTCTATAACTGCTATCCGTGAGGATCAGTTGTAACACCCTGATGGTCAGCAACATTAGCAACATATATATATACCATCCAGCTGAGGGGATCGGGAAGCCTGGTAAGCATAGTGTTGGTGCGAATGGGAGTGAGGGTGTGCTCGATTTGGTGTATATTTGTGTATAGGTACGAAGTCGGAGAGTGTGTGTACGTCAGTTTATATTTGAGTAACATGTTTGTTTTGTCTTACAGGTCTTTGTCTCGAATGTTAAATGAAACTATTGAAGGAAGAACTCCCGAGTCTATTATATTTGATCCCCGGATGACATTAATATAAGAATAGAGATTGCAGGAAAGAGTCCATCTCCATCTGAGCACGACTACATTCAACTGAAATGGAGACACATATCCCACCTAAACTGTAATTTAATGGGATCAAGTATTATTCTTTGTAAATACCTGGCTAGACTGTGACAACTACCTATCTTAACAATGCATTGATTATTGTTATAAACAAATAAAAAGAGCATTTGTATTGAAATAAAGTATGTACACTGTAGTGCATTAAAATTGGAGTCCTCTAAAAAACATACCACATTTATAAGCTGGATAGCAACAGATAAATATCATTTTTTCATTTTTGTTCACCCCTAATTTTACAGCTGTAATATTTACCTCTTCTGTGGTATGCTGCTTTTGACCCTTGTCAAGGTATGCTGGCATTTTTCTCTTTATTCCTAGGCTGTCAAGGAAGTCCAGTGAGTCCCTAAATCCACGATCTACGACAAGGATGTCGTCTTCCTCCAGCCATTCTTTCATACGTTCCATGTTGGACTTTAAGCTGTGCTTTAAGATGTTGGCATCGTTGGTCTTTGCATTGGCATGATACGGTCGTTGTTACAATAACCATCGGCTTCACAAGAGGACGGCTTTTATGCATACTAAATGATTGTCTTTGGAATCTGAAATTGTTGCTTTTTTGTATATAAATATACGTACCATCCACAACTAATATTGCTGCCTTCTCACATATACTGCCAAAAAGTTCCTGTGCCAGTGGCCTGGTATGTTTCTGTATGACATCCTCACGAGTAACATGTTGAAAACCAATATATTTTGGAGTAAAGTTAATTGTAAGGAAATGTCTAGCTGTCACAATTGACCTTCTAATGCTGCTCTTTCCTATATTGAAAATAGTTGACAATAGTCTATTTGACATGCCAGTTCGTAACTTAACAAGGAGGAGAGCAATACAATCGGTTTTTGGTACACCGTATACCAGTATTTGTTACGTGAGAACAAACATCCTCGAAGTTGTCCTTCGTAAGGCCAGTCAGTGTTTGATAATCCAAATCATTTAAAGCATTGTTATTGTCAAAATCAATTCTATATTTTTCATTACGAAGAGCAATAGATCTAACATTGTTAATCAGCGATATAATTTCTGTTCTGTTGAAGTAGGTTGTTTCCTTCAAAAGGTCATCCTTTATCATAGACAAGGCACCATCTTTGAAATATTTGTCTGCGTTGAGATGATTGCAGCAACACCTAGATCCTGACAACAGCAGGTGACCTTTCTCAACAAATAGCCTATACCTACTCTCAGCTGAAACGCTTAAAAGTTTTGGACCTCTTCTCTTACATATACAACACGTTGAGTGACTATTACCAGATGAAATAATTGGTAATAGTATAGTTTGAGGACTCTTCAATTTCGCTTCAGGTCTCAGTTTTTTGGCACATGGAGGAACATAATCTGTATCAGTTTGTGTACACCTACTGGAACTAGAAGTAACTACAACCTTGGGTTCAGATTTCTCTGTTTTCCTTTTATATTTCAAAAAACACTTTTGGCATGTTACATCATTTTCTCCAAAACTATCAAGTCCAAGGTATTTTCCGTAATCCTTGTAACTATCACAATGAACAAATCGTCTTTCTTGGGGGCTTGTCCGTTTACCACAGGCAATGCAATTGTATTGCTTTGGCCCTATTCCAGGCATCCTGCAAAGAAAGATTATCCATATCACATAAAAAAGACCTTGTAAGTTTGAGAAAATGAAAAGTTTAAAAAAAAAAAAAAAAAAAGTATCAAAAAAGTTACAATAATTTAGTAGGTTTATGCAATCATCAAAGTTAATTTTTCAAATGATGTTATTTTTTAAATGTAACCAAGATTTTTTACAAACCTGAAATTCAAACTTGCATGCATATATATATGTAAAACGTATACTTTGTTTGAAAAAATAAACAGACCAATATATATTTTATTCAAATTTATAGAGTGTATTATTTAAAAATGTGCCGTACATATTTAAAAAAAAAATCATATTCTATCTACATTTTTTAATAGTGTCAATCTGTTGGATGATTCTTCTCATTAGATATCATTTCTGTACATGTATTTTGAAATCAAAACCGCACATGGATTTCTCAAAGACCACAGAAATATTTGAAATAATGCCAGCGTAAGAAAAAATTATGATTCAAGATATTAGCCTACATAAGATAATCTGAGAAATTTCGATTAAGTTAAGTTTCAACATTAAAAAAATATTTTATTGATAATGGGCTACCGTTGAATGGTTATTTAAGTTAAAAGCTAAGAATATTGTTGAAATCATATCGATGTACTTTTCACACCTTTTTTATTTAAATATATTCTTAATATATAATGATATATCTGTAACATGTACAGTAGGGTACCCAATGACTGAGTGGGCGAATGGGTTGATTATTAGAGTCGCCTCCCTTGGTTAATATGAAAGTCACTGATTTTTTGCTTTATCTTAAACTTGTCACTGCTTCAAAGTTCTAGAATCAAACCAAAATGTTAGATTTAGACTAAATTTAATAATAATACTAACACTTAGCATATGGAGCGGTGACATTTAAGATAAAACCACCAATTTCGTGTATCACAGGCCATAATGCACCTAGGTTTAATTTTGTCAGTCGGCTCTCGCCAAGTGCTTGTAAAGGTCGGTTGATGTAAATCATTCTAAAACTCAAATATACGTACTGTACATCAAAATATTAAGCTTCACTTGAAAAATATGATATGGGACTACTTGGACATTGGAAACATTTAGTTTAAGCCATAATACATTAGGTGTGGATAGGCTGATATTTTCGGGGAGGGTGCTGGGTTTTGTCGTCTGCCCGGGTGCCGGCAGGATTCGTGTGATTATGCTTCACAACTTCAACACACAATCTCTTTTTACCTGTTGAATATTTTGCATGTCCAGTTCTTATATTGGCGATGTCCAGCAAGGAAAGAGGATGATCATTGTTGTCTATCAGGAGTGAAAGGTGCCGATGTGATTTGTTTACATTTCCGCGATCGCTTGACATGACACTGAATATTTCAGTACGATAACTCGGTTAACGGTCAAATGTTTTTCCGGATTAACAATATTCGATTGTAAATTAATTCAATAAAAAATACATATGTACAATAAAATCACACTGACCAATTTTGTATGATTACGATATCATAGCTTTACTACAGCGCCAGGAGTAACGAGTGTAGAATTGTCTTATCGTAGTCTTTCCGGATAGTTTGTCCCAACACTCGTTTTGAGTATTGCTTCTCCGTAAGTACGTGATGTGGGTATCACTATTTTAACATCGATATTTTCATTTTTTCGACTTGGCCGCATGGATGTTACAAAACGATATTTACACATTAGATATACAATTTTGATGTGTCTTTATGATTGAAAAATGGTTTTGTAACATACGTGCGGCCACCGTCAAAACTTCAGTTTTCTATCTGAAATTACCAAGAAATGGCAAAAATAAGCACACCACGGCGTTTTAGGAGCCGATATTTTTAACCATAACACATCCTTTTAACAAAACAATTGTTATATCTTTAAAATATGGCTCTTCAACTCACTGAAACTATTAACATTTCTGCTGAATGTTAAACATTAGTTTTTGTCATTTCCTGGGGCCGATTATGGCCCTTACCGGACCTACTCCTTTACTATTTAAAACTTCATGTCACATAAATTACAAATTTGCTATATATAACTTTATGTCACATACATTATATAAATTTGCTATATATAACTTTATGTATTTTATTTTCATCAATTCTTCAATAACATCTTTTGATGATATAAAGCAATGCAATTGTATGTACCAAGACAGAGGTATTTGTCCACAAACACATTCAGGACTTGTCCCTTCACTACACTGTAGACCACAGACACACGTGTGTGTTTCCCCTTTAGTGTAAACTACACCTTAGGGAGCAGTGGTTGAAGCCCTGCCTGGACAAAATTAATTGATACTGTCAATAGTCCAGATAACACCAACATACCCAAATTGCACTGAATCTCGGCCCAACGATGCCGCCTAGTGGGAGGTATAGCTCGTATTTCACCGTTGTTACCAAAATTGACATTCAAACTTATTTTTTCTTAAATTAAAAGAATTCCATTTGATATCGAATATTGTGATTGCTATCAACACAGCAACTACATAATACCTATAATCTGGCATCACAACATACAGCCATGAATGCACAGTTAGGCTTAAAATCTGTTTACAAGGTGCAAAGCAGCTAATTTTTCGACCGCTGGCTATAGTTCTAGGGGCTATAAATAGCCCAGAGAACTTAAAAGGATGCTGTTCATATGTCTGTTCAACACAAATTAGAAATGTAGTGAATGCGAATCGATGTTGCATATTGGCCTACACATGTTAATATGACTTCTTGTTTTTAAGTCTACCACAATTTGCTTTTTTAGAGAACAGTTTGTTTAATGGGATATGAAACACTCATAAAAAGGTTTCCAATCGAAGGTCTGACACAAGTATTTTTCCAATATAATTAGGTCGAAACATGTACCAAGTGAAGATTATCTTTCCATCTCGTGACAATTCATCCGGTAAAAAAAGACTTTGAAATTTTTACTACAAATTGCGTGGTAACACTGCTCTCATTTAGGAAAAAGGATTTACAGAATCGCGGATAATCGGGCGACGATTTACAAGAACGACAGGAATTAAGATAGAAAAGGACCGTTATTAGGATAGTTTCCAAGAAATGTTTTGTTTTCACTTAATAAACTGTATAACGACATACTCAAAGGTAAGTTAGGGTTTCTCTTTTTTTCAAGTAATCATCGAATAAGATATAAGTTATATGGACCATTTATTTTCAAACTTATTGTACTCCATCTTATTTCTAAATATTACTTCTTCTATTTTCAGGTAAATATCTTATTCGTTTTTAAAACCATTTATATAAGGAAGACAATTTCTAAGTCTTTGTTTGTAGATATGAAACTTTGCTAATATAAGTAAAGTGTTGAGATATTTTAACTCGTGTTCCTTGGGTAACTTACCCAATATTACATCAACATTTTGTAGTTGTATAGTTGTAGTTGTCTTATTGTATAGCCATACTTTAAATTCGTCCCAGAAGTTTTCAACTATTCTGCATTCCCAAAACATGTGCGTAATTGTTTCAATATGACGGTTGCAGAAAGTGCAGAGAGGTGAGTCTTTTATGTTGATCATATGTAAAAATGTATTTGTACTAATTATTCTATGTATTATTCTGTATTGGAACCATTTAAGTTTACAGTATATGGGGCGTGCAATAAGTTTGAAAATAAATGGTCCATATAACATAGATTTTGTTCTCCAACTGAAAATACACCACTTATTTGTATATATATATGCATTCAACTAATGTGTGAAAGTGAGTGTGAAAGCTGTATTAAATGTTATAAACAATAAGGACAAAAATCCTTTATTTTTTTATTACTCTATTCATTACTTGCCATATATATGTACATGCCATAAATTCAATAACTAACAATAGCTACTTTCAATAGCCTTTTTATATTATATGCAGCTCCAGATAAAGCTATTAATTAAAGGGAGATAATATAAGTCTCAAACAATAATACTCGGGTAGCTTGCATTTCTGTAGTTTCTTAAAAACCAATATTCTATACTATACAATCATGCAACATCGCCAGTTTATGCAAGTGATGGTCAACTATGCATATATGTCATAACTCTTTTTTAACAATTTTATTATATCGTGGTTATTTACTGAAAGTTTTCCCCTGATGCATACTGTTGTATATGGTCACTTGATCTCAGCGAATCAACGAACGTATCTTGATACGTAATTAAAGAATTACTTAATGTTTTTTAAAAAAATAACACACCTTGGCTACTAAGGAGGACACGGCCACTCGATAAAGTGTTAAAGTGTTATTGTACATGTAAAGATATTGATGTAAAACTTAAAATATCACAATTTGGGGTTCATCTTCTAATTATATACGCGACCTGATAGGTACTATAAAGCCTGGCGTAAAAATCATAAATACGATAAATTTGTTTGATCAGGTGTCACATATTGATTTCTAGAGATGGAATAGATATCGTAGACAAAACTAAAGTAGTATCCAACTGACCACAAAAAGGTCTTATTCTGAGCTAGATATTTTGTCCTGCTCTGTATGTGGAGGACAATTGTGCTCTTGCTTAACGAATACACAAAAACACAAGAAAGCAAATTACGATTTTCAGAGTTTATTTACAAAAACAATAATATTATAAACGAGTATAATTAAAACCAATAACAATAGAAGAGATGACACCATGTCACAGGGACGCAGCAGTGCTTTCTATAGAATCATTTCTAATCGTTCTATTTCTAGATTTTCTTTACTTTTCAAGCGATACGTTAATATAATCATATGTTTGATAACATATTAGTATGCGCTTTTTAATTGGCCAGTAGTTTATTTAGCCCATTTTCTCTTCGACATACAATGCATTTCCATGTCTCTGATTTAGTCGACACACCATGAATACATTCAACAAAACAAAACATGATCACAGAATTTAGCCATTAATAATCTCTTTTCATAAGACTGTCGGGATTAAATTCAGAAAATGCAGCAGACGAACAGAAGCGAGAGCAATGAGTACAGCTTTGATGTTTCCAATAACTCTTGGAATTGCGTAGACTTCCCGGAATCTTCCTTCTGGCGTGAGGTCGGCTTGGACAGCATCCATAGTAAATATCACAGATATCCAAGCAATAGTCATAACGAACCACAGAATTAGAAGCAGGCTTGCCCATAACTTCATTTTCCCTGTTGGCTGATAATAGAAAATAGACTAATCTGAACTGTAATAAGAAAGTTAATCATATCATGTGTTACTTAAGAAATAATTAACGATGATTCGTGTATTGTTGCAGGATATACAACGAGGACGAGGATATTTTGCAATTTTAATTAATAACTCAGGCCGTAATTTATTTCTTGAGTATTGCATTATTTTGTTGATAAAATATACATTTCTTTACAGGCTTACAATCAAGAACATCTATCATATGGCATTGATTTTGAAAATTTAAAAAAAAGGATGAAAAAAGCGGCATACGTAGGATTCAACCTCGCGTCGTGATAGTAAGCCGAGTCGACACTATCCCATTTTTTTCATTTTTTTCATATTCAATTATTTAATCGGAAACATTAGTTAATGAATATACCATGCTATTATTAATTCCTAAATATAAACAAAAACTTCAATAATCCATCAGATGATATAGTATTGTATTATAGCTCCTCTGAAACGTTATTTCAATTAACATGAAAAAAACTTCGTCGGTCGACTCATGTATTTTACGTATATAATATCAAATGATATTACATGTCGTATTTGTCATTGCTTAGCCTAGTTAGCCCGTTTAGATGTTGAGACTCGCATATGTGTAAGTTATTTTTATATACATGCAGATTTACTAACGTAAGCGTAATACGCCATGCAAACGCATTTGCTTATACATGAAAAATTCTTACCCATTAGCCCATTCGGCTACAGTAATCGTGTTATCAACGGGGGAATATTAGATACATAACATTGTAACAGCCGTGACTTACGAGCGTGTATTATTGACACGAGAGTGTATTACTGGCAAATAATACACGGTTTTAAACCAATCAATACTGGCGTTGCATAGCAAACGTGGTAGAATTTAAATTCGGATACGAGTCAAGTGTCTGACATCTCATTTCTGTATATATGTCACACTTGATTGTAATTTCGCTGTATTGATCAAATTGTATGAAATAACATTAAATAAACGGTTTTATTTCCAGTGATATATCAAAATATATTCAATCTCTAAACGTGATATTTTCACTAGTGAAAAATATCATTTTTCTGACTGATTTGACTAATCACATCACTGCTTACAAACAACGTAAAATAAAAGGCTTATCCGGTTTGTTTTGCCATAAAAATGTAATATAAATAGAATATCTAACAGTATCTTCAGTTATAGCCACAAGAGTGAAGTACATTTGGTATTACTAAAGACACTGTTATGTATCCTTTATATTTAATATGGCATTGGTGTTTATTGGTAGGACCTACATGTATGTAGATATTTTGACAATCATCTCATCCTCTTAGAAGTGTCTATCTATACGTAAGTGCAAGTGTTGCTTTCTGGAGGCTATATTGAACTTACTTCTGGTAACAGTAGTGGAATATGTTGTCCATATGACGACCGATGTATATAGTTTAACCATAAGCGCCAGCCCTGAAAGAAAAGAGTATTTGCATGTTACCACAAAGATATATGATGGCAAAAGCTTTAACAGCAAAATAAGATGAAATGACTGGTATTTCAATGTTTCGACGTGTTTTGATTTTATTCAGCATTGGAATAAGCGTTATACTAATAATAATGAATTTTAGAAATAGTTTGACAACATATAACAAATGATGTTAATTAATTTTCGGATACCTACAGCGATGACATATATCTTTCTATTTATGGAATACAATATGTGTACTGTGTATTGAAATATATGCATGGTTAAGGTATATCTAGTAATGTCTCCTGCAAGTTTGTTTTTGTTTTTTTGTTGTTTTTTTTTCTTTCTTTCTTACTACAAATTATATATATACTATCCGTGAAATAGACTTGCGGAATTTGGAAATAAGATCCTTATTTATATATATATCTGTAAATGTGTATTCTTTATATTTCAATATTAAGTGTGATAATGTGCATATCAGTTTTTGTAAATGTAATTTATGTATGTGTATTTGACATATTTCTGCTTACATGTTTCTTTGTTCCTGTTGTGTGTGAAGATGAAGGCACGTTGAAAAAAATACATGGTAATTTCCCTTTTTTTGTCTAAGATCGTTAATTTTTAACTTTCAATACAGGTTTTATTAACAACAACTCTAAAAAAAGTAAACTCTAAGTTTTTTTTAAATTATGTCGTAAAACATTAAAATAGCATCTGCAAACTGTAGAGGATTGCTACAAAAAGAGAAAAGGGCTGATTTTTTTAATTTTTTTTAATCATTATAGTGATTATAATATTATCTGTCTACAGGACACCCATTTTATAAAAGACCAAGAAAAAGAAATTACAGAACAATGGGGTTATAAATGTTATTTTAACTCATTTAGAAACAACTTGAGAGGAGTATGTATTCTTTTTAACAATAACTTTGAATTTGAAATTTATAGTTTATGGAGTGATACACAAGGTAATGTAATATTGCTAGATATTAGCATTGAGAAAAATAGATTCACATTAGTTAATATGTTTGGTCCAAATAGAGATGATTCTGATTTTTATGAAAAAGTTTATGAACAAATTAATAGTTGCAGTAATACTAGTTATATTATATGTGGGGAATTCAATTTAGTTATAGACCCTGATATAGATACTAATAATTATTTACATATAAATGATCCTAATGCACGTATACGCCTATTGAAAATGATAGAAGAAAATAATTTGATTGATCCTTTTAGACATTTCTATCCCAGCCACAAGCGATACACATGGAGAAAAAAGAACCCTATTAAACAAGCAAGATTAGATGTCTTCCTCACCACAGAAAACCTATTAAACATTATTGATAAGACTAATATTAATGTCGGCTACAGATCAGACCATTCCATTATATCATTAGAACTTAGATTAAATAACTTTGTAAAAGGCAAAGGCCTATGGAAATTAAACAATAGTCTTCTCTGTGACCATGAATATATTCAAAAAGTTAAAGATACAATACTCAGGATAAAACAACAATATGCTTCACCAGTTTATGATAAAGATATCTCTAATATACCTGATTTAGAGCTTTTATTATGTATTGATGATCAACTTTTTTGGAAACACTGTTAATGGAGATCAGGGGAACAACATTATCACATGCATCATTTAAAAAAAGGGAAAGGAATAATAAAGTTAATATCTGATATAGAAATGCTTGAAAAAAGTAATTCCTGGGTATCTAATTTGGAAACTTATTAGGAGAAAAAGAACGAGCTAGAAGACCTCAGAAAGATTCAGATGAAGGGTCATATGATCAGAGCAGAAGTTATTTGGCTAGAAGAAGGAGAAAACCGTCAAAATATTTTTGTAATTTAGAAACATATAATTACAATTATTGAAATGTATATTTAATATAACTATTACTAAAAAAGAGAAAGATAGTGGTGAAGTAATAACTGGTCAGAAAGAAATTCTAAAGGAAGTACATTTTTTTACCAATCTCTATATGCTGATCACTCTGATTCTATTGAGGACAAACATTTGGTAGATCTTTTAAGTGGTTTTGACTATGCTAAACTAAGTGATATTCAGAAAGCAAAACTAAAGGGGGAATCAGAACTTTTTTATGCGTTAAAAAACATGAAAAATTCCAAGTCTCCTGGTTCAGATGGTTTTACAAGGGAATTTTTTATATTTTTTGGGGGGATAAATTTGAAATTATATTATTGAATTTATTATAAGATCCCTTAATTTTGGCTACATAAAGGGGGAATTATCTATTACACAAAGACAAGGTATCATCACTTGTATACCAAAGGGAGATAAATCTAGACATTTACTAAAAAATTGGAGACCTATAACTTTATTAAATGTTGTATACAAATTAGCATCAGCTTGTATAGCAAATAGACTAAAAACTGTTTTTGATAATATTATTTCTGAAACACAAACAGGTTTTTTTAGCTGGAAGATATATATTGGTGAAAATACAAGACTAATCTATGACATCATGAATTATGCTGATTTGAATAACATACCAGGGCTTTTAATTTTTTTAGACTTTGAAAAAGCCTTCGACTCAGTCTCATGTGAATTTCTAAATAAGGTAATTGACTTTTTAATTTTGGAGATATGTGGAAGTCTCGTATAGATCGATGTGCGTATGTGTGTGGATAGGCCTGTCGACTGGTGTAAGGTGTATGCGAGAACTATGCAATTGTCACTCGATTGTTGTATCTACTGTGGATGTGTATATATGTATATGTAAATACCTTTATTGTTTACGGTCGCTGGGAAGTCTGTAGTCCGTCATGTTGTATGTACGCGAATGTTTCCGTCGAGTGTTAGTTATCGTGTGATTGGTTGGGTGTATCTGAGTTTGTATGTTGTTGGTTCGGCGCCACTGATTGGCCGTTGTAGGGTATTTATATCGGGTGCACGTGTGTTTCGTTAGTCCGTCGGTAGCCGCCAACGTGTTGTCTGGGTGGGGGCTGTAAGGTACGTGTCTGTGTATTATATTATATATTCATTGTCGGGGAAAAGCCGGGAGCTGGCCCCATGTTATATGTCACCATGTAAGTTTGTCCGTAGTATGTGCGTGTTTGTCCCAGCGACTTGTATATTGTTATATTTACTCAGTATATTACTAGAGAATAAACTTTAGAGAAATGTTTATGTGAATTTCGTTATTCTTGAACTGCCGAAAGCCCAAGCCAGAACCTGGGTTAGGTGTGCAATAGGCGATACGCCTACAGATAGCGCCAAAAGATGGATAAAAACTTTATATAAAAATACATTTTCTGCTATAACTCAAAATTGTATTCTGTCAGATTTCTTTAACATACAGAGGGGCTGCCGACAAGGGGACCCGGTCTCTCCATATCTATTCTTGCTTTTCGCTGAAATATTAGCAATTCTTATTAAGAATAATAAAAAATATCAGTGGTATTCAAATAGGACAAAAAGCTCATAAACTGTCAAAGTTTGCAGATGACACATCAATAATATTAGATGGATCTAGAAACTCATTCAATGAAACTTTAAATGTATTAAATTGTTTTGGAAAAATATCTGGTTTAAAAGTCAATTTACTCGGTCTTGACTTTTCTGTTAACTTAGAAGAAATTGTTATGATGAATTATTCTAAAGCTATGAAAAATATAAAGACCAGTATAAGTCAGTGGTCACGTAGAATTCTAACACCTCTTGGTAGGATAGTAGTATTGAAATCAATCATTATACCAAAACTAAACCATTTGTTTATATCTATTCCAACCCCTGACAACACCATTATACAACAATTGGATAATACTTTCTTTAATTTCATTTGGCAATCACCAGTTGACAAAATTAAAAGAGGTACTATATATGTTCAAAATTATGTAAATGGAGGCCTTAAAATGATTGATATATCAAAATTCATTTGCAGTCTAAAGTCTACATGGTTGCAAAGATTACTTAAGAACAGTAACAAATGTTGGATAAATAAAAAAAAAAATTCTTCCCTACAGCAAATATATCAGACCTGGGTACGGACTTTGTTAAACATTTTAGAACTGATAATGATTTTTGGAAAAATGTTTCCAGGCATGGATTAAAATTTCAGAAGTAGCACAAGTACAAACTTCACAAGAATTCTTAAGTCTTCCGATTTGGTATAATCCAAATTTCTGTATTGGCAACAATTCTTTTTTTAACAGGGACTGGTTTAACAAAGGCGTAAGAAATGTTTGCGATTTATTAGATCAAGATAATAAGTTTCTATCTTTCATAAACTTTAAACAGAAATTTGATATAGAATCAGAAAACGTCTTGCTTTATCAGAGTATATGTCAGTCCATCAAACAAAGATGTAAGGATCTGGATCTATTCTTAATGGCAGAAAATATAATAGAAAGACCACTGGTACCAAGTCATATTTACATTTTATTAAAGAATAATAAAGGATGTAAGGACATTTATATACGTTTGATTGAAAAAGATAGATGTTTAATAACAGCTGAACAAAAATGGAAACAGCATGATGCCTTTAAAAATATGGACTGGAAAAAAATATACAATATCCCCTTTCAAACTACCAAAGATACAACCATACAATGGTTTCAATACCGTCTACAACACCGCATTCTTCCTTTAAATAACTATTTAAAAACTATTAAAGTCTCTGAAATTAACATCTGTAATATCTGTAATACAGAAATTGAAACCATAGAACATCTTTTTTGGGGAACGTCCGCAATCCTTTCAACTTTGGCAAAATTTTAAAATGGGAATATTTGATAAAACTAGTAAAGTAACTGATTTTAGATTGGAAACAGTCCTTTTTGTGTCGCCTTTGAAAAAGGAGACATATAGGTATTACTTTTCGGCGTCGGTGTCGGCGTCGGCGTCGTCCGGAAAATGGTTTTCGTGCGATAACTTTAGTAGTTTAGAACGGATTAATTCGAAACTTAATGGGAAGGTTCATTACCATGATAGCTCGGACAAGTTCGATAACCAAAATTATTCGCACCTTTTTAAAAGAGTTATAGCCCTTTAATTTTTTGCGAAAATGGTTTCCACTCAATAACTTGAATAATTATTACAGGATTAATTTGAAACTGCATGGGAAGGTTCGTTACCATAATACTGTGGACAAGTTCGTTAACCAAATTTATTCGGACCTTTTTAAAAGAGTTATAGCCCTTTAATTTTTTTTGCGAAAATAGAATGTTCGTTACCGTAATACTGTCGACAAGTTTGTTATTGTTTTTTTTCATTCAAGTCCTAGTTTTAAAGAGTTATGACCCTTTAATTACTGGAATTAATTCAAAATTTCATGGGAAGTCTTTCGCAAGTTTTTAAAAGAGTTATAACCATTTATTTTTTTCCGAAAACGGTTTCTATATTTTAATGGATTAATTCGAAACTTCATGCTGAGCTAGTATTGCTTGTTTTTTTTTATTCAAGTCCTAATTTTAAAGAGTTATGACCCTTTAATTATTCGCATACACAGGCGACACCTCCACTTCCGTGGAATTCTTGTTTGAGATACCAGCTGCTTTTCATTACCTTTAAATTTCCTTATACTATATGTGAAATTTTACATACACTCTGTGTCAAGAAAGAAACAAAGGCTTAGTCTTGAAGGTTTAAATGAGTTTTTGGCATTCAAATATGAAATAGAAAAAAATGTTGTCAAAAAAAAAAATGTATGTATTGAAAGATTTGATAGAATATGGATCGAATGGAAAGATATGTTCGAAAATTAGGGGTTTATTTTGCTGCGGTTGTAGTGTACAAATGGATAAATAAGTACTGGTAGATGAAATTGTAATAACCGACCTGTATTTTATAATCTAAACAACAATGATCCTCACTGTATGTTAAAATGAATGAGAAACTTGATTTATTCCCAACCTTACCTACATAAGTGGTAGTACTTATCCAATTGACAACATATATAACTTTAATTCTTAATATATTTGATCAAATTTATATATACATTTGAAAAAAAAACCCATTTACTCTGGGGATTTATAAGCTTATTCTCACGTTCATTGGACATATATGCCAACTGGTGTTCATTTGATTTATATACATGAGTCAGCAGTTGTAAAGCTAGTATGTCAATCTTCATGTGATGTATACCTGTTTGTGTGGCTATGGTTGTGATTTGATGTACTATGTTTATATAGTTTTGAGTCCTTGGTGTGAATGTATAATGTGTATAATGTGGTGTTCCTTTGCTGTTTCTGTTCTGTTTCTGTATTAGAATATGTTATTCTCCCTATCATATGCATCTATACTGAACAAGTAGAGTCACATATAAATCCATATATGTACAGTATATACTATACTATTTGATACTTAAAATTTTCTTCTTATGCACCTAAACATTTCGGACTATACCTTCTGAACTTATCTTTTTGAAACTTGATAGACTTTCATGAAAAGAACATCTTGCCAAAAGTTACCTTCCCTTCTACATAATGTCTTCCCTTCTACATAGTTTTAGAACTAAGTTGTGTGCAGTGAGCAAGTCCTCCTGCGTGATGACACAATAGTGTTCAGGGGGTTGATCCCAGGGCTCCCCAACCCTGGCAATCCCTATTAATTATGTATATATATATATATAACAATGACATAGCTTAAGTATATATATACATATATATATATACAGTCAAACCTCGATGATTCGAACTTCGTTGATTCGAATTTCTCGCTGTATCGAACTTTTTGCTTGGTCCCGAATTTCCTCACTATATAACGCTACTAACGAACCTATGTATGATTCAAATTTTTATAAATCGAAGTTTTCGATGTATCGAACTTTTTTCGTGGCCCTTTAGCTATGATAGTATAGGTCATTGACATCTCATGATTCGAACAAAAAGTTTACCTGTACTGACCACAGGACAGGTGTTTGTCGTGACCCCCGCGGCAAGAGTTCACACCCCTCCTACAACTGCCCTGACTGACAATTGGGATAACGATAGCGTGTGTTGTCACTCCCGATCATGGGGTAATTAATAATCAGACTAAATTGATAGATAAATGGTATATTTAGAAGCCATGGCATTCAATAACTCCGGTAAACCATACCGGTAGTCGTCTCTGATAATCTCCGCCGCCATTGAAATCATCGGTTGGCGAGTAAATTTTACGGAACAGTAAAAAAAAAAGCGGATCAATTTTAAACACAAACAATTAGCGATGCCTTCACTCAAGACATCATATTCAAAGTGTCAGGTTTCAAACTTATACATAAATAACCATATAAATCGGTTATTGGTCATTCAAGCATTTATTCTCCAACTGATCGGTATTCCGTATTTTATATCCACATAACGTAAACACATGTGCCTTTAACACTGTTAGCAGAAAAAACGTTAACGTAAGTGTGAATTGTACTTTTGTTTTATCTATAAGCCGGGATATAAGTGCTTTGTAACATATACATAGTTCGTGTAATTAAAAAATGCTAAGGTATAATTGATGAAGAGTATTTTTATTTTGTTGTGTTTGAGGTATAAATTAACTAAACTTTTCGATGTGAGCCTGACAGGCGACGATCAACACGAAGACACCGAGGACATATTACGTTAACAGATATGGCCATTATCAAGAAAACATCGATCTATTGTCAACCATGAATAATTAGAAGTCCCGCTGTTTCGAAGTTTTTCTGTTAGTCCCTTGAACTTCGAAACATCGAAGTTTGACTGTATATATATATATATATATATATATTAATAATGCTGGGGGAATAAAATATTTGAAACTGAAAATAAAAATCCTATTTATTATTTGGTTGGACACACGAAAACTAATATTTTGCATGCCAGATTAAGATGTAGATGGAGTACTCTGAATGAGTTATTTCATGCTCCAACCTTGTCAATGTGGACACTATATAGAAAATGCTTACATTTCTTCTTTAATTTTGACAAGTATGTATATCAGAGAGCAAAATGATATCACGAGTTAATTGAGTTCATTTCTTTTGACCTGCGACTAATATTTCACGGAAGCCCTGATTTAACAAAGGAAGAAAGCGAAAAAAATATGTCTGAACACTCAGCAATATATTCGTGATACAATCAGATTTTGATCTCTGTATCTCCCTCCGCACTATTTCTCTCCCTCTATCACTCCCTCCCTATCAGCTCTTTTTCTCTTCCTTTAATCAAATATGTCCCTTCAATGATATATACATGTATGCATATATAACTAAGGACAGCGTCTTTGATATTTCTCGATTCATATGGCATTTGCGAAACGGATATATCGGAAGGAAAGGAAAGATAACGGTGAAATCAAAACATGGCATGCGATATGATGAACATTGAACAGCTTAAAGTATGGAATAGTTTAATGTCAACAAATGTCAGCTGAATCGAGAAAGACACTCACTGTGTCTAAAAACAATACATAGTTTAAAACTTTCTTGTCAAAAAAAATCTAATTATTCTTCAAAAATTGTAAAATAAATCTATATGATGGAGACTTCTAAATGCTCTCCCTCCATTTCCCTCATATAATCACCCTATCTCTACTTTTCTTAAACTCACATTTTCAAAAATAAAATCACTTTATGTAAATTCTAATGTCATCTTGTGTAAATATTTGTGTTGTACACTGTTTTTGGGAAAGGGCTTTATATAAGTTGGACATGTTTGTTCCTTTGTGTATTTATGATACAAAAATATATCTAACTAAAAACCTACATCGATACTGATAAAGCCAGGAAAAACACAAAAACACTAAAGTGTGTAAAACATGGTGATTTTGGTTAGTGGAGACCTCATCGATATTGGAGGTAATTGTTTTTAATCTGAAAGTACAATAACATATCTTAGAAAATGCTGCACAATGAAACCTTGTATTGAGTTTTGGTTAATGAATGAATGAAGGGATTTTAACCACATTTTATTAAGAGCATAATGTTTGTTTGGTCGATATGTTTTGTAAAGCATTGATACATTAAGGAGACGGACCCAACAGACATACTTTCTTTTAGTCGGAGACTAAGATTCGGATTTAGCTGCAAACAGGCAAACGTGTAACGGGGAACATTAACCTAGTATGACGTGCTTCATACCCAAGTAATGTTATACTAAACACCTAGTATTGTAGAAACATACTCGTATCAAATGTGAATTTTTCAATTACTACTTAATGAAGACAGTTTAATCAAATTTGATCTAGAATTTTTTCATAATCTTACCATATTTCATCAATACCTCCTAAACCGTGCCCGTCTGCCTCTTCCACACAGAAAAGATTAAATGCTTTATCTTTTGGTGAAGAGGGGAACAATAATGAATAAATGTAGGTACGACTTCCTCAGGGACAGAGGGACTGGACCAAAAAGTGAATATTATAGCAAATCTTCCAAATCCTTTTCCTTCCGTGAGTGTGGAAGAATGGGACTTATAATCAATTTTAACTCAATCATACACAGATGACAATGCTATTATAACATGTGATGGGAAAGTGGACTGAGCTAAACACTTACATACTCTTCCGGATGAATGAAGGGATATCACTCATATTTTATGTAGAGAAAACACTGATTATCAAGTTGAGATTAGGGTTCATCAAATCAGAAGTTCTTTTAAAGGGACGTCATACCCCATTTTCAAAAATTAATACATTTATATACATCTTTTGATTGTAAGATATATGATATATAAACCTATGTTGTATATCAAAACGTTTGAAATATTCTCAAACCCAAAGGGATTTATATTGGGAATAGAGGTTCCAAACGCCAATACTTATTGCTTTAAAGTTCAATTATTATTAACAGATGTAATCATTATACAATGTGTAAATATCCTGTATATGTCTATATACCGTGACCACTTGTTAACATTCTAGACCAGTTGTGTAGGTAGAGCTTTAGAGTTGTCGTTCTTTGATCACTATAATCATATGATAAATGTCTACATTTCGATGACAGACAGAACATGTCACTAACATATGAAACGAATGATTCATTTCAATGAACAAGGGTTCTATGTTTCTAATCAACATAAGTTAATAAGTCAAAAAACTTACTTGTGCGAAGTTCAATTCTAGAAACTTATCCAACACGAGTTGTATCAGTTCCGCTTGTACGTTACGGTCCGCCATACCAATTGAGGTAGTGTACATGTATAGTATTGGTATACCTGATATGCGTTATCTGAAGTTGATAAACTGCACTATCAACACAATCGTTGTCTGAGAATGGCTTCAACAATACCAACAGCAACAGCTACATCCACCTCATAACGTATAGTTTAAATATAGAACTTTGGAAATCCCCGAAATAGACCTGAATGAGTTCAATAACATGTGTTAAACGGAAATTCTGAGTGAGATATATATATGATACACTGTATGTGAATATAAATAATAAATCTGTTTGTTTAATTGGCGAAATCACCAACGGAAAATTATGATATTATTAGTCCTTTTGTTTAAATCCACAGAGTGTAAGAGCTTGGCACGCCAATACTCGGCAGTTTTCGACGGTTGAGCGCCCATATTTTTTTCAACAATAGCTAGGTAGACAGGCATTTGTATTCTGTTCCGGTTCTCGCATAGCTATGATTTCACAAAGGGGTTGGCCTAAAGAAATGTTTCTCTTTTACGAAAGGTGATCGGCTGCTTGCTTTGTTAAAATGTGATGATCCATGTGCCAAATTAGCTATATGCAAATACGCAAATAAAGAACCAAATTCAGAATGCATGGTAAAAGATAGACGGATTTTCTTTTCTTCCGTCTCATAACAAATGGAACCATAAACTAAAAGAAATCATCAATTAAGATACTTCATCTACTATTTATATCTTTTGTGAAACCAAAGTGTGCAGTGGCCCATTCCAAATGCCTTCTTCATTCAGTCTATGTGAACTATAATCAGCTATATACATGTATGTATTACCTCAACACCGTCGAGGAATCAAAACTTTACAATTTGTGAAAAGTATTTGCTTCTGGGTTTGAAGTGATCTACCCTCAATGTTTATTTGGATGAAAGCGGACTAAGCAGACACCCTAAGTGTGCGCTGATAAACCACGTCTTCTTTGTTGTTGTTTTTTTTTTTTTTAATTTTTTGGGTTTTTTTTTCCATTTATATTGAAGTTAATTTCCCGGAAGTACTTATGGATAAGTCATCACCATAATCTTTAATCCAAGTAAGCGGTAAGTTTTAAATTATACTAAGCAGACTTGAATGGCCTTGAAAGGCGTGATTGATGCATTACCCGTGTGTGAAGAGTAAACTGCTGAATAGGACATAATGATAAAGCTTTGGTGTTTTTGTTACACCCGGAATGGAACGAATCTCTCTAATCTTCCGTCATTATCCTTTAACAGTATCCTTAGTAAAAACTACAGCTTTCCAGCAACTCGCACTTACTAGCCAAAGTGTTAGACAAAGGCTTGTCCATGCCTTCTCCGTCATTATCGATTAATGTTAATAAAAAATTTAATAACAATTCCAATGCGTCAAAATGTACGTGTAATATAAGATCCAGGTCAAAAGAGGGAAAACAATATTTCAGAATACAAGATGGCATATTTGTCATCCTATTCATGTTATCAATATTTACATACGTACACGTATGTACCAGTATTCTGAATGAAAATCGGATAGATTTCATTTTATAGATGTGCAACATGTGCATACCGTCAAACAGTCATCCCATGCTGATGTAAACAGGTAAGAATGAATTCCAATTGAAATTAAAAAAAATGATAGTCGTTTATTCGGCTGAGTCAGGTCTCCGCCTCGAGAGGTAACGCTCGGTATTCCCTCAGATAAATTGTATACGTGCTATCTTTATGTATTTTGTAACCATCTAATGCTTATTCAATTATTTGAACTGGAGCAATATAACATCATCTCCTTCATCATTGTCATTTTCCAATTTTCCAGTGACCAACCACCATTTAAACTGCTAATAGGCCACTTCAACCGAGTTTTTATAACCCACGACTTTTTGATCGAAATGTTTTACAGATATAAGCTGTTTTTTAACTATAACTTTAAAATGAACCAGGAACCAGAAACCATTATTTGGCTACCAGAATAAGCAAGCTCAATAATACGCTGCTGACTTTATTCATATACATGTACTTACAAATGAGCAATTATTCTATCAACTAACATAATTTTCTTGGTCAGGCATGCCAGTTCAACACAGTATCACATGTTTCAATTAAAGGGTTAGCTTAGTTGGGGAAAGGTTACTTAATTTTCTTCCGTTAAAACGGGGGGTGGGGTGGGGGGTGGGGGGGGGGGGGGGGGGGAATCCTCCACAGTTTGAAGTTCTTTGAGTATGTCTTGTCTAGTTCGTCGAGTCCTTGGGATCATCATCTTGGAGTGTGGAAGGTTAAGCTAAACCTGCTTTGAGCATTTTCCGCATGAGTTGAACGATCAGCAACAGTTGGAGTACTGTTCGGTCGTAACACGAAGTCCCCTGTAAAAAAATAGATTATCAATATCCTAAAATCAACCAATGTGTATCAACAGAACTGGAAACCAAACAATTCCAAGCAATAAATCCTAGAAGAGCAAAAATGAAGAAGAAAAAAGAAACTTTTTCCTATCAATATCAGTCCAAATGAGAGTCTGAAGTTCAAATAAAGTTTCTTAATGTTGTGTGAACACATAAGATATAAGATTTATAGCACAGATCCAGTATATTCTACAGCAAGGCGACTCAACGAATTACAGAACTCTGTTGGATGTGAAGTTATATGCCAAGAATGTAGGGGTAATGCATTTGTGTTGGATCTAATTATACACACCGATCGCCCAACGCATTTGATTGAATTCAGGAAAGTTCAATGAAAGCAAACCCAAGATATGATGACCCATGACCAAAGTAATTTGTTCAAATGACAAGAAGAGTATCAGATCAGGTGAAGAAAAAAATTCTTTGATATTGGTCATTAGTCAATAAAGATCAGAGTGACGTAGTACAGTTCTAATGACAAGTAGTGAAGAAAATAGATCCTAGACAATTTTTTTCTTAGATGCAGATCATAGTGACCTAATTTTGGTACATGACACATCGCCTTACCTAGATGAACCCACCATCCGAACAGTGAAGGAGATAAGACCCGGACAAACTGTCGTTAGTATGGTTCAAATGTGAAAATGTTGGCCAGAGTGATTACTTTTAGCAAATGACACACCGCCTCACTGAGGTGAACTCATGGCACAAGTATGAAGGTACAGTTACAAATAGTATGCCCTTGGAACCGGTGTGGAACCAATACAGTTTTTGGTGAAAACAAACATGATAAAATTAATACCAAAATAATATCGTGCAAAGGTATACGCATATACCAAAGCAAATCAAGCATTTTTCTATTGTGATAGGGACAGTGTTCGCTGTCCAAGCAGCTTTTGCAGTCTACATGATATAAGTATTATACATAAGACATGATCATTGCACCCCTACCGCCCCTCAAACCAGTTCATTAGTGTCTGAAAAATAATGTGATATCAGGATCGAGGAAAGATTTATAAAAAAGGAGAAGAAACAAAATAAAAACACTTTTACCCCAATTCGTTTGGGGACCTTATGAACCACAAAATGCACGGTCATCTAATTCATGCCAACACATTAATGTACATATATTACTTTCTGGTGGCGAGTTAGTGGGTCTGCGTTGTTGAATGTGATGTCCTTGGTTTGGCTGTCTAAGAATATCTGAAATAAAAGAATATTATATTAATATTATATAATATACACACAATAGTATGTTAAATTGTATTATATGGACTGTAACGTACATGATCTGTTATATCGTGAGACTATAACAGCGAATGTGCAGTTCATCGCGCCAAGTGCAATGGAGTTGAACGAGAATAAACATAAACACACGTAGTTAATAGTTATAACATTACCAGACTCAGTTTTTTTCTTGGAAAGGCTATGATGATAAATACCACGTAGTTAGAGCCTTTAAAGTACGTTCTAAATAAATACAAAACATTATTTATGTAAGATATTGTAAAATACAAGTTTGGCCTGTCGACTCGCCCAATAGCTTGGTAAGTAATACTAAAGTTTGTCGGTTATCTTTCACCCGATCTACAGGGACCTGAGAATTAATTAGTTTAGGTTTATTTAGACTTACTCCACTGTTTTGTTGGGCATTTTAGACGTTCATTAGGGCAAGATTAATATTCAATAAAGAAAACATTCTTCAATTGTGCATATATTGAAGCACAAGAATGCAGACAGTTATATAAACTGGACATTATCTAGACCCGTCAACGTCAAAATGTGGGTCTAAAACACCTTGGTCGCTGTAATATCTGGTGTTTCTGTTAGGCTCAATTCACATTTACCATCGCCTGAAGACAGCGGCATAGTAAAACTTTGACCTGTCACTCTCTTTCGGTCTGTTGGTGCCAACGAGGGCGTGGCGTCCCCCGAGTTCCCCTCGAATGACATCGGAGTTATACATTTTCTGCGCATTGCGTCATACAGGGACTACACAAGGAATGAAAAAAAACAATAATTAGTTTCATCGGTTGTTCATTTCACTCGCATACAAGGCAGTACACATTTGTTTAATAGGAATCATTTCCTCATATATGTAATGTGATTGATAAAGTTGATTTTGCTGTTGTGTCACCTGTTCTTTTCTCCCCTCTTTTCTTTTTCTTTAACCAATGTTCCCTATGCCAAGTATGTACAAGTAAAATGCTTTGTGGAGACTAAAGTGATTATCTGTACATAAAAAGATGTTTCCCCAAACAAATTACTGGCCGTTTCAAACTTTTTTTATACAATAGTATAGAAATTAACTTACTTGTAATTTCTGATATTGTCGATTTCTTTCCAGAAGCTTATCCGATATTTCGCTGTGCTTCTTTTTTGTTGTCTCCAACTCTTTTTTTGAAGCTTCAATTATCAGGACAAAATGACAAACATTTTCATTTAGAAGTCAGTAGAAAGTGCTATTCTGTTGCAATACAATTGTATGTTAAATTGTTTTACCTGAAACTGCAATAGCGCTTGCATGTAGTAACAACAATTTACCGACGTTAGAATGAAGAAGCAAGAGCTGGATCAGTTAAAATTTGAAATTTAATTACAGATAACTTTCTGACTTGTATGACGAGCTCTTATGGAATATCCAAAATATACCAAATGTGTTCCATACGAAGTCAATGATCTTATTCTAGCTACTAACAAAGCATGCATATCGATGTTTAATACAACACAGGTATTTCATGAAACATTTTAGTGACAGGTGTCATTGAACTATTGATGTCAAATTAGCCTGAGGCAAGTCTCAAATAGACCAGGTGGACTAGTATGGTAATCCTCTTACGTAACAATAATCATCCATTAACTAATACGAAAGATAGTCTTAAATGAATAATTGATCAAAGTACAGTCAAAGATGTAAAGAAATGGATATGAAAGATTGGCAATCGCTACTTGTCTTGATATCAATAATTAAATAATTAAAATGAAATAAACAATATTAAATACTAATTGTTTCATGTTTGTGACACGTAACTTGAATTACAAAATCTAAAAATAGCATGGTTACGAGTAGCTATAGTCACAAAAAGTCTTTGTGATAACAGTTTCAATATTGGACTAATTCCTCAATAATCCCCTGTTGTTCAGAACAAAATCGGAAATTACCCCCCCCCCCCCCCCCCAAAAAAATGAAAGGAAAAAAATCGGAAATTAACATTTCATTTCAAAATATTTTCTTCAATCAAGCATTTGAATTAATTTACATACAATATTTCATAATAGAGATAGATTTTAGATATAAAAATGGATTGGACAACAGGCTAAGCCTATACAGGTTATCCGTACTTCCGTTATCATAAATATTATAATCTTAGTGGTATAGTTGTATTTCTAATTATGTAACGATATAATAAAATGGAATGCTTATTATCAGTTAATGGAGGAAAAGAAAAATCATAATTGAGAGGAAAGTTTTGCTTTATAATAGAGAAGATAATTTATTGAAGAGAAAGTATGACAGAGAAGAGAAAAGGTCAATAAAAAAATAAGTAAAAAATGAATAGATATGATAATAAATAATAGAGATGCTGAAAAAACAAAACAACAGAGAGAGAGAGAGAGAGAGAGAGAGAGAGAGAGAGAGAGAGAGAGAGAGAGAGAGAGAGATGAAAAAGAAAAAAAGAAACCATCACCTATCTTCATACATACATACATACATACATACATACATACATAACACACACCCACCCACCCACACACACACACACACACACACACACACACACCCCGCCCCCGCCCCCGCCCCCGCAATATATACCATCGTTAACATTGTACAAAAATAAAGTAGGTGGTACTTACCTGATAACTGTGTTTTCAGAGCTAGTATTGTGTTTAGGAGAAATACTAATTGAGATAAAACAATATATCCTGATTACATAAAGCAGAAATTGTAATCGAGATACTAGCAATACACCATTAGTATGTAAAAGAAAGAAAAAAACTTTTCGAAGTGTGGCAAACATCCTTATTACATGAATGTAAAAGGTAAATGGTTATCGAGATAATAGCAATTTACCCCAATAAATGTATATCCTTACTATGTAAAGGAGAAATGTTCATGGGTACATACGCAATATACCCTTGATATGATAACATTGTTCACAGTTATCAACGCAATACAATGGAAAGCTACCTTTCGTGGTTACAATGGCTGTCACATTTCATTATTACAACGGATGGCCAACTTCCGTCATAACAATGGACTTCACATTTTTTTTATTACAATGGATTGCCACCTTTGTCATAACAATGGAATTTTCACATTTCGTTATTACTATGGACAGCCACTTTCCGTTATTCCAATGGATTGCCATCTTTCGTCATAACAATGGACTGTCACATTTCGTCGTTACAATGGACTGTCATATTTCGTTATTACTATGGATAGCCACATTTTGTTATTACAATGGACAGCCACATTCCGTTATTGCAATGGACTGTCACATTTTGTTATTACTATGGACAGTCACATTTTGTTATTACTATGGACAGCCACATTTCGTTATTACAATGGACAGTCACATTTCGTTATTACAATGGAATGTCACATTTCGTTATTACAATGGACAGTCACATTTCGTTATTACTATGGACAGCCACATTTCGTTATTGCAATGGACTGTCACATTTTGTTATTACTATGGACAGCCACATTTCGGTATTGCAATGGACTGTCACATTTCGTTATTACTATGGACTGCCACATTTTGTTATTACTATGGACAGCCACCTTCCGTCATAACAATGGACTTCACATTTCTTTATTACAATGGATTGCCACCTTTGTCATCACAATGGAATTTTCACATTTCGTTATTACTATGGACAGCCACATTCCGTTATTTCAATGGATTGCCATCTTTCGTCATAACAATGAACTGTCACATTTCGTCGTTACAATGGACTGTCATATTTCGTTATTACAATCGATTGCCATCTTTCGTCATTACAATGGACTGTCATATTTCGTTGTTACTATGGACAGCCACATTTTGTTATTACAATGGACAGCCACATTCCGTTATTGCAATGGACTGTCACATTCCGTTATTACATAGACTGTCAAATTTCGATATTACTATGGACAGCAACATTTTGTTATTACTATAGACAGCCGCATTTCGTTATTACAATAGACTGTCACATTTTGTTATTACAATGGATAGCCATATTTTGTTATTGCAATGGACTTTCTCATTTCCTTATTACTATGGACAGCCACATTTCGTTATTACTATGGACAGCCACATTTCGTTATTACTAAAGACAGCCACATTCCGTTATTGCAATGGACAGCCACATTTTGTTATACTATGGACAGCCACATTCCGTTATTACTATGGACTGTCACATTTTGTTATTACTATGGACAGCCATATTTCGTTATTACAATGGACTGCCACATTTCGTTATTACTATGGACTGCCACATTTCGTTATTACTATGGACAGCCACATTTCGTTATTACAATGGACTGCCACATTTCGTTATTACTATGGACTGTCACATTTTGTTATTACTATGGACAGCCACATTTTGTTATTACTATGGACAGCCACATTTCGTTATTACAATGGACTGCCACATTTCGTTATTACAATGGACTGCCACATTTTGTTATTACTATGGACAGCCACATTTCGTTATTACAATGGACTGCCACATTTCGTTATTACTATGGACTGCCACATTTTGTTATAACTATTGACTGCCACATTTTGTTATTACTTTATGGCTTTATTGTCATGGTCACAGCAACATGACCTTTAAACTGCGAGTTATAACACACTGTAATAGGTACGTTATCATTTTGGTTGGCATGTCTCTGTTATCACACTAGTGGCCTTAATGATATTAATTCCTTACAAGAAGTCATCTGGCCGTTATAGTTGTCCAAAATATTGCATATCAGTTGGTATTATACTTTAACTAGCCAAACAAAAACGTGAAAAATGGTGTGTTCTCCATTTCTCCGCCCTCGAAGAACAAAGGCATAGCCAGTAACATAATACCGTTGTATTTTTTTTTACATGTGTTCGTTAACCTGAGCTGCCCTAATTTTTTACCTATGACCAGCAAAACGTGGGGAAACAGATATTTATTATATTTTTACCAGTGAAATGACGAAAATTATTCATTCTATTAATGTGATATTTTTCACTAGTGACCAATTAGAACACTGCTTACAAATGACAATGGGGAAAATTAAGATTTGCGTATAGTTCTCCGTCATGTTATATGACGTCATAATGAAAGATAGAATGCTTTACATCACGATTTTGCATATATTTATGAGCCGTTGACAAGGGATCCCAAAGAATTCTTGGAGAGATTTAGTTGCCTCGGTATATTTTGCTATAATTTAATTTTGTATGAAACACGCATTTTCATTGGCTGAAATAATTTTGTTATACCTCCATAACAAAATTTTTGACGTTGCGAAATGTAACGTCATTTTTGATTGGCTGATGACGTTGCGTAATAATATATCACAGAAAAGAGGTCGCCAAAGAAAGTGAAATATCTTGGTGTGTTTAAGACGAAATTAAATAATAAGAATTAACATTAATTATTTTTTCTGTTATACAGTCATAACATAAAAAACTGGAGTGTACTCTCTTCATAAACCGCTTCGCGGTTTATTTAGAGTACACTCCAGTTTTTTCTGTTATGACTGTATAACAGAAAAAAATAATTGATGTTAATCCTTAAATAAAGTGCAATAAACAAAATATCTAACAGTATCTTCAATGATACCAAATGTTTCACTCGTGTGGCTAATATTTTGATATTTTTCACTGATGCTACGAAAATCAAAATATTAGCCACACTCGTGAAATATATTTGGTATTACCGAAGACACTGTAAAATATCCTCTATATCTTCTTTATGAAATTAAAATAACTACATCAACATCTTTATTTGCAATACAATATTTCATTTATTATCTTCATACATATCAAATAACGTAATACCAATAATGCAAATACTAATAGAGCATTGTACAATATCAAAACGCGTCAGAAGAAGCTAAAAATGTACCTGAGCGTGAACTATAAGCTAATAAACAAACAACGTTAAATATCAATAGTACATGTATCTTGAGTTGGTAGCTGATGCTTTGGTCACAACCACTTCCGATTAGGCTTAGGATGTACTCCCGGCATAATTTTTAGCCATTTTGGCCTGGTCCCCGACCGGACACCAGACATGGTCGGCCGGTGGCCGGGGCTCTCAGGCAGCATCGGGGAGGTGATCGAATAGTTTTAACTCGGAGTTAAAATTTCTCCGGTGTCCCGTAGATTTTCATAATCGGCCACATATCCTTCACACATCGTTTAAGTATCGTCCGATATCCGGCCGGGAATCGAGCGGTAATCACACCGCCCGACATTCGGCCGGGCCTGGTACAAGCATCGTTCGTTGTCCGTAGGATACTCGCGCGATATCCGTACGATGTCCGGTGAATAGGTCGGTTATCGCCCGGACATCATAGGATAATCGGCCGATTAGTATTAAATGTTCGGTCGGTATTCACTGCCTCGCCCCCCCCCCCCCCCCCCCCCCCCCCCAGGGACCTAGACATGCTGCCACTGAAATATTAATGTCATATATTGCCTATAGTTCTAGAAAAGAAGTCGTTAATATCAATATTACCAAATGGACATTTTTGGCCCCGTCCCTCAGGCCCAAGGGCAGTCAGTCCCATCATTTGTAAACGTTTGAATCCAACCAACCTATAGGAATGCTACCACTAAAATATGAATTAAATATGATATATTGCTTAGTTCCAGAGAAGATGTCGTAAATATCAATATTGTTAAATGGACCCATTAATTTGGTCCCGCCCCTGAGACCTCGGGTGAACTAATCATAAAATAGGGCTGCACTATCATTTGTATAAATTTGACTCCCATCGACATAGGGATCCAGATTTACCTCGTCAGTTGTAAGGCCGCAAGGCCGCAAAAGCGGACATAAACCCATCGATTACTACCAAATTCAGTTCGGACGCCACGGTATGACATGAGCTCATGCACCTTAAATTGGACCTACAGTAATTCGGACCAGGTGAGCCATTTAGGCTCCCCTAAATTTAACTCCCAGCCACATAAGGATCCAGATTTCCCTCATCAGCTGAAAGGCCGCAAGGCCGTAATAGTGGACGGAAAACCCGTTACACCCAGATAGCATGACTACGTTGGGCCAACGTTGGCATATGGTTGTACGGTTGGCCAATGGTTGGCGTTGGTCATACAACGTTGGCCCGACGTTGGCCCAACAACAACTTGTTTTACTCGACAGCAAGTGAAGATAAGTTGGGAACACTACGTTGGCCCAACATTGGCCCCATGTTAGTACATTTCAGTGCTGAATTACCTAGGTTGGTCCAACGTTGGTCTTACGTTGACCCGATGTTGTAAGCCCAAGCAGGTTTACAACAAATTCAAACAAAAGTGATTATCTGTAATCAAAGTTGATATATATATAATCAATCATTTTTTAAAAATACACTTTATAAGATTTTTTAATAGTGATTTTTTTTTCAAAATCACTATATAATAAAATGTATTGTTTGCGTGAGAATAACTAATCATAAATTAAAGTCTTTTATACTGTAGTAGAACAGGAACAAGGACATAAATGTTTTGGTAAATATTTTAGTGGCCTTAAGGATACCATTTTCTATGCATGTTTACTGCCCACAAAACTGGATCAGCGCTTCTCACAGCAAGGGTCGGACCAGTTCCCTTGGTAACCGTGACATCTGATACTAGGGATGGTCAAGCTGCCTGCAGATGTTACATTCTTATCAGGGACCTTGTCCGAGCTGTTCAACTGGTTGTACACAGTACACGTGCTATTTCGACTTACACAGAAGATATTTGGATTAATCACGAAGAAGAAAGAGAGCATTTCTTTGACCAAAAGACAATGTAAGTAGGCTATATGATTTGCTTTTTAATTATATGTTTCAATTCCTGAAGTAATTTTAGTATATTAATTAATTCCACAAGACCACCTGCCGTACGTACACTACCGTACGTACACTTTTGCTTGCTAGATATCAGGGTCATAAAGTTTTCAGAATTTATTTTTCATTTCTTACACACACACACACATATATACTAAGTATATTTATCTACAAAATGTGTGTAGCTGTTCCATGTTCAATGTCAGATCGTTTGTAATTCCCTTGTTTCTTGATAAAGGGGCAGATTGCCCCGAAAATACTTGTCTGTACTGTCGTTATTACTACTTGACAAATTTCATATATATTACTTTAATGCCATAACTGCAGAAATGTCCAGGTTAGCGATTCAGGCCATCTGTGCCGCTTGATTTTTACATTCTGTGTAGATTTGATATATTGTTTATTTATTCCAACAGCTACAGTAAGGAAGAACCGCCTGTGTGCGACAGCAACAGATTCGGAAATTGCAGCAATTGCAAAAGATTGGTTCAGATTTGCTTGTGATCGCGATGGTGGCAGGAAAAGGAGATAACAAAAAAGGACACAACAGGCAGCTACTGTAACTATCAATGCTGTGCTTAGTGACAATTCCGAACAGGACTGATCTGGGACAGATAACTAAGATTAACATCTGATAATCATTTATCAGTTTTTACTCTTTATAATGATACATAACATGCTGTACTTAAAACTGCCATCATAAAAAACTAAATTGTAAAGCACTTGCCAATATGACAACTGATTAATTTTTATGTTGCCAGCATTACACATAAGCATCACTTTATCTACTGTTTGTTACGTTGGGCCAATGTTGGGCCTATGAAGGTGAAACCAATAGTTGGAAATACACACTTGAAACCAACGATGGGCCAACGTTGGCTATCTGACATACAGTGTTGGTCCAACGATGGGCCAACATTGGCTATCTGACATACAATGTTGGTCCAACGATGGGCCAACACGTTGGGCCAACGATGGGCCGATGAGCAAAATTACATCGGGCCAACGTAGTTTGCCAACATTGGCCCTACGTAGTCAACATCTGTGGGCCAACGTTGATAATAAATAAACCGTAGGGATGATTCCTACCAAATTCAGTTCGGACGCCACGTTCACGGTTTGGCATGAACTCGTGCACCTTGGTCCTAATTCGGACCAGGTGAGCTAATCATGATGTCATAATTACCCATTATATGACGTCTCACGATTGTACGTATACGTCTCTGTATACGTAATTAAGAGTCGAAATTCGACTGTCTTATAAAGAAATGTATTTGAAAAGTTTTCACTTGCATTCCCAGAAATATTAGTTACCTCACAGGTGCCTGACTCGTTTTTATAAAATAATAACATATAGAGTACATATAAATGAGAAAGGTTCTGAACTCCCCCAGGCTTGAAATCTGATGTATTTATTTCTAAGTACCGTAGCTTCGGTTGTATTGGGTGGATTTTTTCGAAGTAGGACTTGAATTGAAGAGAAATGGTCAATCTTTAAAATAAGCCATAACATGTTGTCGATTTCTCGATATTAGTTTACGAAATCGGGCGTGAAACTTCAAAATCCCCTCGATTTTGTTTAGTCGGACAAGTTGACGTAACGGGGTCACCACACTTTGACTCTATTGGACATAGCTTTAAATACGAAGTCCACGGGTTAATCACGAGGTACGCTTCATCAGATCACCGAATACAACTATTACATACACTTACTTTATGTATACGAGCACCCTATCGACGGCCCCGGGACTTTTTATGCATACTGATAGCAGATTTGCCACTTGAGTAGCCATGTTGTGTCAGCCGCGGTAAATTTGAACAAGCATTCTGATTGGTTCAACACATTTTCTATAACCAATCAGAATGCTTGTTCAAATTTACCGCGGCTGACACAACATGGCTACTCAAGTGGAAAATCTGCTATCAGTATGCATAAAAAGTCCCGGGGCCGTCGATAGGGTGCTCGTATACATAAAGTAAGTGTATGTAATAGTTGTATTCGGTGATCTGATGAAGCGTACCTCGTGATTAACCCGTGGACTTCGTATTTAAAGCTATGTCCAATAGAGTCAAAGTGTGGTGACCCCGTTACGTCAACTTGTCCGACTAAACAAAATCGAGGGGATTTTGAAGTTTCACGCCCGATTTCGTAAACTAATATCGAGAAATCGACAACATGTTATGGCTTATTTTAAAGATTGACCATTTCTCTTCAATTCAAGTCCTACTTCGAAAAAATCCACCCAATACAACCGAAGCTACGGTACTTAGAAATAAATACATCAGATTTCAAGCCTGGGGGAGTTCAGAACCTTTCTCATTTATATGTACTCTATATGTTATTATTTTATAAAAACGAGTCAGGCACCTGTGGTTACCTGATAAAAACAATCCTACACTATTAAATTCGTGGCATATCAAAATAATGAATTCGTTAAATTAATTACATAATTATGTTTATATATGTATGTGAGTACATATTTCTGGGTGCTCATTTTTTTCTTCACATATATTTGTTTATATTATAATCAAAGAGAGCATTATATACGTATGCATGTGATGTCATTGAATGACTTATCACAATGTTTAATTTAAATAGACATGTAGATAAAATACAATTATCGATTTCCTGTAGTGTAATTAGCTTGATGTACACGTAAACACACCGAAGGCAACACGTCCCTGACTCATGGCAGTATGTGTGTATAGCTCTTGTCGAGTAACCGCTGTTCTATTTATAACCATGTGTTGATAGCGACTAACCTGATCACAGTGAACAACAGCTGTCAACTTATCACATTTCCCATCCCTGACAGACCATGTGATTCACCGACCATGTGTGCTATATGAAGAGGCCTCCGACGGGGATAATCACACCTCGGTTAAATCAATCACAAATAGCTCGTGCCATATTATGCACGGGTAATATTTTAAGCATTGCAAATATCGTTTGTATAATTGACCATATCGTCAATAAATATTATAGTGAAAATAAACAAGGTTATTTTTATCTGAACAGTATTAAACCACGTTATGAACGGGCGATGTGTGATAAACCATATCCCCACAATGACCTCTGACCAGGCACACTTTGTGTCGAAGTAAATGCCCAGATGACAACAGAGAAACTAGAAGCGAATATATACCACTGGAGTTCGTGTAGAAATCACAAGGTACGTTTGTGTATTCTTACGTTTCCTTGTGTCTATTCCAACAATAATTGATCTGAAACATATCTCACTAACGAGAAATGTGAAATACGTGATTGTGTGCCTGGCACATCTCGCTGGCTCCATTCGACATACGTGTATCACGTGATAGGCTGAAAACATTCTTGCAAACAGTACTAACGTACGCGTGTTCCATCGCGTGTTACATACTATGATGTTCTTTATTTTATATATTACATTGTTTACATAAAGTACTGTATAATTGTGTATACTGGTGTGTGCATGCAAGCATATAGATGTGTATAGTTTGTTCTATACACTGTACACATGAATGTACATCGGAAATGTAAGTTGGCATGTGTAACAGGCTATATGTGCAATCACATAAACACACCCCAACACACACACCATTTATATTATCCGAGTGTGACAGTAGTAATATGGTAAGGGTACAGCTTTACAATTACGCTTAATGTATACAATATATAAAACATGCAGAAATGAATAGACCCTACATAGGCGACTGATAAAGATAATTAAATAGATCCTTGTGCATATACTACAGATATAAGTATTCCGTAAACTTGACAAATCTGGTTATCTACATTGAAAATATTAATACAATTCAAACGTCTTCAAATCATGCTGTGTACCCACGTATATGAATAATATTTTGTTGACAGGTCGTTTTAGACCTCCATAAAGATACTAGAGGAAAACGCCCGCCAAATGGACGAGCACACAAGTAGAACCCTTAGGAACTTGCTAGAGCAACTGGGTCCGGAATACAGTCGCCGTCTGCAGAACACTAATCCATCAACAATGAATTTGAGCACTGGGACAAATCCTGCCTCGGTAACTCCATCACCCAACAGAAGGATCATCCCCAAAAGTACTGCTCCTCTTGTTTTTCACAGCCCCTCGTCAATGCCATGTGTTATTATGCCGGGCAGTATCACGTCCTCTAGCAGTCGCCTTGGGATCCATGGAAGTACTTCTACCCCTACCAGTCGATTAGAGATACCCAATAGTAATACGCCATCCAATAGTCGTCTTGGAATGTCAGGCAATAGTAGAACCTCAAACAGTCATCTGAATATGCTTCAGAATTCGGTCCCGTCAAGTAGCGGTTTGAATCTGGGGGCAGCGCAACTGTCTCTTTTAGAACATTCAAATGTTCTTGGTGTGTCAGCCATTCAAGACAATGAACGAAATCTCTACATTTGTGAAGATGATTTGGACAATCAAATGTCTAATAATTTAAACTCGATATATGAAAATTCAAATCAAATTTCCCGACAGGCATTTACAATGAGGCGCACAAGAACGAACATTCCTTATTCGGTCAAGTGCCAAATATCAAAAATGGCCGAAGATAGTCCAAGAATCACACAAGGTGAAATTGCACAGATATTTGGAATAGATAGAACCACAGTGTCCAAAATTTTGAAGAAAAGAAAACTTTATACGGACCCAATTTCGCCACATTCCCCAAGTAAAATCAGCCGGTCATCTGAGCATGAGAATCGACACGATCTGGAGGAAACTTTATCTAACTGGTACGCCGGTCTGGGAGAAAAGAAAGCTTCTGTCACCATGGTAATGGTAGGCGACGCGGCCAGGAATTTGGCGGATGCGTATGGAGTCCCAAAATCGACCATCGACACACACTGGGTCAACTCTTTCTGTCAGCGACATGGCATTAGTTGTTGTGGGGAAGACTTCTCCAAAATGGAGTTCTCAGGTAAGAAATATAACGAACAAAAATCATCCTATGTTTTCTTGGGTGATAATGCAAAGTAAAACATATACGTGTATAGGAACATGTTTGCTCGATTTCTCTTTGAACAAAAAAACTGAGAACATTGCTAATATTTTGTGCAATAATAGGAGAGAGCAAAATATCAAGAAGCCATTGAGTTAATTACGACCTACTAGACCTAAACCAGCTACAATAAATGTTGGCTCAGTCGAGGTCGCAATAATATCCCCTATACCTTATAGGAACTTTTTCGCTTTATATAAATTAAACAGCCCAGTTCACATCATTTATGTAGTTAAAGGGACATCACGGTAAACTAATTTTTAATACCTCCGTGAAGTTGATTACTTATTCCTTATTCCATTACTTATTCGATTTCTCTTTACTAATTAACACTTTAAATGCTTCAAAACTAATTAATAAGCATTCCCAATGCACATTCTACCATTCCATTCCTTATCCATACATTATAACTTGTTCAATTCCCCCATTACTTATTCGATTCTCTCTCATTACTTATTCGATTTTCTCATTACTTATTCGATTTCTCTTTACTAATTAACACTTTAAATTGTTCAAAACTAATTAATAAGCATTCCCAATGCACATTCCACCATTTCATTCCTTATCCATACATTATTACTTGTTCAATTCCCCCATTACTTATTCGATTCTCTCTCATTACTTTTTCGATTTTCTCATTACTTATTCGATTTCTCTTTACTAATTAACACTTTAAATGCTTCAAAACTAATTAATAAGCATTCCCAATGCACATTCCACCATTCCATTCCTTATCCATACATTATTACTTGTTCAATTCCCCCATTACTTATTCGAGTATTAATTGTTAATTAGTAAAGAGAAATCGAATAAGTAATGAGAAAATCGAATAAGTAATGAGAGAGAATCGAATAAGTAATGAGAGAGAATTGAATAAGTAATGGGGGAATTGAACAAATAATAATGTATGGATTAGGAATGGAATGGTGGAATGTGCATTGGGAATGCCTATTAATTAGTTTTGAACAATCTTAAGTGTTAATTAGTAAAGAGAAATCGAATAAGTAATGAGAGAGAATCGAATAAGTAATGGGGGAATTGAACAAGTAATTATGTATGGATTAGGAATGGAATGGTGGAATGTGCATTGGGAATGCCTATTAATTAGTTTTGAGCCATCTTAAGTGTTAATTAGTAAAGAGAAATCAAATAAGTAATGAGAAAATCGAATAAGTAATGAGAGAGAATCGAATAAGTAATGGGGGAATTGAACAAGTTATAATGTATGGATTAGGAATGGAATGGTGGAATGTGCATTGGGAATGCCTATTAATTAGTTTTGAACCATCTTAAGTGTTAATTAGTAAAGAGAAATCGAATAAGTAATGAGAGAGAATCGAATAAGTAATGGGGGAATTGAACAAGTAATAATGTATGGATTAGTAATGGAATGGTGGAATGTGCATTGGGAATGCCTATTAATTAGTTTTGAACCATCTTAACCGTTAATTAGTGAAGAGAAATCGAATAAGTAATGGAATAAGGAATAAGGAATAAGTAATCAACTTCACGGAGGTATTTTTAATTAGTATTTTTTCATATTATTGGGAATATCTTTAAGAAAATATAACCTTATGAACAATAACCATTCGAATTTGATGATATATATACATAAAAGACATCAATTATTAATTACAAAAAAGTTTATCACAATTCGTTGATCAACAATCTGGATATGTAAATTTTGTGACATACACGATAAAACGCATGCGCACAACAAACTAAAACACATGAAAACAATAATAGCTTCAAACGTGAATCGACTGCGGTTGAAAACGATAACAGCTTCCACAAAAAAGAGAATAATCGGCAAATGAGTCAAAGACAATCCTAGAATTGCACTGGGGAAGCAGGTACAATCGATTGGAACATGAAAACAATGACTGCAGTAATACAGACGCTGCTCGTATTCTGCTTGATGGCTAGAAAGTAGGCCATTATACAAACTTGGTAATATTTATACAGTCTGTACCAGTACATCGCTACTGTCACTATACTATATGTACAGTGTTTACACTTTTATATGTACAGAACGTGTTATTTACATTTAAACCACTGTATAACATCGTTATCCAACTAACCCAGATGAAATATTTCGACTTGTAAGCTATCGTGTGTTTGTGTTTACAAATGAAAATGTCTCGATTTCAAAACAGTCACGTGATGATTTAAAAATAATTTCCGCGATAAATTTAGAGGGGGATTCTCAACTAAA
Organism: Pecten maximus; assembly: GCF_902652985.1. NCBI lineage: Eukaryota > Metazoa > Mollusca > Bivalvia > Pectinida > Pectinidae > Pecten > Pecten maximus. The sequence continues at coordinate 44,128,503 of NC_047016.1, forward strand.
TCGAGTGGTCAAATCTGGACATAGGGATTGACTGTGAATATTGGGATACCACAAAAACATAACTGGAAAGGAACAAAACACGTACATTCAATGAAAATAACAACGTTTTTACCGTGATGTTGTTTCTGCTTTAAAGAGACTACTTTATAATAATTAAAAATTTCGTAAACAATATAAAAATGAAAAACTCAAAACTGAGGTAAATTAAATTCAGATCAAAATTTGAATCTGAATGTTCATTTGAATCTTAATGTTCATGTTATTTTCTAATATTGTCTACTCCGCATCGACAGTGGCAGAACATTTTACAAAAAATACGGTCCAAATGGTAATGCGTATTTGACATTTTTTCTTTTGTAATTCTGTGTTCTTAATAGATAAATGATATTTGAAAATGTTGATAATATTACAAACTAATCAATTAAAGATATATATATCTTGAGCGGCAGAATGTAGCCGCGAAAGTACTAGGGAGACAGCAGATCTGTGTTTGGCTTTTTATCTTATTATTTATATATATATATATATAATACATTTGAATTAACTGGCAATGCATCCGAACAGTGAAACATCGTTATGGTTCTGTCAATATAATAGCTCAAGTTTAAGTTCAATATATCTTGAATGTTTGGAATAAAGCATTGGTATGGTATTTTATCAATATTTGTTCTAACAAACTGCTCCAAGAGCCCGATACATTCTTGTTACAAAATATTGAAACATAATAATAATAATTTAAGGTTCATGACCAGACTTCACGTGAATATTATTTGCTATTGAAATAGTTTGTACAAACACCAGGGTGTTTACGAGATTAGCTATGGTTTTACCGGTTTCTTTTGAAAATGGAACACTCTTGTATTCACAAAGGCCTACCAACTCTTCCTAATAAACCAAATTGTTGGTTCGCTTACAGCGAGAATAAATAGAATCTTTAAAAAAAATCTATCTCAAAACAGGTAACAGGTACAAAATTATACTTTTCTATGTATAACCATATGACATTTACAAAGGTACTCCTATGCTTGAATTCTAAAAATACATTTTAGATTTTAACTTTCAGTGTTGCAAACTCACCTACTCTATGTAACAACAGACCACTTCAGAGGGGTAGGTGCATGTGTGACTGTCAATGATTTTTTGGTATTTATAATCAATACTCGGGTAAAATATTGATAGCAGTACCTTTCCGACAAATGGATAAACAACTTGTTAGCTCACCCCAAAACTTTAAAGTTTTTGGAGTAAGTTTTTGGAAAGCTTGTAAGTCCAAAAGTATACACCTCATGCCCTTCTAAGTTGGTTTATACATTCATTAGAGGTCTAGGAATGATGTTATATGGCAAAATCATGCAGAAACAAAATGTGATTTTGTCGCATTTTACCATTTTGTGGACTTAACTTTTTTGGCACCAAAACCCACTTTAAAGTTTTTGGGGTCATTTTTTTGAAAGTTTGTGAGTCCAAAAGTATACACCTCATGCCCTTCTAAATTGGTTGATACATTCATTAGAGGTCTAGGGGTGATGTTATGGCAAAATCATGCAGAAAAAAAATTGTGATTTTTTTCGCATTTTACCATTTTGTGGACATAACTTTTTTTGCACCAAAACTAACTTTAAAGTTTTGGGGGTAAGTCCAAAAGTATACACCTATCACCCTTCTAATTTGGTTTATACATTCATTAGAGATCCAGGAGTGATGATGTGGCAAATCATGCAGACAAAAATTGGCATTTTCGCATTTTACTATTTAGTGGACTTACTTTTTTTGACACAAAAACTCACTTTAAAGATTTTGGGGTTAGTTTTGAAAAGCTTGTAAGTCCACAACCCTTTTTATTTGGTTTATACATCCATTAGAGGTCTAGGAGCGATATTATGTGACATACAATTTCAAAATGACATGCTTATACATACATAAAAAATAAATGCAAAGTGTGATTGCTGCCGCCGGTGAGCTTTCGCAATCATTGATTGCACTTTTATTTGTATGATGATGCTAGTTCCAGAAATGGCTCTTGATTTTTTTGAAAGGAAATAATTTTTGCCATTTGATTTGCTAATATTGGGCAATGTATAGGTGAAATACACAGAGTGTATGTCCTTGAATTGTAAAAGTGCAAGGTAACCTGAGTCCACTGCGGGTACATTATACATTTTCAATGTCATTTTACATAACGTGTTTCAGTTTCGTTAAATACCAAATGCAGTACCTCACCAGCAAAACCTGTTTGGAAGCCAGTGAGGTGTCTGCGTCAGTTACAATAGGATCCAATGAGAGTGTAGTCTGAATAGCCATGGGCATATACGGTCAGGTGTGATAACCGTACGTAGTTGCTTCGTAAGAAGCCCTGGGTTTACAGGTAAAATAAGCCTGAACGGAGATTTTATGTCAGAAGTGTGGACATGTACCTCAAATGTATTTGAATTGTATTTAAAATCTTCAACAAATATTACAAATCAAATTAAAGCTTCTCTAAAAAAATAAATGTAACAAAACAGTATTTTTCAAGTACACAGAGGAAGATATTAAATAGCGTGACGTAGGCCTACAGCGTTTAATGTGAACTCAATACAAGTAAACGCGCCATTGATTTTCTCTGGGGCACTTTGGCTATAGCTACACACTTACACAACCACCGGATCAAAGTACAGGGAATCTCTGTTACAGTGAAGGTTTGTTACACACAGGCGCTCTAAAAATAGACCCGTCTTACGGCCAACAAACAAATGGGAACGTGTGTTGGTAGTTCAGACAAAGGGTTCAGAAATATTTGTCTTACAAGGAGTTTAGAGGAGCTTTTGAAGAACGTTTTATGGTACATCTAGAGAAGATTATGCATGTACTAACTGTAATGTATTGTTCGAAAACTTGAGCAGTGAGCATACGATTTGACCGATATATCAAAGTCGTGTATAGTAAATTTATACCGAAGTAGTGGCGGTGAGTAATACAGAGCTGTATAAGAACGGCACTTTTTTTTTTACAATACGGACAGAAATATATTGCTAGGGAAATTATTTAGTAAAATAGAAACAAACCATGGATAGCGATTCAAAAGTAAAATCTATGGTCGATGTGTTAGACCGAGGCAAAATATCTGGAGGTCAGATGAGTCCAGAGCAGACGTCGTTACAGTTAACTGATCATGACGACTTCGATGTCGAAATGTTATGTCTTGCTGCTTCAACACCAAGAAAACGGACAGTTCTGAGTTTAGGAACCAAGTTGGAAATAATCCAAGCAGTGGAAAGGAAAGATAAGCTTAAAACAGAAATTGCCAAAGATTTCGGCATAACAGGAAGCACACTTACGGGAATTGTAAAACAAAAAGAGCAAATAATGGAAGCGTGCGATTCAGGGACTTTTTCACCTGCCAGAAAACGCATGAGGCATGGCGATTTTATTTCAGTTGAAGACGCCCTTTACAATTGGGTACGAAAAATGGAAGGAAGTAATATAAACTTTAGAGAAGTGGTTTCAGGCCCTGTATTAAGACAGAAGGCAAACGAGATAGCCAAAAAATTAGGAGTCACTGGATTTGCCAGTTCACCAGGCTTTATTGAAAGGTTTAAGAAAAGAAAGGGCATACAGGTACGGTCGACCGGTGTTGAATATAGAAGCAGACTGCCAGGAAGTATGAATAGGTCTGCAGATAGGGCGTCAGATAGTCAAAATACTGATATGAACCTCAAATCAGACTTGGGAACAAAAGAAGGAACACCATTCATGATGGAGGAGGAAGCACAATCTCAAGAAGACGACAACTTTCAGATCGAGTTTGTGTTTCATGAAGAATATTGCACTAGTACTGGTGGTTATATCAGAGAAGGTAAACTGCCAAACATGTTGCATTATTATCAAAAGAAAATTTTGTATTAAATCAACTATAAAATAAGGTGTTAATTACTAATCGTTACTAATAAACTCGATTTGTTGTATTTCCCTAATTATAACAAGATATGTAATTATGAAAAACAACAGGTCCTATGAAATGTTTTGCATAAATCATCGAAGTATTCACCTATCATGTTAAATATATCATGGCCTTCAAAGACTAAATTGTTGGATTATTTACCTTCATGTGTATTTCATGATGAATTAACGTATTTTGCGATATAGAAACTGCTGTTGTACATACATATCTTAAAATCCTATTAGAAATAGCACTTGTGAAAAAAAAGTAAATTATAAATGGTTGTAAATGAAGGATACATGTCAATTCTGTCTGGGTGTGGGATACTATTTGTTCATAGTATTGCTCCAGTTGGACAGCTCTTTCTTTGGCTTTGGAAGCCACATATTCTTGGTAAGTCCTCTCTTGGTGAGCCTATATAATAGCACTAAATGTAGTCTTCAGGAATCACATGTTCAATATATTTGCATTGATGGGGGGCTCTGAAAGACTGACCATGTTCACTTGTCACCTGTATTATTGAAAGGTCAAAGAAATTATGGAATTAAGATGGAGAATTTATGTGTAATCTTTAAAAGGTGATGGATTTAGGTCTTGTATTTAAGTATCCTTTACCTGGTATGCCCAGAAAGACAAGGCCCTGGTACAGATTTCCATAATGGTTTCTGGTTTTTGTCCTGCCAATACCATCTTTAAAATAGAAGCAGCATTTACATTTTCTACATCAAACTATGTTTTACCAAATGAAAAACATGTACATCATGAAAGTGACAAGTCAGCATTAACTCTTCAACTATTCAATAACTGTCCTTGACCACATGGTCCGGTTCCAAATCATGTTATTTTTTTTCTAATCTTGGTCAATTCAACCACATGGTTTTCAGTTTTTGTTAGTCCTTGGTATTTTCTGGTAGGTATGTGACCCCTACCAAAAGCAGTTTGTATTTCTCATGGAAGCATCTTTTGTGCAGCACTAGTGCAGTACTGCTGTTGTACTTTCACAAGACCCTTTACTCAAATCACTTTAGATAGAAATGATGAGTTTTTTGCAAATAAGTTAGTAAGGTAGCCACCAGCTATTGCAGTTTTGTACATGGAGACTAGGGTATACACAACAAGATAAATCCAGCAAACACTTAAACAGGAGTTCTGTTCTTTGTAATCATTAATTAGAACTGACAAGGTATCGTTTCAGTACTGGAAACAAAAGCCTTGTAGGCCATGTTCATTAAATATTGATCAGCTTCAACAAAACTGGGAGATGTATTTTATAAGTAATTGGAATGTTTCAGATTATTTCTGATTTATAGTCTATATAAATTAACACTTACTGATTTATACTGCTCATTTGGCTGAAGATCTATCCTTATGATGTCAAATTTACCAGATAAAGTATTTTCACCTGAAAAAAATAATTTGTACACTGTAATTACTTTACTGTAAGATCAGGGCTTTTTCTGGGGGCTTTCTGGTGCCGTTAATGGGCCCCATTACCAACTAGAATTATTTCATTTTAAAGCCAAATTCCCAAAATTTGCAGTTTACTACTGTATACTTACAAGCTGGACAGGTGTATGATTTGTTGAACTCCCTTGTACCATCTTCATCGCAGAAAATATCTTATTTGGGAAATATGTCAAGGATTTGATTTTCTAAATATTACATTTTGTAACCTAATATCTTTTCCATTAATCAACAACATGTTTATTCTTTTTTGAGGGGAAAACCATTACCATATTTGGTAAGTCACTATTTCGGTCTATTTGATGTTAACTGATGTCTTTGCAAAGTAATCTTGGGAATAATTAATGTAATTCATTGTTAATCAATGTTGTCACTATACAACATTGAACTAATTAACTACTTTTCCATTCCTATGGAAGCAATTAAGATTTTAGAGTTGCATTATACAAAATTTAAAAGGCACAATTCATATGATAATTTAGGGAAGACTTCCTCACTCAGAATCAGGAAAGATTTTTTGAGAAACACAGGTACGTCGAATAAATTAAAAATCAGTAGAAAATATTTAGTTTAATAATTTCTTAAGTTCTAAATTACCAAACTTCATTACTATCTGCAAGTACAAAAAAGTGTAGTATTGTTTATTAGTAAACAAATTCAAGAACAATATATGCCTATAACAATGATTTTATCTGTCATCAGCATTTCATCAAAGGATACGGGAACAAGATGTCACCTGCAACAAAGTTGGATTGATATTTAATTTTATAATTCATGATTTACATTCTAGGAGCTGACTATTGTAATTGATAATAAAAAACCCTCTCCTGTTGTGGAAAAAAATCAGACAATGCAATTATGGGGGAGAGCAAATACTGTGCATACATAAATTCTCATCAATCTTGATTTTGTTAGTCTTTATCACTAACTTTATCAACTGACCATGATCTTTCTTATGTTTTGGCTAAAAAAAAAACTACACTTGTTAATCTCTCTTGTGATATGTGATATGATAGACACACTAATAATGCCCCTTGCCCACTGTCCAAATATTCCGTTTTCCTAAGTACAAATAGCCAGACAGAAAATGCCATACCATAATACTCCAATCAAATTTGACAGTCATATGAAAAAAAAGAAATTATGCTTAAATATATCAATGTTGAAATACATGACAAGCCTCAATCTCTTAAATATATTTGTGAAGTGGCTTACTTTTCATTGATAACTGCTCCTTGCCAAATTTTAAGATAGAAATGGATAAAAAATGGACTGGAATTGATGTACCTTACTTACCCAAGCAAATGAGTTTAGCCTCTTTCTGCACTTCTTATAGTTACAAATTAGTTCTCCATCCATTTTTAAACTTTTGATTACTGAAATTTTCAAGTGTTATTGTATTTAATGACAAAGTTAAATCAAAATCTGTTGAACACATCAAAAATGTTTGCAACAATATATATTTTTTTTTCTCCTTTTTTTTTGCACTCAGAACTGAGAATATATATTTGTTGCAGAAATTATATTTTTCCATTAAACATGTTTTTCTCTCTTTTACACTCATTTAAATGGACACACATTCGCATATAACAAAAAACTCATCTTACACACTGTATAATACATGTACACCTCGCTTTTACAAGGACAACAAATTGATATACATTATTTAGACGGAGACAAGAACACGAAACCAAACCACCATACCAAACACATTCTATTTATACTTTAACTTATAATGACAAAACCCGACTCTCTGGCTTAAAACATTGCACACATGCAGACAAAACAAAAACAAAAAAAACTTGTACAAACATATTTTGAGCAATCTTCGATATATGTATAAACAATACAAATGAAAGAAGGATAACACAAATAGTTGAAACAAACTATAGACATAATGTAAAAAATGTAAACATTGTAGACCAAATGCCGAGCACAGTGACTGATATTCTCTATATAGTACACATTCTTACAATCATACTGACAACTTGGAATAAACCAATTTCACTTTTTTAGTCATATCATAATAAATTGTTTTAAGTTCTGCATTAGCTGATGTCTTCATTCTCTTTTTGTTCTCATCATTGTGCTTGATATTTTTATTCTTCTTCTTTTTTTTATTCATATTAATCAATTCATTATGTTTTATATCATACAACAATTTCCATATTTGATACATGAACATGTCTGATATTTCATTTACTTCACTAAAATACTGTTTTACACAAAATTGTGTAACAATGACATTTTTTGGTAATACTTAAGATAAAGCAACAATATTTTAGTAAATGTGTTAATGAACAGAGTGCTGAGAGATTTTTTTTTAAATTTAATTTCCTCCAACTTATGTGGTTAGTTTGTAAATCTTACGTAAGATATTTAGTTTCAGGAAATCTATCCATGATTGGAGTCAGAGTAATTGATAGAGCAAAGTTGAAAATACAAATAACTTAAGTGATCAACTCAATTATATAATGTCGCACTACTGAATATGATATGCATCATTCAATCATTTCATTCTTATTTTTCCTATTGGTAAGCTGTAGGAATGTTTCTAGATAATTCAATAATTTCTAAGTTTTGCATGTCTGTGATCATCTCAGGTACCAGGGTAATATGAAATATCACCCTTTTTTGACTGCATGTGGCAAGATCAGAAAAAATAAACAAAAACAAAAAACGGATTAGGTCCTAGTACGAATTAATGAAATCAGGGATTTACATACTGGGTAAAGGGATTGGAAACTCTATCTGTTAGTAATAGCATAGTGAGATGACATTAAGTCAACTACTATACCTTATTGTGTACCACTTTTCTCCAAAACTTCTTGTCCAATTGTTTCAATTTTTGAATCTGTGAAAAGCTGAATAAATTCCTCATGAACTGAGCAATTTTTTAGCCAATGATTTTGAGCAAACTGCGGAAATTTTGCACATATTATCACTGATATTACGTAATGGTTGCTTACTGTCCATAGTAAATACTTCATTTTCGTAACAAATATTACCGAAATATACTACCTTATTGTCACCACTTATCTCCAAAAATACTCCTCCAATCTTTTTCATTATTAGATTAATTAACTGCTGAATATTGCTTGTGATCAAGTTTGAAAGCAATCGATTTTGAAAAAGTTAAGTTAAAATTACATCAATTAGCAGACCTTTGATAAAATTATCCAATTTCTATCCAATTTTACCTGATGTCTGCTGGTATAGTAGTAGTGATATAGTGGTATACTATATAGTCACTCCTTCATGGCTCAGTGCTCAAATACAAAAGCAAATGCTAACGTCAGTCTCTAAACTAGTAGAGTCTCTAATCCCTCTATGTATGTCCCTGATGAAATGATTTGGCATCATCCATTATTATTAAAAAAATGATCTTCTCAGAAAGTATACCTCCTTGACTGGTATGATGGTCATACCAGTTGAGGGGATATGTGGCTATGCCTATATTATTGGTGCGTAGCTTCATTTAAGATAACTATTGTATGTTGTGCTGTAGGCCTAGCGGAAAATCATTTGAAAAGTAGTGATCTACTGTAAGGTCCACTCAATAGCACTTTCCGCTACAAGTACAACACTTGGTAGTTAGAATTCTACAGTAGGCCTACTGTACTGTAGAACTACAATATTATGATATTAATTAAAGTGTAAATTATAGGCCTTTTCTGCGTAAAATTGGCAAAATATGTATAAGCTTATGCCAGATTGTAACGAAGAAATGGTAAAATCAAGGTAAATGCGTACTTACAATAAATATAAAGTTTTTTGCTTTTATCATTTGAAATTTCACCGCCAAGTTGATTTTGCGTCTGCTGTCATAATGAAATCATAGTTATGTAAATGCTTGATTCTATAATGAATTCAAACTTGTTACCAAACTTATCCGTGATCATGATTGTTGGTATATTTTCGTGGCAACATGGCGGGTGGCTGGACAGGGTTCTCCGATGAAGATCTTCGTCGGTTAAAAGGCCGGGAATCCGACAGATCATCATTGGATTTGAAAGGTTAACATGTCTACAATATTCTTCTATTTGGTCAACACCCACAAAGCAAATTATTTTACATAATGTCAATCCACACTCGAACAATGAATGGAATTCTGCAGCTGTCTCTGTACGATTCTGTTGATCTGCATCTTTCTGTAGCTCACAAGTGATCCCTGCCACGTGAAGTTATTCAATTGAAATTAGCTCAATAATCTTTATATTCGAATTCACAAATAAATGTTGATATTGCAATGTAGCATCGCCGGTAGCAGTAACACTTGGAAAGCTGTCACATACATGTCAACAGGAGTTGTCTAGTCTTATATTAAAAGATAGCGTTTAATGTAAGATTAGACATGCCCCTGTGATCTAACGAAGGATTAAATATATCATAATCACTGTAATCCATGTAAGTGTAAAAGTTCTGGCTTCAGACACCAGTGTATCCTCGTATAGTGATTTAAGTTCGTGAACTCTGTGGTTCTATCTCGACTTTTATGGTTGGCTACAGATCAATGAAATGACAACACAGCTTATAAAGTTCAACGTTTTATTATATTGAGAATGTAGTAGTGTCAGATGAGAAGGTAAAACATGATGACAGAATATATACACAATGCTAACGTAACCCAATGTGCGTCAGGCCCGTATCTCATATGAAAAATATCCACCCCTTCCATCCCTTGGGATAAATGTACACAAAAAGACCACGGTTATAACATGCCTACAATGGGAACAGACCACCCAAAATAACTACGGAATAACCAACTATATATATATACCATGCCTATAATTGAGTCTTATTTTAGAGAAATACATATGTATCACCCAACCAGGGATAATTTAGAGGTCTAAGTCCAAAATATACTACATACCTGACTATGAAAGAGAAAGACGAGCCAGCCAGCTACATGTTAGCCTCTGCCAGACTGTCGTATAATACTAAAATTCTCAGATATATAGCTAAATCTAATTGTATGCCTCGAAATACACGTGCAATTTTGTCCTAAGACTCTAGATAGACCGATACCTGAGCATAGAGTAATGTACAGGTAAGGTGATTATAAATAAACACATACCAGAAACATTAGCCAATCAGAAACTTCAACAAATATAATCGGAAGGGATTCCCTAACAGGAATTCCCCGGATAATCAATATGGACCGATGATCACAACAACACGCATCCTGGTTTACTGGATGTAAATATGGAATTATAAACAACATGTAAGTGTTCAAAACCAAAATGTTTTATGTAGGAATACCCCCTTAATCTAAAAAAAAATTGGCCGGGTAAATATATATTCTTATTAATATAACGTCAAACTCCTGTGCTATGTATACATATAACTGACCTACTTGTATATATTACTTCTCCATCATTGTATATAATGTCAACATCCCTGAAGCACAAAGCACTTGCTAGCTTAGCATCTTCTTGTGTTCTTTCAGTGACACTTCTTGTGTTATTTCAGTGACACTAGTACAACCACATACAGTGAGTTTATGTAATAATATAAATAGGGAGATGATAAAATCAACAACATGTAAACTATTAAACAGTTAACTCTCCTATATTTGTTCAGAATTTAGTGGTATTATTTGATATAATATGTATAAATTATTTATATACTTTTACCATCAGCATCTGTACACCTCCTAATATGTTTTCTAATTGATTATGATAGGCTCTCGACGAATTAATTATAGACCGAGGGGATCGTTTTCACAACATAACGATATTTATATATATAGTATTGTTTAAACCCACTATATTTGTGTTACTGTTCTATGTCTATATGTGATTGTTTGTAATTTACCAGGGCTCAAAGTGGCGCCTATTTTAGTGGCCATGGCGCTTTAAATTCACAATTGGCGACCAGTTATTCACGTATAAGGCGTCTGCATGGCCACTAAAAAAATTGTGTAAATTTGCAATTTGGTTAATCTTTCAAAGGTTGTAGTTATAATGCTAAAATGACATTCACAATCAAAAAAAATTACAAAGAGATGTTATACTCATCTGAAGAATTAAAAGACAACTAGGCAGGCGACCAACTTTTCCAATTGGCGCCTAGATTTACATGACTTGGTAGCCAAATAGGCCACCTGGTAAAGATATCCACTTTAATTTGAGCCCTGTTTACTTGTGTCTTGATAAGGGGCAGATTGACTCGAAAATTTGACAATTTACTTGTCTGTACTGCTGTTATTACCACTTGACAAATTATATATACAAAAATTGTATAATCAATCTCCTATGAGCATGCATACATATCAATTACAACAAAGGTTCCACTGATGAAATGCTGTTTGATGAAAACATTATATGTTGCACAAAGACGAGTTCTACGCCTTCAGATATTGGAATTTTCAGTTATTTATATTCTCATTCATTCATTTTTGTATGTTGTCAGAAGCAGTAATTTCTTACCATTTTTTGATAAAAAGGATTTTTATTTTGTTTTCTTTCAGCGCCAAAGCAGAGATATAAGACTCAAACCCCAGAAAGACGAATGCCACTCTCTGCAGCAAGAGGTAGTGCCTCAGAATCACAAGCAGCAAGGCAGAATCTCTCACAACCAAAACCAACCTCTCAACCAATACCCAATCAATCATGTAAGTGTGCATTCAAATGGAAGGAAACATATAACATTAGATCTGGTTTCATTAATGCTGCTTTGACATGGCTCAGATACTTGCCAATAATATTTAAAATCTGATACTGTATAGCCAGTTATTTTGAAATAAAAGAATCAAATGTTATTGAAATACATTTCACTATCTGGTTATAGAAGGATATCTAATTTTCATTAATGAATAATATAAGTTGATACTTATTCTGTTTTACTGTGTATTTTTACAGTATATTCACCTATGTTACCGTAAAGACTCATGTAATTTGTACTGAAATAAATTAAAGTTAAAGTTGGGGGTGCACAAATTATACAGGTAGAGACATTTTCAAGGTTTTTTTACAGAAAAAAGATCGTCGATTCTCAATGTCCGCCATCTTGGAAAAAGACGGAAATTCCTGTTAGGAACTTGAAGATTAATAAACATACACACAGCAATTAATTCTTGTTAAATATGTCAGATAATGAAGTGATGTATAGCTACCTACTATATATATATGTGTTGATACTTGAGATAATTAGGGATTCATCACAATTAAATAAAAACGTAACTCAAGAATGATGTAACAGCGCCATACTCAGGTCTTCAAAGTTAATATTTATTTTCACAAACTCCTTATAAAAAGGAGGAATATATTCATGCATTGTTATCATAAATAGATTGATAAAACAACTAGCCTATTAATTGTATTGTTTAAAAGTCCGTCATGATATGTCAGATATGATGGGTTTACCGATCTTTGAAAACCCGGACTCCACTGGAGCTAGGCCAATTATAAACTGAATTCTTTTTTTTGATTGAGAAATCATCGCCTCTTATCTGTTACTGGCTGTAATCTAATTAGGGTAGTAAGCCTGTTTAACACTATGAGTGAGTCTTATCTCTATTTACCCGGTTACATTTTTGCCAATATGTTGTGTAGTTAAAAATACCACTTTCTGCTGATTTTATTATTTATTATCAATTCAAAACTGCTTATATAAAGTCTTATATGTATTTATTTAAGATTATTTGACAATAAAACTGGCTGTACCTTGCATATATTACGCTAAATCTATCCAATTGTAGGATGATCACATGCAGTTACTTTGGTAACTGGGACCCGGCCGTTTTAAGGAGCAAAAATCATATCAACATGACCAGTACCCATATTAAGAACAATCAATGATGATATAATGAGTATACCAGCCACACGCCACAATGTCAGTCAGAAATTTTATTCGTGGGGGGGGGGGGGGGGGGGGTTCTTAAACAAAGGATTTCATTAAAACTTTAACAAATCACACTTCAACAACATCTAGTTTGATCTCATCGTGTGCACACCCAAAGCTCTGGTGACACGAAAATTTTTGGTGTCTTATGAGTGCTGATGTTCTAAAATTTAAGCATCCGTTTTTTTCTGAAAATGGATTTGTTTTTGATGCCAAAACACAAATTTAACATTGCATACCGCCAGCATCAGTTCTAATAAGCCATTTGAATGTTTCCGTCCATTTTTCCTGAAACGCATGCTTACGTTTTTTTGGCTGTTTTTTTTGTCAGACTCCTCATCGGAACTTGGTTCGCTATCTCCGTTATCTTTCTCTGTGTTACTGCTAGAGTTGTTGCTGTTAGTTTCATTGCAATTGTTCAAGAAAAAGGCATCTATTCTCTTCTGTTTATTCGTGGCTACCATGTGTGGTCGATGCCTACAATGCTGAAAATGATCTGCGTCATGTCGCGCTTAACTGTTCTAAAGCACACGTGACAATCAAACGTTCTACCGACTGAGACGGTAGATAGTAATTTTAAAGCCGGAATCGGGAAAGTCGGTATGCGGGATCCGGCTCGCGCCACATTATTATGAGGGGGGCTTTGCATATGTTTTGCGGGGAATCCCATGTTCCCGCATCCTAGAGAAAACACTGGTCAGTTACACTATTTCATAGTTTTATAGCTACAGTAGCAGTTCTGAGCTGAAACGTAACACCCACATCCAAGGGGACATTATTTCTGTCGCCAATTACCGCATTAAACTTTATTGGGCTAAATAACTAGATTAATTAGACATACTTGTGACGATATAAGCAAAAGTGATTACTTAATTTGACTTTTCTTTGAAAGTGTGTATAAGTTTGAGGTGATAAATGTTCATAATGCCGTGCACATGGTGGTTACCGTAGCTCTTACAGTCGATTTAAAGAAAATAAACAAGACACATTTTCGCTATTACCTTATTACAAATACAAAATAATCAGATTATTTTAATCAAGTATTTAGTAGAATTATTTTAAGTAGGGCTGGGTATTGCGGACCAAAACCGTATTGCAATATATTGCAATATTCAACAGAAACTTGCAATACGTATTGCAATATTATTGACCTTAGTACCATCAATGTAAAATGCTTATTGTATAAGACGTCGTCCGCCATTTTTCGTTTCTAGTAAACAATCATAATCTCGAAAGTGCTTGATTTTAACGTAGATGTCCCATACGGCCAAGCGCTTTAGAGACAACGAAACAAGCGCCCCACCAATACGACATAATGACGTTCTCGTGTGTTTCTTTCACGTTTACATAAGTAATTTACGCTATTGGTGCCAACACATAATGTTAAATCAGTGATTAATATGCCTTTTTGTTAACCATCGCGATATACCGGTTTCCAGGGTTTGTGTACCGGTATATCGTATCGACCTGCCAAATTCGCGGTATACCGGTATTTCGATATTATCGCGCACCTCTAATTTTAAGCAAAGCTAATCTGTGTAATAGTGTCATTTTCATACATTGTTTTCGGGACCTCAAGGACATCGTTTTGGTAAAAAAAAATTCATGCGCAAATTATACAGATAGAAGCATTTTCAGCCCCAAAAAGTACCTGCACAAATTACACTGGTGCGCAAATTACCCGTTTTTTTTACCGTATATTGAACACCAGTGTATAATTAAATGAGGTTTATAATGATTTATGCGTATCAGTGCAAGTATTGTGTATAACCATACTATTTTTGTTATGGCATGTAAATCATCTGTCAGCATATAATATAATCTGATCTGAACAATTATATTTATCCAAATTACCTCGGATGTTTGGAGACAGCCAAGTGCAAGCCGGCTATTGATGGTACAACATAACTAGAGTCTTTCCCACAGTCTTATCTTAGTTTATTTTGCAGTTGATATTTACAAATGTCTTCATAATTCATGAATCAAATTTTTGTGACCTCATCAAGGACATGTGAATATAATGAAAATATCGGGAAAATAACCAACTTTACAGTATATCACCCGATGATTGATTGTTTATCTCAAAAATGTATCATAGCACAATTCAATAGGGGCTCCTGCAACTCTCAATGTACATTATAACTAAGTACAATAAAAAGAGCACAATGAGATTCATCTATATTTATTCATATTGATGAATTTGACCTTGACACAGTTAAAGGTCAAATGCATTTTAAAGTTGTATTAGAATTAACTGTATATAAATTGTAATTTATGATATAAAATTTATCTTGATTCAACACAGGTAATAAGATTTCACGTGACTGCAGCAAGTTTCCAACAAGTGGCGCAATACCAGGTCTTAGTGGGACAGAGTCTACAGATGTTACAATGGCTGATCAGGTACAGGGGAAAGTTGTCGTGAAGGAGGAGCCAGAATTCGAAGAACTTGGTCCAGAGGAAGCCTTGAAGTATGTACTGTCTTGTACAATATGCATGTTTACATTGTTTCTAATATTACCCAGTATATGTAAACAGCTTTAGGAATTCATGATGTCAGTTAAGTAACGTTACAGTGAGTGGACTAGAAAAATAACTTCTACCTTGTTATACAAACTAGTCCACCCTATGATTTAGGTTCAGGTCTGTACAGCATGTAACTTTTGTAAAAGGATAAGTGCTTATTATCTTAAAACACCAATGTTTATCAAGCTTTATATGTTTGTCCTACTATTGAATTTTTAGGTCATCTGACCATAAAGGGTCAGAAGGACCTATAGCCATCGTGCTTCATCCGTCGTCGTCCGCCGTTTGCCGTCCGTAAACTTTTCACATTTCAAGCTTCTTCTCAAGTTCCACCTGTGGGATTGAGCTGAAACTTGCCAGAAATGATCCTTATATGGTTCTGACCAAGTGTTGTTATTTTTTGGGTCGGTCCGAAATCCAAGATTGCCGCCATAGCTGCAATCTTGAAAAACACATTTTAAACTTCTCAAGTTCCACCAGCGGTATTGAGCTGAAACTTGCCTGAAATGATCCCAACCAAGTGTTGTTATTTTTCGGATCAGTCTGAAATCCAAGGTGGCCGCCATAGCGGAAATTTTGAAAAACACATTTTAAACTTCTTCTCAAGTTCCACCAATGCTATTGAGCTAAATCTTGCCAGAAATGATCCCGAGATGGTCTTGACCAAGTGTTGTTATTTTTTTCGGATCGGTCTGAAATCCAAGATGGCTCCCATCTTGAAAAACACATTCAAACTTTTTCTCAAGTTCCACTGGTGCAATTAAACTGGAAATTGGTGAGGACGTTAAGGAAGCGGAGCTAACAAAGTGTTGTTAATTTTCGGCCTCGTAAAATCTTTGACATGGCGGCCGTTTTGTAACATGATTGCACAATCATGGTTTTCCTGAACAACACCTGTCTCAAACTTTTTCTCAAGTTCTAACAGTGGGATTCAGCACTAAATTACCTGAGATGGTCCTGACCAAGTGTTGTTATGTTATTTTTCGGATAAGTCTGAAATGCAAGATGGCGGCCATCTTGAAAAACAAATTTTAAATTTCTTCTCAAATTCCACTTATGCAATTGAACTGGAAATTGGTGAGGATGTTAAGGAAGGGGAGCTTACAAAGTGTTGTTATTTTTCCACCTCATAAAATCTTTGACATGGAAGCCACGGTGGCCATTTTGTAACATGATTGCGCAATCATGGTTTTCCCGAACAACACCTATTTCTAACTTCTTCTCAAGTTCCACCTGTGGAATTCAGCAATAACTTACCTGAAATGACCCTGAGATGGTCCTGACCAAGTGTTGTTTATTTTCTGCTCAGTCCTAAATCCATAATGGCCGCCATGGTCGACTGTGCCACTATACTTGCTACTGAGGATGTATCATACAACAGTACATGGGTCTTTTAGAGTCTGATGACCGTTAAGGCCCTTGGGCTTCTTGTTTATAGTTTTACAAAAATTTAGTATTAATGATAGCGTTTGTTTGGGGTTTTGCAGTCGTGACCTTGGCACTTTAGAAAAATTCAGAGAACAGCAAAAAGAAATTGAAGAGGCTAACAAACATAAAAAGGCCCTGTTAGCCAAGACTTTGTCTGAAAGGTAAGTGGTCGTAGTCAAGGCTTTTTCTGAATGGTAAGTTAGTGAAGTCAACAAGACATATTTTTTGTCTTAAAGGTAAGTAGGTGTACAAATTACTTTTTAGCATGGAATAATATAGCTAGGAGGTCTAATAATATTAATGCAAGAGGCCCTTTATGTCCCTAACATGATAATGAATGGACATTTGAGCATGTGATCACTCCTATACATGTGTGTCTTAAAGATTTACCATACTTATCTGACAGAATGTGACTGCCATGCCAAGTACCAGTAATAATAATCACCAACACTCATGCATCACAACAGGTTTTTTATTGTTGGAGAATGCAATTGTTGTTTTTATAAAGACAGAAAAATTCTTAATTGGCATATCCAGTGTTCTTTGCAGTAAATTGTATAATCCTCCTATAAATAAACATGTTTGAGTGAATGTCTTTATTTGAGTATTTTTAGGTCATCTGACCCAAAGGCGACGTCCGCCATGCGTAAGACTTTTGATTTCAAAACGCTACTCCTCCTTAACCCTTGGGTGGATTACAAGCAAATTTGTTGTAAAACTTCTTTGGGGGAGGGCAGTCATATCTTATATAAATGAGGGTAGTGTGACCATTGGGGCCCGAGGGGCAGGCCCAAAAGGGGAACTTTGGTGAATTTTTGCTTAAAAACTTGACTCCATCTTAACCCTTGGAGGGATTACAACCAAATTCGTTGTGAAACATCATTGGGGGAAAGCGATCATATTTCATATAAATGAGGCTGGTATGACCCTTACGGTGGTGCCCTAAAAGGAAAACTTTGGTGAATTTTTATTTTAAAATCCTACTTCTCCTCAACCCTTTGGTGGATTTCATCCAAATTTTGTGAGAAAAATCATTTGGGGGAGATCAATCATATTTTATATAAATGAGGAAGGTCCAACCCCTAGTGACCGAGGGGCGGGGCCAAAAGGGGAAACTTTGGTGAATTATTGCTTTAAAACCCTATTCCTTTTTAACCCTTGGGTGTCGAATTGCATTCAAATTTGGTTTGAAGCATTATAAGGGGATGTCAATTTATATAAATGAGGCTTGTGGGGCCCTTGGGGACAGAGGAGGGAGGCCCCAAAAAGAGAACTTAGCAAAACTTTTAACTTTAAAATCGTACTCCTTCTTAATGCCTTTATTGAATCAAATTTGGTTTGAAACATCTTAAGGGAACAGTAATCATAATTTATATAAATGAGACAGGTCTGAATCCTGGGGAAAGAAGGGTGGGGAGCCCAAAAGGAGCATTGCTTTAAAATGCTACTCCTCATTAATGCCTTAATTGATTACAACAACTTAGTAAGAAACATCATTGGGGAAATCCCTAATTGATATAAATGAGGCTTGTCCGACCCATGGGGATAGAGGGGCATGCCCCAAAAATGGGAACTTGACTGAAATTGTGCTTTAAGATGCTGCTCCTCCTTTAAGCCAAAATGGATAAAAACCAGATTTGATCTGAAACATAACTGGCTGGGTATAGATAATTTATGGTAATGATGAGGGGTGTGTCCCTGCTGTAATCATTTGTCAGATGACCGTTAAGGCCCATGGGCCTCTTGTTGTATATTTACAGACAAAAGAAAGCAAGAATGGAAGCAGAGAAACTGACACACATTCAAAAAGAGTTGATGATACTTGACAACTTACTAAGTGCTGATGTAACTGTGGTGCGAAATAGGATTGAGGCGGCTAGTCGAGATTACATGGAGGCCACGTATGTTGGAATCATCATCAGCCATTGATTAATAGGACTTTTTAGGTCATCTGACCAAAAGGGTCAGGATGACATATAGCCATCGTGCTTTGTCCGTCGTCGTCCACCGTGCGACATCCATAAACTTTTCACATTGCAAATTTCTTCTCAAGTTCCACCAGTGGGATTGAGCTGAAACTTGCCAGAAATGATACTGAGATGGTCCTGACCAAGTGTTGTTTATTTTTCGGGTCCATCCGAAATCCAAGATGGCCACCATAACCGCCATCTTGAAAATACATTTTAAACTTCTTAAGTTCCACCTGTGCTATTCCTTCGTTCAAATGCCAGATATGTGTTGTACATTAATTTAGATTTATGAATAATAGTAGCTTACATTCATATTTATGATTGTGTTGGAATAAATTTCATATTTGTACAGAAAATCCACAAAACTCTGCATCCGAACTGGAATATTCAGCCGACACTTTATCACTAGCCTTCCATCTCTGGGTTGCGAGTTCGAATTCTACGTGGGGCAGTTGCCAGGTACTGACCGTAGACCGTTGGTTTTTCTCCATGTGCTCTGGCTTTCCTTCATGTCCAAAACCTGGCATGTCCTTAAATGACTCTGGCTGTTAATATGACATTAAACAAAGTAAACCGATCGCTGAAAATTACACCAGTTCGGTAAAAAACACATGTCATAGTATAGCGAGTGATGGAGGTGTATTGTTTTTGTTGTGATTATAAACCCAGTCTGTGTACATGAATGTAAATGAAGGAAATGGCTAAAGATAAGACAAATACACATTATACTTTTAAAATCGTTTATTGTGGTTCGATGAAGTAATATTTTGTTGTTATAGTGTCTGATTTGTCAGCATGGTAACAAGTGTAATTTTTTGTTCACTTTATTAGCTCACCTGGTCCGAAGGATCCCTATGGGATGTGGACTCAAAATTGTACAAATGGTGGGGCTGACTCCCCAGGGGTCTATGGGGTGGGGCCGAAAGGGGTCCATTTGGCTCTATTAATATAAACGACATCTTCTCTGAAACCATGCAAAGGATATTGCTCATATTTGCCTGGTAGCATCACTATGGGTTGGGGATTCAAAATGTGTCCAACTTCAATTGGGCTATATTGATATAAATGACTTCTTCTCTGAAACTGAGCAATGGATATTGCTCATATTTGCCTGGTACCATCACTATTGGGTGGGGATTCAAAATTGTACAAATGATTGGAGTGACCCCCCCCAGGGGCATGATGGGCGGGGCCAAATGTGGTCAATTGGGCTATATTGATATAAACGACTTCTTCTCTGAAACCGAGCAATGGATATTGCTCACTCATATTTGCCTGGTAGCATCACTATTGGTTGGGGATTCAAAATTGTACAAATGGTGAGGCTGACCCCACGGGGGCCTGAGGGGCGGGGCCAAGAGGGGTCAATTTGGCTAAATTGATATGGACAAATTCTCTTCTGAAACCAAGCAATAGATATTAATCATATTTGACTGTGAGCATACCTTTGGGGTCGGGATTCAAAATTGTACAAATAGTGGGGCCGACCTCCCTTGTGGCTGAGAGGCGGGGCCAAAAGTGGTCATTTTGGCAGATTTGACATAAACAACTTTTTCTCTGAAACCAAGCAATGGTTATCTCTAATATTT
Source organism: Pecten maximus (assembly GCF_902652985.1). Lineage (NCBI taxonomy): Eukaryota > Metazoa > Mollusca > Bivalvia > Pectinida > Pectinidae > Pecten > Pecten maximus. Next base: position 44,149,244 of record NC_047016.1, read on the forward strand.
GACTGGTAGCATTCCCTTTGGTTAAGGATTCAAAATTGAACAAATGACGGGGCCAACCCCCTTGGGGCTGAGGGGCGGGGCCAAAAGGGGTCAATTTGGTTAAATTGATATAAACAACTTCTCTGAAACTAATCAATGGCTATCACTCACATTTGTATGGTAGCATGGTCATGGGGTGGGGATTCAAAATTGTACAAATTTTAGGGTTGACCCCACCAGGGGGCTGAGGGGTGGGGCCAAAAGGGGTCAATTTGGCTAAATTGATATGAACAACTTCTTCTCTGAAACAGCTCATATTTGACAGGTAGCATTCTTTGGGGTAAGGATTCAAAATTTTATAAGGAAGGAACTGACCCCCCGGGTGCAGAGGGCGGGGTCAAAAGGGGTCAATGGGTTTAAACAACTTCTTTTCTGAAACTAAGCAATGGATATCACTCACATTTTTGTGGTAGCATCCCTAAGGGGTTGTGCCAAAAGTCATTTTTTGGCATAAAAACCTGACGTACCCATATAAAATGCCTATGATATATTGACATAGCAATACCAGTGACAAATATACTTAATCATCATTCTTGTTTCATATATCATGAAATCCAGGTGAGCGATACAGGCCCTCTGGGCCTCTTGTTTATTTTTACAACAATTACAAAACAAGTTATATTAACTTATATTAATCACGCTTGTTGGTCCAGATAGAAGCGCGCGAGGGGTCTTACTGTGGGAGGAAACCGGAATACCCGGGGAATTACCACATGGTTGGACTGGTGACCCCATACCATGCATCAGGCGTCCGTCCATCCGTCTGTCCGGCCGTCCGTACGTCAACACAATCGACTTCTTCTTCTGAACCGCTGATCAGAATTTAACCAAATTTGGTAGGAAGCATCCTGGAGGGATTCAAATTATACATATGATGGGGCTGACCCCCCAGGGGCCCAAGGGGCGGGGCCAAACGTGGTCCATTTGGTAATATTGATTTTAACGACTTCTTCTCTGGACCTAAGCAATGTATGACATTGATATTTCAGCAGTAACATCCCTAGGTGGGTGGGATTCAAATTTATACAAATGATGGGGCTGACCCCCTAGGGGCCTGAGGGGCAGGGCCAAAAGTGGTCCATTTCGCAATATTGATATTAATGACTTCTTCTCTGGACCTAAGCAATGTATGACATTGATATTTCACTGGTAGCATCCCTAGGTTGGTGGGATTCAAATTTATACATGTGATAGAGCTGATCCACAGGGGCCTTGGGGGCTGGGCCAAAAGGGGTCCATTTGGCAATATTGATATTAACGATTTCTTCTCTGGACCTAAGCAATGCATGACATTGATATTTCACTGGTAGCATCCATAGGTGGCTGGGAATATAGATCTAGATGAAAAGAGTAAACTTGATCAAGTTTCAATTCAATTGGATGTCAAGATAAATATAAGCTTTGTCAAAACTTTTTAACACAAAAATGCATTACCAGAATGTGGTATTATAAAATACATTCCTGACTTTTTCACTACGTGTTCTGATTGATGATAATAGTCAGCTTGACGAAGTTTCAGTTTACTTTCAGTTCAGTCGAATATGTGTCAGAAGTGGACATCAACACACAGTTAACTTTGGTTAACACAGTGTGAGACAAATGGGACAAACACTTAATTAACTTGTTATTATCGTGGGCATATTAAATGATTATTTCATCCCATTGCCAAAAAAAACCAAATGTATTTTTTCATGTTTTGATGTAGTCGCTGTAATTTAAATACTTCATTTACGTACTCTTAGTTTACAAATGCAGGAATGATGCGATTTAAGGAGAACGCTAACTTTTGAAACGGACAAAAATATATCCAGATTTGTCAGAACAGTCATCTTGAAAAACGGGACCTAGGTGAGCTTATGCAATACTGTGGCGTCTGTCGTCTGTCTGTCAAGAATCAACTTCTTCTTCATAACCACTCAACAGAATTTGACAAAATAAAAATGGGGGGCTTAGGGACGGGGCCAAAAGGGGTCAACTTAGTCTATACTGATGTAAACGACTTCTCCTCTGAAACTTAACAATGGATATCGCTCATATTTGATTGGTAGCATCTTTATAGGGTAGGGATTCAAAATTGTACAAATGGTGGGGCTGACCCCCGTGGGGGCCTGAGGGGCGGACGCAGAAGGTGTCAATTTGGCAAATTGATATATAAACAACTTCTTAACTGAAACTAAGCAATGGATGTCACTCATAGTTTTCTGGTAACATCGTTTTGGGGTAGGCATTCAAAATTGCACAAATGAAGGCCCTTGGGGGGCCTGAGGGGCAGGGCAAAATTGGGTCAATTTGGCTTAATTGATATAAACAACTTCTTCACTGAAACTAAGCAATAGATATCACTCTTATTTGACTGGTAGCATCTTTATGGAGTAGGGATTCAAAATTGTACAAATGGTGGGGCTGACCTCCTGAGGGCCTAAGGGACGGGGCCAAAAGAGGTCCATTTGGCAATATTGATATTAATGATTTCTTTTCTGGAACTAAGCAATGTACAATGTATTACATTGATTTTTCTGTGGTAACATCCTAAGTAGGCTGGGATTCAAATTTTTACAAAAACTGGGGCTGACAAGGTAAGCATACATCAACAAATAAAGCTATTAGCAATTGGAACATAAACATTATTTTGATGTTTGCTCAAATAAACCAGGTGAGCGATACAGGCCCTCTGGGCCTCTTGTATTTCCTGTCCAAATCGCAAGCGGTATATCAGACAAACTACTTATCAAAAAATTGGATTGGCTAAAGTCTGCCCTTATTTTACAAAAACAAAAAAACAAAAAAAAACCATCCGGTAAACCTCCGATTAATTCGAACACGTGGATAGTTCGAACATACATTTTTTCTAGAAAAACAGTAATTTTTTAGCTAGTAATAGTTCGAACTCTGGCTTTTTATAACTGACACCATTTCGGATAGTTCGAACTTGTCAAATGATTGAACTGCTTTTATATTTATGAACAGCTGCAGCAGTCCAGTCAGGACTCAATTAAAATAAAAACAAAGAGACTATTCTAAATTGTTTTGAAGAATTCATCTTTGTTTAAAATCTCCTAGACTAAGTCTTGTTTTATTAAAACCTCAACACAACTAGTTTATATTTAATAACTGAACAGTTCTGTATAAGGTTCTACCCCTGATTATCTTATCGCTACTATAATGATAATGATACTTCAGCTGAGATACATTGTGTAAGGGATATAATTGGTCAGAACTTGTCCCTGTTGAGATGATATAAGTGGTATAATTGGTCAGAACAGGTCACCTTTGAGGTAATATAAAGTGTATGATTGGTCAGAACTTTTGAGATAAATAAGATTTATGCAAGATATTTTATGATGCTTGTTCTAGCAAACTATAAGGATCAATGTCTGTTGCAGGAGGCGCTACGACAGGGCAGAAAAGGAATTCATTGAAGCTAAGTTGGATTTGCAAAAGAAATCTGAGCTAAAAGAACAGCTGACAGAACATTTGTACACAATTATACACCAAAATGAAATTCGGAAAGCCAAAAAGTTGTCTGATCTCATGACTGAGCTGGATATGGAGACAAAGGGAGAGCAATTGTGTATAGGCAACTTACCTCCCTTGTCTGCATTCTCCAGTATGGGTATGGTGAAGGTAGCTTCTCCCACATCTCCAAAAAGTCCTGTGAGTGATGATAGTGGCAAAACTGGAAATTCAGGACAGGGAATCATTTCAACAGTGACATCCGCAGATAACAACACTACAAGTTCTATAAACACATATAATTCAACCAGTGCTGATCAAATTGAAACTAATCTGGCTAATGTTGTTGTTGACTTATCCAGTGAAAATTCAACGCTGCCAGATGAAAGTTCTTGTCTTCCAAGCAGTTCATCCAATGACATTTATGATGCACATTCAGAACAAAACAAATTTCAAGGAATTTCACAAAATTGTACAGAGGAACATTCAGGTAGTATATCTGGTACAGAAGACTTTGCAGTGAATGCTAACATGGAACAACCATCAAATTCGTCTTGTACAGATGATTCTTTGAGCTACAATAGTGCATTGTCCTCTAATCCAGGAGGAGAAAACTCCTCCCTGTCACCAAAACATTCAGAAATTAAAGATACAGTAGAGGCAATGCCAGGCTCATGGACATTAGACTCGGTTAACATCAAAGAAGAACCTGTGACTTGAAGTTGATGAATTAAGTGGGATATATTTGTCTGCTTTAAAAGTGATATTCACTGCCAAAAGGAATTTGCTATTTTAAGCTTTTCTGAAAATGATAGATTTACTTATGTCAGAAAATTCATCTTAATTAAATGCATATAGTTTTTTTTAGGGTCATCATGCTTTGTCCGTCGTTCACCAACAGCTGTGCGTAAACTTTTCACATTTCAAACATCTCCTCAAATTCCAACATTGGGATTGAGCTGAAACTAAGCTGAAATGATCCCGAGATGGTCCTGACCAAGTTTTATTATTTTTCAGGTCGGTCCAAAATTTCCAAGATGGTCACCATCTTGAAAAATACATTTTAAACTTCATCTCCAGTTCCACTTGTGCCATTGAGCTGGAAACTGGTGAGGATGTTAAGGAAGGGGATCCGGAGCCAACAAAGCGTTGTTATTTTTCAGCCTCGTAAAAACTTTGACATTGCAGCCACGGTGGCCATTTCGTAACATGATTACACTATCATGGTTTTCATGAACAGCACCTATTTCATTCAAATTCTTCTCGAGAAGTGGGATTCACCTGAAACTTACTTAAAATGATCCAGAGATGGTCCCGATCAAGTGTTGTTATACTTGCTACAGAGTATGTATGCTAAACTAGTAGAATGGTCTCTAGAGTCAGATGACCGTTAAGGCCCATGGACCTCTTGTGATTATTTCAAGTCATGTTAGTCATATGTATTTGTTAGTTTCTGATGGGCATCTGCAACTGCAAAATCCAAGGGTTCTGCTCTCTATATGTACAGATCAGTCTAGTGATAGAGCTGGTTATTTTGTCCAGAGACATTAATACACAGATCCTTTCAAAAACATATCGGTAGATTTTGAAGATTTATGGAGATATGTCATTATGTGCACGCAAATGAGTGGCAAAAGGGGGTTGGGGCCCCCCCTCCAAAAAAAAATTGCTTCCTGAAAGGCCGTAGATAGCCTATAACAAATTATAGCATAATATATCCATAATGTGTGAAAATTGGTTTGATTTTTTTCCAATTGAAATGTTTCTTTTAATCCTAAATTCAGGATAAAACTTTGAACGGAAAAACATGCAAACATAATCTGCTGTCTCCTTTGTTATTTGCATGATGGCATCATTCACAGGCAGGCGTGTAAAGTGGCTATTAATGTCCTCATCAAATAATGATTCTGCTGCTTTCAATGATAAGATTCATCTTAAGATACAATTACATGCAGTGTATGCAATATATTTTAAACTTAATCTAATGCGAAATCATTTTTCTGCCTTTTTGACTGCCAAAAGATTGTTTATTATTAAGTCCGCGATTGGTCAACTCAAAATGAGTCTTTTCTCTGGTTCTCCGTAAGCACGTTGACGTTGTCTCCACATGGTTACACGTGGCTGCTGTCGGTCCAATGCTGATAGAAATTGTCCATCTAATTCCTTGTTTCCTGGTCTAGTTTCACACTTTCCTTAGGTTCCTGGGTGACAAGGAGACTTCTAACTTTTCATTGATCTCCCGGAACAGAGCATTGACTGCATCAATGAAATTGTCCAATTTTGCATCTATCGACGTCTGAACACTTCCTTCATGCTGAGTGTACAAGTAGAGAAAAGCATAATCTGATACGCTATCAGTTTACGTGTAGATGACGTATCGGATCAAATTATTTGGGTCATGTGACTACTTACAACATCGTCTTTGTTTATTTTGATGTCTCCTTGTATGTGCAGGAGTGCGAACGCTCACAGGTGTTCCCCCCTGCCATAGTTGTCCTCAATTATGTATTAGAGGTGTTCTCATGAATTGCAAAATGGCACAATAACATATAATGCATCTTTTTTTTAATTTGGCATGCATGTTTTTACTCTATATCTCAGATGTTCGAGGTACTGTATGTGATAAAAAATGTCCTTAATTTCACTTGATTTTTTTGTAGACATAAAAATTCAACTTTCCTCACCTTGGCTAGCCAAAATTAAAACATGTGAGACTCATGTCGTACTCTGGGACTGGTATGATAGAACAGACACACATAAATGCCGACAGGTAAATATATAACCATACCATGTTATACTACATACAAAGTGGGGATGTCATTATGGAATATCAACCTTCAAGTTGACCCCCATGACAACATTTAGTTCTATAATAGCTTTGTGTTTAACCGTAGAAATGCAAATATGTATACCTTCAATTCTTCTTAAATGACATAATGTCAGTATTTTATCAGAGAGAGAGAGACTTGAATCAATGGTATATGTGATTCAAAATATATACACTAAAATTATATAGGTCGCTCATAAATTACAGGCCTATATATTGCCAATAACTTGATAAATTTAGAATAAAAGTAGCCATTTGACCCAGTGCCTGGGAGTTGACCAGCAAGTCAATCTCTTGTAATGAAAACCGCCCTATTTATAGGTATTTTTCTTGGGAAGGTGGATGAGGGTTGGTGAGACTGAGTTAAGGAACATGCCGGAACTATAAAAAAAGGTAAAACAACGTAATATGGAATATCAGTGATTTAAAATATATGTCATTATGATAATTTAATAAGTTTCAATCTTGGTCTTTAGTGTCTGATCGTCTTAACATTGTTTTTAGATGTTTGAATTTTTAGTCCATCCTTTTTCTCTCTTTTTTTTTTTAAGAATTGATGTGCACACAACTGCGTTTTTGCATCAATGGTAGCTCCGCCACTGCAAAAGGGGGCGGGTCCATTATTAAATTTTCAATATTCATTACAGAAAATTACTGAGAATCCTGGAAAGATTATAATTGTACCAGTATATAATGTGCAGGATAGAAACATCTACCTGGTATCATAGTATACTGTAGTTCAGCTTTGCATCACAATTGTAGACATTTTTACCTTTATATGTTAGATAATAATATATTTATCATGGGAAGGAGTTTTCACAACACTAACCATTTCCTGTAGGTAGAGCACATTGATATTGACAGTTGTAAATTGTGTTAACCCAATGTAAACAGGTATATTATAAAGTTTTAGCTCAATGTACCAGCTGTGAAGACCATACCAGATTCTTGAAATTGGTAGTTTTTAATCCTGCCTAACACTCTGCATTCATTAGGTCTATTTGACAGTACACTTCAGTGAGTTCGCACTATACCAGCATCGGTACTGTCACAAAGAAGGAGATACAAATTTACTATAGCCCCTCGCTCAGGACACATGGAGAGGCAGTCTTTATGTGACACTCGCTGTTGTAACGATGTTAAACAAAATAAAATAAAAACCAAACTAAAGGTGCCTCAAAGGTTGAGCAATTAAATAGCAATTGAAAATAATTGAAAAATGTCATGAAATAATTTCTTTTATTGAAGATAATAGAGATGTGTAACTTGATTAAACAGTCTATTTCAATTTTCTTCCTTTGATAAGTTTGATTGTTGTTTAAAGCGATCATGAGTAGTCTTTACATACAATATATTTACATTCTGTGTTGCATTTGCCTATATGTCGTTAGTTAACCAAATTGTATTCATGAGACTGTATACTACAAGTTACAGTGATTCGGTCTGTATAGGAATACAGCTTCAGGTGTTGTAGGTTAAAACAATGGTCCCCAGTTACATTCGGCCTAGAGAGCTTTCGAATGCTAGTATTTATCTACATAAACCAGTAAAAACCACCACAAAGAAATAAAACAAGTTATGAGGGTAAAATTTAATAATAGAAAAAATGAAGTCGACCGACTCGACACAAATTCATTTTAACTTCTATTCCTGATCTATAGGAAGTAATCAAATTCTCAATGTCGTCACACAGGGGCTCGTTGTCAAATTGTCAGAAATGCTAGACACAACAACATTGAAAGTCCAGCATTTAGAAAAAAAAATCTTATGCATACTGAATTATAGTTATGTGGTCATCACTGATGTCAAAGGCCTACCTTACTCCAAAATCGAGCCCCTGTGAAGTTGAACATCGTCTGCTAAGTTAGCGACACTGATGTGACCAGTTAGACTGGATTCTGTTTCGAACGAAATATCCTTGGAATCGTTTTCACATACTGTCAAGACGACTTTCGTTTAGAATTTAAGAGATGATATTCCTCTGAAACTAACGTAAATCCAGTCTATAGAAGCATCTAAAATTAATCTATAAATACCCCTATAGATGTAGATGAATATTTACATATTTGTATATCAAATGTCTGACCATATCAATAATTCCAACAATCAAACTGCAGCTGGTCTTAAAAACTGGTAAGGAAAGGGAGAGGAATTTTGATAATCCTTCTCTTATTTCATACCACATGGGCTTGGCACAAATCCTTAATCTCTGGTCTGTATAAAAGATACTAAAAATTAATTTAATATGGACTGTGGGTTAGGAATTCATTTCAATTAAGTCCCTCAAGTATGTTTTATTCTATAAATTTCTAGTTTCATGTTTTGTCATGTTGATGTCCAATCCAGTAAAGGTCTAATGATTTATGTCTTAATGTTAGAATTTATATATTTTTTTGAACCAAAAAAAAAAAATCTTTAGTCATGAACATGAGTATTACATACAATAAGCTGGTATTAAATGCTTAAAGTAACTTGTAGTTTAGTTTCTTCTCCATATAGCGGCAATTGATGAGACTCTAGTGTACTATTTAAGTGTGATGTCAATTTCATATGATGTCACAATATGTTCCTATGACAACAAGGCTTATTCGCATAATTATGGTAAGTGTGCCGTATGTAGTTCTTTTTTATTGAACGGCAATTAGTATATTATTGTTGTACAGATTGGGGATTTAGCCAAAGGTAGATACAACATACTCTGTAGGTGGGCATTGTGGAGAGAGTGAGAGAGATAGTAACATTAGGGGGTAGGCTACATAGTGCTGGTGCCATTGTTCTTTCCTTTAATTACGAGGTACAAATGTTCATTTACAAAAAGTATGATTAGGTGATATATATTTTTGCTGAAAATTTGATGTTTATTGTTTAAATTACATATTAGTGATACAATTAAAAAATTGTTTTATATAAATTTAAATCTTGTTTGATGTTGATTATTTGAGAAGAATAGAACAAAGGATGTTAGTATGTGTACTGATTACCTTTTAATGGTGGAAGATATATATTTGCTCTAATCAGGGTTTTGGATGTATAAAAACAACATCCTAACACAACATATGCTCTTAAGGTGAATTTGTAGTGTCATCTGTAGTGATCTTGAAAATTAAATTTGTCTTAATTTCAAGACCAACTATGAACTATGCCTTGCTCATGGTTGGAGATCCAGTCTGTTTTCACATCCATTCAACAGAATATGCATGAGTGTCAAGAACTTTTGACCAATATAAAAAGATTTTCCAATATTTCCAGATCATCTCGCTCAAAAAGACAAAAAGAAAAAGTAATTGTGTTTCGTCCATTGTTTGCTTTTCACATTTTAAACTTCTCAATTTTACCAGTTGCTTAAGATCAACTTGAAACTTGCCGGAATGATTCCGAGATAGTGCTACCAAGTGTTGTTATTTTCTGTATTAGTTCAAAATTTAGTCATACACCACTGTGGCCAATTTTAAATACACTTTTCAAATTTCTCAAGATCTACTAGTGCGAGCTTTTTGCTTGAATGTGGTGGAAATGTGTTCAAGGACTCAAATTGTTAATTTTCTGCACAATTCATTGTTTGAGATGGAAGTCATGGCAGCCGTTTTGATCAACACCGATATGCTTGTGAATTAACTTCAACCCTGAATGATACCCTTGTCTTTTTAATTAGTAGCTATTAAATATAACCACAGGATGTTGATATTCAAGAACAATATTTTCGGCTAACCTGATCCAAAGAACATACCTGATCAGAACATACCTGATCCAAAGAACATACCTGATCCAAAGAACATACCTGATCAGAACATACCTGATCAGAACATACCTGATCCAAAGAACATACCTGATCAGAACATACCTGATCAGAACATACCTGATCCAAAGAACATACCTGATCCAAAGAACATGTGAGCTTATGCCACTACACATAGTCTGCTACATCACGTACTCGTCATCCATCATCTTTTCCATAGAATCAATAGTCATGAACAACAGAATTTTTTTTTCCAGATCTGATCTGCAGCATGCTTGATTGAAGGAGAACCAATTGCATATAAACCACAGGTCTGGCCCAATAGTGGAAATATAGCAAATTCAATAGGAATAGAAGAATTTGGAAGAGTATAATGAATACTACATGTGGGTGTGGTATAAAAAGAACTTGTCAACATCATATTCATTGTTCATGTATATGCTGTATCGCATTCTGATACATATGTACATATGGCATACATGTATCAGTTCAAATGCTTCAGGTGAACAATAATTACTAAAAAGTGTTTTCCTTTGACATAGAGGTCAGAATCACGGCGATATATATAACTAAACAATAAGATAGCCTAGGCCAACCTCGTTAAATGACACATGGGGTACATATGTATATTTAAAAATTCACCAAGATATACGTGAACCATAAATGTGACAACCCAGAACACCAATGTCTCCTGTCAAAGACTCAACATAACTTAAATCTTAAGATTTGTATGACATGTGATTTGTATAATCCAGTTACTTAAATGAAATTAATTATTAACAATTATTGCCCAAATTACTATCAGAATATTCTCTTTATAGATATTTAAATAGGTGGCCAGGAAGCTTATCAGAAGTTTATATACATATATTGCTGTTACTTCTGCTATTAATTTCCCAGATCAATATTTTGAAAACAAACACTCATTTCATATCTCGATTTTTAGGTCACCTGAGACAAAGTCTCAAGTGACCTATTCTAATCCCCATTTGTCCAGCGTCATCCGTCGTGCGTCCGTAAACAATTTACATTTTCGACTTCTTCTCCAAAACCCCTAAACCAAATTCAATGTTATTTGGCAGGAAGCTTCTGTGGATAAAGGTCAACAAAAATTGTAAATTATATGGTCCCCATCCAGGGGTGGGGCTAAAAATGGTCAAATTGACTAAAACTTCAAAAATCTTCTCTACTCTCAGATATGGTGGAATCAAACACTCTTCATAGATGGAAGGGTCATAAGGTGCGTTACCAAAATTGTGAATTTCATGACTCTAGGGTCACAAGTTTGCCCCTAGGGAGGGGGTAAATTTTACTTTAGTTTATATAGGGAAATCACATTTTCGACTAGGATTTGTTTGATTTCTATTGGAATTCATTCCAACTTTGTTAACATTATCAGCATTGGATGACAGCTTAATGGTAGACACATGTTGGCCCTAACTGCCCCCTAGCGGCTGATGGGTGGGGCCAAAAAGGGTAAATTAAATTAACTGAAATATTTCAAATCTCAGGTGACCGTTAAGGCCCATGTTGCCTCTTTGTTTGATAAAATATTATCCTAATGAGAGTTGTCTCCCTTGAAAAATGTGGAGCCGTATAAATTTTCTAATGTGAGCATTTTCACATTGTTTTTTTTTTCAGTTTCACTCAAAGAAGGAATAGTGTTACTCCAGAGGGATCGACTCTTTTACCAAATATCAGCACCCTAGTACAATTATAAAGTGATGTGTTCATAAAAAAATTAAAAAATCAGTTTTTTACCCTTAAAAAAATCTTTGTTTAACTCTGGCAAGGGATAGTTTAACCCCCACAGGGATCCTAATACCATGTATTACTATGCCTTTTAACACTCCCAACATAAAGTTAATGGCAAAATGATCTAAGTCCAAATATTAGAAAAGAAAAAATATATATATATATCTAAAAAGAAAACAAGAGGCCAAAGGGCCTTAACAGTCATCCGACTCTAAAGACCCTTGTACTATTGTAGTATACATACCCGGGTACTCCTGGCACTGTTCGCCATGTCGGCCATTGTGGATTTTGGACCGAGCAGAAAATAAACAACACTTGGTAAGGACCATCTTCAGGGTCATTTCAGGTAAGTAAGAGCTGAATTCCACTGGTGGAACTTCAGAAGAAGTCTGAAATAGGTGTTGTTCAGGAAAACCATGATTGCACAAACATGTTACAAAATGGCCACCATGGCTGCCATGTCAAAGTTTTTATGAGGCCGAAAAATAACAACACTTTGTTGGCTTACCTTCCTTAACATCCTCACCAATTTCCAGTTCAATGGGGCTGCAGAAGAAGTTTAAAATGTGTTTTTCAAGATGGCGGCTATCTTGCATTTCAAACTGATCCAAAATGTAACAACTCTTGATCTGGATCATCTCAGGATTATATCTGACAAGTTCCAGCTCAATAGCAATGGTGGAATTTGAGGAGAAGTTTAAAATGTTGTTTTTTTGCAAGATGGCGTCTATAGGGGCCATTTTGGATTGTGGATCAACACGAAATTTAACAACACTTGGTCCGGATCATATTGATATCATTTCAGGCAAATTTCAGCTCAATAGTACAGGTGGAACTTGAGAAGAAGATTAAAATGTGTTTTGAAGATGGTGGCTATGGTGGCCATCTTAGATTTCGGATGGACCCGAAAAATATCACTGGGTCAGGACCATCTCAGGATCATTTCTGGCAAGTTTCAGCTCAATCCCACTGGTGAAACTTCAGAAGAAGCTTGAAATGTGAAAAGTTTATGGACAGAGGACGGTGCACGACAGACAACAGACGGCGATGGACGAAGCACGATGGCTATAGGTCATCCTTACCCTTTGGGTAGTCTTACTCTAGTGGGACTCTATTGCCAATTATCAGCACCCTCGTACAATTATACCTTATACCTTATTACCTTTCAACACTTGCACCAAAAACTTAATGCAAACATTTTCTAAGTCCAAAAAATTTCAAAAATCTTTTTTTTCTCTCCCAAAACAGCCTTTAGTTTAACTCTGGCAGGGGAAAGTCTAACCCCCATAGGGACATTATTACCATAAATTACTATGCCTTTCAACACCAAAAACTAAACATTTGAAAAACCAACATCGACACCGGAGTGACAACATAAGCTCTCCCTCTTCTCCGAAAAGACCAGCTAAAAATGAATGCAAGCAACATTTGTACATGTCAGTTTTTAATCACATCCTAACACCACCCAATCAAAACAGTAAATTTATTGAAATACATTTATAGATATAAAGTACAAATTGATAATAAATTTTGAACATTCAAAATATTGTTTGTCTTTATTTCAATTGCAAGATATTTGACCTTTTTGGACAATAACAAGGGGAGGTCAACCAGATTTTTTACCAGCATTTTTTTGCACATCCCGTCAATATGGCTTTTTATCATGAATCGCATGACACTATTTTATCCAATCAGAAAATTTGAAAAAGAATATCCTTTGATAATACAAATGTTTATTGTACATGTATATTAATAATAATTAATATATATATATGTATAGAAAAAACGACACAAAAATGTCAATACATTGTACAATATAATTTTATCCAATATTCTTTATCTTGACAACACACCAATACATCCATCTGACCACACCACAATACATCCACTTATATAATAGACTTATGTACTGTCCCTCGTATTACAATCCTTCTTGTTCTGTATTTTATATTATATGGTATGCTGTTTGTTCACAAAATAAAGGTGATGAACACTTTTAAGTATCTTTACAAATAGATGCATGTTTCTGTAGAATCAGTGATACATAAGTGATGACATTCAATAACATGGATCTCATAATGTAATACACACCAAAGTATAATTGTTGGTGAAAAAAGGACTTTTATAGAATAACAGCAGAAACTTTCAGATTTTGGTCAGTTCAAACATACAAACACAAATCTCTGATTATCATCTTTTAAACATAATATCATACATGGGATGTTATTAACTCTGTAAGTTAACTTTATACTCCTATAGAAATGTACATATCACATTCCACACTTACTTGATAACAAACATATCTTTATAGAATGTATTAAATAATGTTCAGATAAAGTGTGCTTTCTTGATACTGAGATTTAACAGGTATAAAATACCATTTAAATGTTCACTAGTCTTAAACAGAGATGGTGTATTGTCTGCTAGTGACATCGGATATGCTTTATCTGTATTACTTTGAGAGTTGAGGGGGAGGACCAAACAGCCCTCCAGCCTGCTTACTAGCTGCACGAGATGGAGCCAGTCCAAGGACCTTCTGGATGTTCTGAAGAATAAAACAAACATGTGTTTGAAAATTCATAGGATGATAATCACATATCAATTGTTTCTGAAATAATAACACTGACAATGTACCAAAGATAGGATTTACTTTTATTAATTATAAAACTTATGAGAAACAATATGAGAAACAAGTATAGCCTGGATTCTTATGAATTACAATTTATCTAAAACAAGAGGCCCATGGGCCTTAACGGTCACCTGAGATTTGAAATATTTCAGTTAATTTAATTGACCATTTTTGGCCCCGCCCATAAGCCCCTAGGGGTCAGTCAGGGCCAACATGTGCATATTATCAAACTTTCATCCTATACTGAAAATGTTAACCAAGTTAGAATGAATTCCAATAGAAATCAAACAAATCAGTCAAAAATGTGATTTCCCTATATAAACTATAGTAAAATTTACCCCTCCCCAGGGGTAAATGTGTGACCCCAGGGTCATGAAATTCACAATTTTAGTAAAGCACCTTAAGATCCCTCCATCTATAAACAGTATTTGATTCTATCTTATTTCAGTCTGAAAAGAAGATTTTTGAAATTTCAGTCAATTTGACCCTTTTTAGCCCAGCCCGTCAGCCCCTAGGGGTCAGTCAGGGCCAACATGTGCATACCCTCAAACTGCCATCCCAAGCAGATAATGTTAACCAAATTAGAATGAATTCCAATGTTAACCAAATTAGAATGAATTCCAATAGAAATCAAACATATTGTAGTCAAAAATGTGATTTCCCTTTATAAACTATAGTAAAGTATACCCCCTCCCCAGGGGCAAACTTGAGACCCCAGGGTCATGAAATTCAAAATTTTAGTAAAGCACTTTAAGATGCTTCCAACTATAAACAGTATTTGATTCCACCTTATTTCCGTCTTGAGAAGAAGATTTGTTAAATTTCAGTCAATTTGGCCCTTTTTAACCCCGCCCATTAGCCCCTGGGGGTCAGTCAGGGCCAACATGTGTATACCATCAAACTGCCTTCACAAGGTGATAATGTTAACTAAGTTAGAATGAATTCCAATAGAATTCAAACATATTATAGTAAAAAATGTGATTTCCCTATATAAACTATAGTAAAGTTTACCCCCTCCCAAGGGGCAAACTTGAGACCCCAGGGTCATGAAATTCACAATTTTAGTAAAGCACCTTAAGACCCTTATAACTATAAAGAGTATTTGATTCCACAATATCTGAGAGTAGAGAAGAAGATTTTTGAAGTTTTAGTCAATTCAACCCTTTTTAGCCCCACCCCTCAGGCCCCTGGGGGGTGGGGACCATATAATTTACAATTTTAGTTGACCTTTAGCCATAGAAGCTTCCTGCCAAATTTCATGGAATTTGGTTTAGGGGTTTTGGAGAAGAAGTCGAAAATGTAAATTGTTTACGGACGCACGACGGACGACGCACGACGGACGACGCACGACGCACGACGACGGACAAAAGAGGATTAGAATAGGTCACTTGAGACTTTGTCTCAGGTGACCTAAAAAGTTGTACCATAGCCCATGCCGGTATAAATATAGAAAATGTAAACATTGCAAACAAAGCAAAATATGAGCAAAGTCTGACCTAGATCAGTATTTTCTTGTTTATATTTAAAGTACCAGGTACACCATGTCATGGTGACATAATATGCTTAAAATACTTAAACTAAAAAATGTCTGTAAGACATAAATGTCCCAATGCCAGGTGACCTTTGCATAAAGTTTGACCAAATGTTTTGAAGGTATTAAGTTGCTAAACTTGAATCAATTGAGGATTTTCTATATATAGCAAGTGTGACCTTGACCTTGACACTTTAAAACACATGTCCGAAGTATACTCATATATTTGACTTTTGTCTCAAGTCTGACCAAAAACTGTCAAATAATGAAGTAACTACCTTGGTAGGTGTTAAAATTGAATCAGGATTGGACGGTGTCTATGAAGTTACTTTGACCTTAGAACCCCGAAGCACAAAAACTAACTGTATTTTATTAACTTCTGTCAAAATATATAAAAAAAGAAATATATTGTAATATAGCTATCATGATGACATTGAATTGGTTAATGATTTTTTTAAATTTAGCAACAGTAACCTTACCCTTGAAACCCTGAATCGCAACGATGTCAGAAGTATACTCATACAACAATGTCAGAAGTATACTCGTACAACAATGTCAGAAGTATACTCGTACAACAATGTCAGAAGTATACTGATACAACAATGTCAGAAGTATACTCATACAACAATGTCAGAAGTATACTCATACAACAATGTCAGAAGTATACTCATACAACAATGTCAGAAGTATACTCGTACAACAATGTCAGAAGTATACTCATACAACAATGTCAGAAGTATACTCGTACAACAATGTCAGAAGTATACTCGTACAACAATGTCAGAAGTATACTCATACAACAATGTCAGAAGTATACTGATACAACAATGTCAGAAGTATACTCGTACAACAATGTCAGAAGTATACTCGTACAACAATGTCAGAAGTATACTCGTACAACAATGTCAGAAGTATACTCGTACAACAATGTCAGAAGTATACTCGTACAACAATGTCAGAAGTATACTCGTACAACAATGTCAGAAGTATACTCGTACAACAATGTCAGAAGTATACTCGTACAACAATGTCAGAAGTATACTCGTACAACAATGTCAGAAGTATACTCGTACAACAATGTCAGAAGTATACTCATACAACAATATCAGAAGTATACTTATACAACAATGTCAGAAGTATACTCATACAACAATGTCAGAAGTATACTCATACAACAATGTCAGAAGTATACTTATACAACAATGTCAGAAGTATACTTATACAACAATGTCAGAAGTATACTCATACAACAATGTCAGAAGTATACTCATACAACAATGTCAGAAGTATACTCATACAACAATGTCAGAAGTATACTTATACAACAATGTCAGAAGTATACTTATACAACAATGTCAGAAGTATACTTATACAACAATGTCAGAAGTATACTCATACAACAATGTCAGAAGTATACTCATACAACAATGTCAGAAGTATACTCGTACAACAATGTCAGAAGTATACTCATACAACAATGTCAGAAGTATACTTATACAACAATGTCAGAAGTATACTCATACAACAATGTCAGAAGTATACTCGTACAACAATGTCAGAAGTATACTCGTACAACAATGTCAGAAGTATACTTATACAACAATGTCAGAAGTATACTCATACAACAATGTCAGAAGTATACTCATACAACAATGTCAGAAGTATACTTATACAACAATGTCAGAAGTATACTCATACAACAATGTCAGAAGTATACTCATACAACAATGTCAGAAGTATACTCATACAACAATGTCAGAAGTATACTTCGTACAACAATGTCAGAAGTATACTCATACAACAATGTCAGAAGTATACTCATACAACAATATCAGAAGTATACTTATACAACAATGTCAGAAGTATACTTATACAACAATGTCAGAAGTATACTCGTACAACAATGTCAGAAGTATACTCGTACAACAATGTCAGAAGTATACTCATACAACAATGTCAGAAGTATACTCATACAACAATGTCAGAAGTATACTTATACAACAATATCAGAAGTATACTCATACAACAATGTCAGAAGTATACTCATACAACAATGTCAGAAGTATACTCATACAACAATGTCAGAAGTATATTCGTACAACAATGTCAGAAGTATACTCATACAACAATGTCAGAAGTATACTCATACAACAATATCAGAAGTATACTTATACAACAATGTCAGAAGTATACTTATACAACAATGTCAGAAGTATACTCGTACAACAATGTCAGAAGTATACTCATACAACAATGTCAGAAGTATACTCGTACAACAATGTCAGAAGTATACTCGTACAACAATGTCAGAAGTATACTCATACAACAACGTCAGAAGTATACTCATACAACAATGTCAGAAGTATACTTGTACAACAATGTCAGAAGTATACTTATACAACAATGTCAGAAGTATACTTATACAACAATGTCAGAAGTATACTTATACAACAATGTCAGAAGTATACTCATACAACAATGTCAGAAGTATACTCTTACAACAATGTCAGAAGTATACTTATACAACAATGTCAGAAGTATACTTATACAACAATGTCAGAAGTATACTCATACAACAATGTCAGAAGTATACTCGTACAACAATGTCAGAAGTATACTCGTACAACAATGTCAGAAGTATACTCATACAACAATGTCAGAAGTATACTCATACAACAATGTCAGAAGTATACTCGTACAACAATGTCAGAAGTATACTTATACAACAATGTCAGAAGTATACTCGTACAACAATGTCAGAAGTATACTTATACAACAATGTCAGAAGTATACTTGTACAACAATGTCAGAAGTATACTTATACAACAATGTCAGAAGTATACTTATACAACAATGTCAGAAGTATACTTATACAACAATGTCAGAAGTATACTCGTACAACAATGTCAGAAGTATACTTATACAACAATGTCAGAAGTATACTTATACAACAATGTCAGAAGTATACTCAAACAATGTCAGAAGTATACTTATACAACAATGTCAGAAGTATACTTGTACAACAATGTCAGAAGTATACTCGTACAACAATGTCAGAAGTATACTCGTACAACAATGTCAGAAGTATACTCGTACAACAATGTCAGAAGTATACTCATACAACAATGTCAGAAGTATACTTATACAACAATGTCAGAAGTATACTCAAACAACAATGTCAGAAGTATACTTATACAACAATGTCAGAAGTATACTTGTACAACAATGTCAGAAGTATACTCGTACAACAATGTCAGAAGTATACTCGTACAACAATGTCAGAAGTATACTTATACAACAATGTCAGAAGTATACTCGTACAACAATGTCAGAAGTATACTCGTACAACAATGTCAGAAGTATACTCGTACAACAATGTCAGAAGTATACTCGTACAACAATGTCAGAAGTATACTCATACAACAATGTCAGAAGTATACTCATACAACAATGTCAGAAGTATACTCATACAACAATGTCAGAAGTATACTCATACAACAATGTCAGAAGTATACTCATACAACAATGTCAGAAGTATACTCATACAACAATGTCAGAAGTATACTTATACAACAATGTCAGAAGTATACTTATACAACAATGTCAGAAGTATACTTATACAACAATGTCAGAAGTATACTCATACAACAATGTCAGAAGTATACTCATACAACAATGTCAGAAGTATACTCGTACAACAATGTCAGAAGTATACTCGTACAACAATGTCAGAAGTATACTCGTACAACAATGTCAGAAGTATACTTATACAACAATGTCAGAAGTATACTCTTAATCAACCTTTGTATAACGTTTGATGAAAAATCATATTTTTATTTTGGTAGAATGTAGTTGCTAGGTGTTAAAACTGAAAGAGCTAGTTGATGATTCTTTTTATATTTAGCAAGGGTAACCTTGGCCTTGACCTTGGAATCCTGAAAAACAACAATGTCAAAAGTAAACTCATGCATGATCTTTGCATAAAGTTAGAAGAAAATCTGTCAAGAATGAAGTTGTTAAGTGTTTAAATTAAAGCGAGACAGGACAGGACAATGCAACGGGACGGGAAAACCATAGGCAACACAATATGCCCACTCCTCATTTTATGGCAGAGACATAAAAAAGTCAAACTCATGGTGTGTCTCACAGACATCATGGTCCACAGAATACAGAAATGTATCACCTGTCAGTATACCTACCTGTCTCACAGACATGGTACATAGAATGTATAGGAAGATGAATGAACAGTGTGTGTAGTCATCTCCGCCGAGGTTCCGGTGAGATATTCCCTGCAAAAGGGAGATGGGTGTGAAAGGCAGCTTGGCTACCACTCTGCCATCGAATCTGAAAACACACCAACAAAATATTCTGAAGTTAAATCTGCATGGGAATATGGATAATCAATCAAACATTACATTGGCATTAATTACTGAAAAGGCCAAACAGTAATTGTTCTCATATATCAATAATCATTAGCTAAAAATTTAATTCTCATTGTAATTTTTAAAAATATTTCCATGAAAATAAAACAAATACAGACCAGAATGGACAAAGGAATGTATGTACTAGGAATATCATGAATTTGTGCTGAAATGCACCAGCTTGGAACAGTTTCTATTTTAAAATTGTGCAGTTCAAATACAAAATAACACATATGGATTTCTCACAAATAAACCGCTAAGAAACAGAGTGATGGATTTCTAAATCCAGACTTATAAAATGAATATGGATCTTGATGGCTCTACATAACATGAAATCAGTACTTACATGGAATTGAACATACTAAGTAAAGCTGTGAATGCAAAACCTATTGCAAACATGGACTTCATTTTCACCTAAATTAGACAGAGAAAAGTAAACAGTGAAACCAAAAGGTATGCATACATCTGTTACAGACAGGCATGTAGTTTATTTTTGTCTGTTCAATATATTTCTGTGCTATTTAAGTTCCACTCAAATCTATTTATTATGAGAATATGCCAGTCATATTGGAATGTAAATCATGCTGTAGTCCCCAAATATTAGTGCTGGGATGATACACCGGTGCACAGGTGGATCGCGATCACTTTCACTACGATACCTATATCGAACCAAATGCAATTTTACGATACCTGTATTGATCCTGTGTCTTGCTCTTGTTGTTTGTTAAATGCATTTTCTTCAGAAATACTTAATTCAAATAAAATAACAATTGTAGAAAACGAAAGTGTTATCAATTTCCGGTAAACAGGAGTGCTACTCTGAAAGTGAAAGCAGTTAAATGAGTGGTTGAGGCCAGCTGCAGTAGGCCAATCAGAAAGCGTTTGACAATTCTTGTTTACAACAAACCAAACATCATGGCGGACAACTGGGTAGCTTTGAAATCGCCTTTCGGATCCAAATCTGATGTATGGAAAACATTTGGCCTTTATTGAAACAAATAATGTATAATGTTTGAATATAGTTTATCTATGTATCCCGATATGTATGTGATCGTAGCTCTAGTATCGTGATACGTTTTGGATCGGGGCATCACTGTATTGTCCCAGCCCTACCAAATATGCCGTAATACTCTTAAAATTTTTGTACCAGAAAACTTCATATTGAGATTTTCCTTTTTAAAGCAACAGAACTCACAAAAGATAAATCTCTGTTGTTGTTCTTAAGCTTTTCTTCTTGTCTCTCTGTAAATGACAAAAAAAAAAGAGAATATCATATCTCAATCAAATTCATATATACATTTTAAAGTTTTACCTCAATATATCAGTACAATTATATGTAAATAAATTTCACCTGATTTGTGTTAATTAGTAACTTAGTTTAAACATCTCTTTAATATCTGCTGATAATTATGAAAGTTACTAATGATAGCCAGATGTGAGTGCATTGAATCAGTACTTTTATAACAAGTGCAATCAATGATTGCGAAAGCTCATCGGTGGCAGCAATCACAATATGCATTAATTTTTTATATATGTATATTTAAGCATGTCATTTTGAAATTGTACATCACATAATATCGTTCCTAGACCCCTAATGGATGTATTAACCAAATTAGAAGGGTGTGAGGTGTATACTTTTGGACTTATAATTACAAGCTTTCCAAAAAATTATCTCAAAAACTTTAAAGTGGGGTTGGACGTCGACGCTGACACCGACGCCGGGGGTACAGCATTAGCTCACGGTTACTCGTAACCGGCGAGCTAAAAACACAAGACAAGAAACATTACAAACCTAATTTTTTTTTTTGGCTGCGATCTGTTGCATCACCAACTTCTTTTTTCTTCTCCACTAAAAAAGATTCAAGTACGTTACCAAACAAATTGTCTTAGTTCCAAAATCTGGACAAACGCATGAGCCCATTTTATGTTAATCTGTTCATGTATCAGAGGTAACAGTATCAATATGTGGACATTCAATAAGAGGAAAGTTTTTATAGCTATACCCCTGTTCCCTTGTGTACAAAGTTTATTGTAATAATGTTTCTAAAATGGTATCATTAATTTGTGTTCATATGTAAGATTATAAGTAAAATTTTACAAACATCATGACCTTAAAATTCTCTAAAGTTTTGAGAAAAAGAATATAGTACTCTCCTCCCCATCAAAGACTACTAAGGAAAAATATCTAAGTGTTCTCGCTAACCCTAACAACCCTGAATTTTTGCACAACCTTGAAGTTTTTTTTCTTTCTTTTTTTTGGGGGGGGGGGGGGGGGGGGGGGGGGCTATTTTAAAGAAAGGACTATCAAAGTCAAGATTACTCCTCCATCTTTCCTGTCTATCTAGCTAGTAAACAAGAGCTGTTGGAGAACAGCATAGCTCGTCTCACAAATGTTTGTCAATAAATAATTAAAATATATTAATTGGTATGCATGGTTTCGCAAATTGCATTAATAATATTTATATTGTTTACTTGATCAGATTATGTTTTGTGAATTCATGCAATTTTCAAAACCATACCAATTTATATATATATAAATTATTTATTGACAAACATTTGGGAGACAAGCTATATCTGTTGTAGATTGAATGAATATATGAAATACAAATGATATTGCTTTTGGACCTATTTCTTCAATTTTTGATAAAATATATTATCCTTATGAGAGTTGTCTCCCTTGAAAAATGTGGACCGGTATAAATTGTATACCTTTCAACACTTGCATCAAAAACTTAACGCAGAAATATTCATCAAAAACTTAACGCAGAAATATTCCAAGTCAAAAAAATTTGAAAAATGTGTTTTTTTTCCCCAAAAAATCTTTTAGTTTAACTCTGGCAGGGGATAGTTTAACCCCCACAGGGACCATATTACCATATATAATTACTATGCCTTTCAACACTTACACCAAAAACTTGACATTTGAAAAACCAACGCCTGGAATGACAACTTAAGCTCTCACTGTTCTTCGAAGAGATGAGCTAAACACTTTTTAAAACAACTTAAAAGATTTCCCCACCGACCTAACTTATTGTTTTCTGGCATGTTTACAGCAATACACGGTATATACGGTATGTATTATCTTTAGGCAAAAATAAACAGTAAATATAAATACTTACATTTCTTGCTCTGCTTCTCCACCTCCGCCTTGAGCTTTTTGTATTTGTCTGTTCTGTACACTAGCAGCCATGTTAATCCTGAAACGGATGTATAACAATCTTTTTTTTTTTTTCTCTTTAGTCTTACTTTCCATTTTATACCTCTAGGACCTGCTCTGACCTCTTCTATATCCTTTCTAAACAATGCTTATATATAATGAACATCATTTAGGTTTGTAATAGGAAGGAGTAATGAAAAATACCCCGCCGCGCTGGGGCTGGAACTACAGTGACATCTCGCTCTCAAGGCAAACCACTAGGCTAAAGGGAAATTCTCCACCAGTCTGAGTTAGTAAGGTGAGCTTATACTAGGGATTAGAAAAGTGGAAATTTCCTCGCCAAAGTGGAAGTTTCTGAGACTTTCTGCTAAACATACCACAGGTTTTTAACGTCAGGATGCCTTTGGCACCTGTCGTTATAGTCGTGGTGGGTAAATTTTGTTAGTCACACTTTTGTTTCCGGCTAACAACTTCTCTTTTTCTGTAATACAAATAATATACATCCGCAGCCTAATATAGTCCCTATTTTAACAGCAATTATTGACACAATTTAACTGATGGTTCCCATGTTTACTGCAATTATTTAAAATGAAATATGAATGTTTGGTGTTCTAAACTATTTTAGATTATAATATACTGAAACGAAAAAGAAACGCAACATGGAAAATTGTGATTAATTTTGTATTAAATATACATATCTGTATAAAAATCGCGGAAATAAACATGCACCCTGCCTAACACCCATACCAATCTTCAAAATCACCCAAGTGTGACTAGAGACCTATGCACTTCCGGCGCGGTAAAAACATCAAAAACCGTGCCTGTACAAACATATGCGTTCTTTTTTCATTCAAACCAGTATCAATTCATCACTAACATTGAGCCACATCATCGCCAATACTTTTGCAAACAATAATTCCTTTTACAATTATGCCACGGTTATCAAAGGTTGATAGAGGACGTGCTATAGCGATGCTTCTGGCAGGGAACACGCAACTTCACGTCGCTCGACAATTCAGAGTTCACAAATCGACTATTAGTCGATTAGTTTCACGTCTTAACGCAACAGGAAGAGTCGATGACCAGCCGAGATCAGGACGTCCACGCGTAACGTCGCGACGTCAAGACCGGGTTCTTAGGTTGGCACACCTGCGTAACAGGAGATTAACGGCCGCTGAAACGGCAAGGAATACGATTGGTAATCATAACCGTCGAATTCATCCCCAAACAGTGATCAACAGACTGCGTGAGGCTAATTTGCGTGCAAGGCGACAGTACGTTGGTTTACCACTAACACCGCAACGTCGAGCACGTCGTATGCAATGGGCAACGGCACATATGCCCAGACGTTTTCCTATGAGACGTTGGAGGTCTATGCTCTTCACCGATGAATCTCGATTCACGTTATTTCGAGCAGATGGCCGTCAACGTGTGTACCGGCGTCGAGGCGAACGTTTTGCTGACGCCTGTGTTTTGGAACACGACCGATTTGGGGGTGGATCAGTTATGGTTTGGGCGGGAATCTCCCATGGTTTGAAGACGCCTTTGGTGATAGTCAATGGGAATTTAACGGCCGTACGCTATCGGGATGAGATCCTTAGGCCCCATGTTGTGCCGTTTGTTAGGCAGCATCATCTAACCTTTCAGCAAGATAACGCGAGACCACACGTTGCAAGAGTCTGTAGAGACTTTCTTGCGACACAGAACATTGTTCCTATAGATTGGCCTCCATATAGCCCCGACCTGTCCCCAATCGAGCATTTGTGGGATGAATTAGACAGAAGAATTCGAAATCGCCGTAACCCCCCAAATACCCTCCCTCAGTTAGCAAATGCACTCGTCCAAGAATGGAATAACATTCCAATACGGAAAGTCAATGCCCTGATGAACTCAATGCAACAAAGAATTAGAGATGTGATAACTGTTCGAGGAGGACACACACGATATTAGGGCACGGTTTCAAAACTGCTGCCATTTCAACTTGGATTCACGTAGGGTACTACCAATCATGACCTTCTAGCAAAGTGACCTGTTCTTAAAAATCTCTAAACATTTAAAGGATGTTACATCAATATTCAATATTAACTATTACATATGAAATTTAAACATAATGCTCACAAGTATTATTTTATTAAACCTACAATTTGAAGTTGCGTTTCTTTTTCGTTTCAGTATATAAACATTTTCCTCATCAGTATATTGCACTTTTGTTCGCCTAGGATTACGTAATTCTGTCTCGATCCTGCCTTGAAAACGAAAGTAAAAAATTCAGTTTGATCGTCATGGAAATTTACATGCGTCCACAAAGAAACTATCCACATGTCTTAGACTCATATGTTCATTCTGAGCTCATGCAGGAACATTTCATATAAGCGTGAAAAACCAACCGTTTTTCGTAGTCAAATGTTTACAATTCTATAAATAGCTTTGCAGCCAAACATTCCACGGGATAAGTTCAGGTGTCATGTGACTAATCACCTGATCATCACTAATCGACAAAAATGGCGGTAATGTCTAATGTTTATTTGTATGTCGCTAGATTATGCAAGAAATATCAACAGGAATTGAAGGCAAGTTGTAACAAACTACATTGCCGTTTTTCATGAGGATTTTATTAAATAAGATTATCATTTGTGTATTTGAAAAGAATCTAATGACTATGATCGGATCCGTGACTGATGTACTGGCATCTCCTTTGTCAAAACAGTTAGGCCTATAATTGTCTCGTCGGACAGCGTGACTGCAGTTTTCTATTGGAGGTAAAATATTTGCATTTTCGATGTTACTAGGGGTCATAAAATAGATGTTTGCTAGGCCTAATTAAATGTACATCTTATTTAGTATAAATAAAAAAATCATCTTGTGTACATCCTCGATTTAATAGACCGAGTTGTCGTTCAATTGATTTTTTTTTTTTAAAAGAATACAAGCAGCTTTACTGATTCAGAAGTATATCAATAATCTTCCACAAGCATTAAAGAATTAGGGAAATAACTATACTCAGCTATTGGAAAGTTGTCGGCAGATAAATATGTTATACATGTTTTCTTGAATGTATATAGAATAGGAACAAGGGCCCCATGGGGCCTGTATCTCTCACCTGGTTGGGTTATACCAAATGTGAAAATAATGTTCATGTTCAATTAGTTTTATTTGTAAATCTCAATGCTACATTGTATATATGGTTATAGTGTGGGGATCCCAACTGCTTCAAAGAAATAATAAAGTCTAGACTCTCTAAGGTCTGAAAGACCTCAAGAATTGAATGCATTCATCACTTTATGACTAGTACAGATTTAGATGAATTACGTTTATTTCCCCTATTGGGCGCCGCCCATTTGGCCCCTCAAGGGTCAGAGTCACCATTTATGCAAAATCTGTTCCCCTTCCCCCAAGGATGTTTCTGACCAAATTGGGTTCAAATCCATTCATAACTTTATGACTAGTAGCGATTTAAAGAAATACCTCTATTTCCCCTATTGGGCCCTGCCCATTTGGCCCCTCGGGGGTCAGAGTCACCATTTAAACAAAATCTGTTCCCCTTCCCCCAAGGATGTTTCTGACCAAATTGGGTTCAAATCCATTCATAACTTTATGACTAGTAGCGATTTAAAGGAATTACCTCTATTTCCCCTATTGGGCCCCGCCCCTCCGGCCCCCTGGGGGTCAGAGTCACCATTTATGCAAAATCTGATCCCCTTCCGCCAAGGATGTTTCTGATTAAATTTAGTAAATATCCAATAAGAACTTTTTGACTAGTAGCGATTTGAAGCAAATGTTGACGGAAGACGGACGGACAACGGACACCGCGCCATTACATAAGCTCACCGGACCTTCGGTCAAGGTGATCAGCTAATAACCAGATTAAGACATTTCATCTGATACAAATGTAACTGTCTGACTATAAAATCCAATTTTAAATTTCTTATTATATGACCTCAGACCCTGACGTTTCTCAGGGCCTTTGGCCCTATGATTATATATTAAATTATATTTTACTGAAGTGGAACGGGACAGGGCTGAGCATTGGTTTGGACTTGTACCTCAACCGTACATGTTAAGAGCATCAATATATATCTCTCTGGAACATTTGGTGTCAACTAAACTATGGTTGAAGGAGGGAGATGCGGAGCAATGTACCAGATGGCCGAGCTCAAGAGACTAGAGCCTTTGCAAAAGGGGTGTTGGGTTTGAGTCCCACTGTGGTTGTTGTATTTTTCTTCTGTTAGTACACAGGTGCCGGACTCGTTTTATAAAATAATAACATAGAAGAGTACATATAAATGAGTCTCATATATATTATTATATAAAACGAAACTAACCTGTGGTTAGTGATAGCACATATACCCCCCACCCCCCCCCCCCCCCCCCCCCCACCCCCCCCCCCCCCCCCCCCACCCCTCCC
The DNA here is from genome assembly GCF_902652985.1 of Pecten maximus. NCBI lineage: Eukaryota > Metazoa > Mollusca > Bivalvia > Pectinida > Pectinidae > Pecten > Pecten maximus. Next base: position 44,177,197 of record NC_047016.1, read on the forward strand.
TAGGGGTTTGGTTTGGTTTGTTTTTGTTTAACGTCCTATTAACAGCCAGGGTAGGGAGGACTAGCCTAATATAGTCTACTATAAATATTATAAGTAACATATATACTGGCTACCCACAACAGTGAACATTCTTATCGTACATACCCAGTACTCCCACCACGTATACACACAATACTGTACCTACAATGTACATCACTACAGTACACTAGTACATGTAGATTCCACAGGCGCTTGCATAAAAAGTGAGAATTAAAAACAAGAGGCCCATGGGCCTTAACGGTCACCTGAGTTATGATACATTTTAGCATATTTGACCCCTGTGACCTTGAATGAAGGTAAAGGTCATCCATTTGAACAAACTTGATAGCCCTACATCTCAGCATGCTACAGACCTAATATTGGGTTTCTGGGCCTTTTGGTTATCAAGAAGAAGTTGTTTAAAGATATTAGCATATTTGACCCCTGTGACTTTAAATGAAGGTTGAGGTCATCCATTTGAACAAACTTGGCAGCCCTTCATCCCAACATGCTACAGACTTAATATTGAGTCTCTGGGCCTTTTGGTTAACAAGAAGAAGTTGTTTAAAGATTTAAGCAAATCTGACCCCTGTGACCTTGAATGAAGGTCATCCACGTGAACAAACTTTGTAGCCCTTCATCCCAGCATGTTACACAACCAATATCAGGTCTCTGGGCCGGTTGGTTATTGAGAAGAAGTTGAAAATGTAAATTGTTTACGACGGACGATGCTGGACAAAAGATATCGCAATAGGTCAACTGAGACTTGACCTAAAAATGATATCAGTAGTATGTGCATTGTGTAAAAGTGAAGGGCAGAAACTCTGTCACGAGCGAAACGCCACCCTATCTCACTTTGATTTGACTAAAAAACACATTTATTCAAACTGACACGGTGCACGCTATATGAGACCGTCATCAGGAAACATTCATCTTTAACCTACCGTGTGGTAAATTAGACAAAACCTTACAACGAGCCAAAGTGTTTTTCTGGACAAAATGCATGCGGAAATGACCCCAAAAAGTGCACGACAGATGATTTTATAAACGCATGACCTTTCAACCCCGTGGTGTTTTGTTGAAGAAATTTGGCGATGTTTTCACGGATTATTGTTTTGGATGTAACAATTTGTATTGAGTGACACGGTAGGTTAGAGATGGATGTTTCTAGATGACAGTAGCATATACAGTGCCTGGCCATTATATAGTACGCAAAATACTTGTTGTGAAAATGAAATTAATTCAGCTCTTCAATAAACAAGAGGCCCATGGGGCCTGTATCGCTCACCTGGTTGGATTAGACCAAATGTCAAAATAATGTTCATATTCAATTTGTTTTATTTGTAAATCTCCAACAATGCTATATATGGTTATAGTGTGGGAATCCAAACTGCTTTAAAGATTAATGAAGTCCAGACTCTCTAAGGTCTGAAAGACCTCAAGAATTGTTTTTAGAACATACATTCATAACTTTATGACTAGTAGCGATTTAAAGGAATTACCTCTATTTCCCCTATTGGGCCCTGCCTCTTTGGCCCCTTGGGGGTCAGAGTCACCATTTATGCAAAATCTGTTCCCCTTCCCCCATGGATGTTTCTGACCAAATTGGGTTCAAATCCATTCATAACTTTATGACTAGTAGCGATTTAAAGGAATTACCTCTATTTCCCCTATTGGGCCCCACCACTTTGGCCCCTTTGGGGTCAGTCACCATTTATGCAAAATCTGTTCCCCTTCCCCCAAGCATGTTTCTGACCAAATTGGGTTCAAATCCATTCATAACTTTATGACTAGTAGCAATTTAAAAGAATTACCTCTATTTCCCCTATTGGGCCCCGCCCCTTTGGCCCCTCCGGGGTCAGAGCCACCATTTATGCAAAATCTGTTCCCCTTCCCTCAAAGATGTTTCTGACCAAATTGGGTTTAAATCCATTCATAACTTTATGACTAGTAGCGATTCAAATGAATTACCTCCATTTCCCCTATTGGGCCCCGCCCCTTTGGCCCTTCGGGGGTCAGAGTCACCATTTATGCAAAATCTGTTCCCCTTCTGCCAAGGATGTTTCTGGCCAAATTTGGTCAAAATCCAATCAGAACTTTATGACTAGTAGCGATCTGAAGCAAATGTTGACGGACGACGGACGGACGGACGGACGGTCGACAGACGCTGCGCCATGACATAAGCTCACCGGACCTTCGGTCCAGGTGAGCTAAAAATGTATTGTGAGAAAACGGGTTGACCAAGTGCGATACAATTATGTGTACAGTTTTCTTCATGTACCAGTTCAACTCCAGACAGGTAGGGTTTTTGAATGTTACTATTTATAGCAGTAATCGTGACGTCATCAAAGATGGCGCCTTGAGGTAGTGATTTGGAAGCCGAGCAGAAGCAGACGATCATTAAGATGGTTGAAAATGGAGTACTTTGCCAGCTTGTGAGGAAGAACAGATGACAGTCTTTAGCGGCTTTAATTTGACTGCATCTTTTAATGAAAGTGTTCCTCATCAATTGCCACAGAGGTCAGTAAGATGAAGATTGTCGTAAAATAATTACAGGAGATGCTCAGTAGCCAAAACAATAACGATTAATAAATTTCATCGGGAAAACAGAGTGCGGTGGTGTGGAGCAAAACTTGCATGGAATGTGGATAATAATTGGTCACAGGTGATTTTTAGTGATGAAATGAAAGTTGTTTTAAATAAGGACAGAAAACCCTCCGAGAAATTACGTGCAGACAGCTTGGGAACGTATAACAGTCACTACCCATGTTCTGGGGATATCGGCAATTTTTTTCTGGGGGGGGGGGGGGGGGTTGTCCATAAATGGGGTAGGTACACAAACTGAAGTTAATGGAAATGTGCTTGAGGATTCTTTATGGTCAGTTGTCACTAAAGATTTCCCCAACAGGTTGTGGATCTTTCAAGAGGATAACTGCCCCGTACACCAGTCTATTATGACCCGTACATGGAAGGAGGAAAATGAAATTCAGACTAGCCTGACCAAGTCAGTCTCCAGATATCAATATCATGGGAAATGTTTGGAGACTAATAAAAATTAAACTTCAAGGGAGATTAGCAGACATAACAAATCGTGCAAGTCTGATCCAGATTGTTAAAGAAATATGGACATCTATTCCATCTGACCACATACAATCTTTAGATGGAACAATACCAAAGAGGTTACGGGCAGTAATCAAGGCTTAGGGATGTTTTACAAAATACTAAAAGGTAAGTTTAAATTAAATGACTTAATTTTTCAAAAATCACGTTTCAAATACACCATATAATAGAAACGTCTGAAGCAACGACGTCGCCATTTTGTGGCCAGGCACTTTAACAGTATGCGCCGTGTCAGTTTGAACAAATGTGTTTTTTAGTCGATTGAAGTATGGTGATGTGCCGTTTCGCTCGTGGTGGAGTTGCCAACCTTGTACTTTACAGGATACATATACCACTAACATATCAAAAAAAAAAAGAAAATCACATTTTCTATGCAAGATTCTAGAGCAATGGAGGGTATTATCGTCAGGCGGTAGTTATCGTCAGTTTTTACAAAAGTTTTGAATATTTCATTAAATGTTGAAGTCAAATTGCTGTAGTTTTCAATGAACAAATATATAATTTTTTAGAACGTTTCTGGCCTGATTTTCATTCAGACAAAGTTTCCAAACAGATAATATTTACGTTTAAATATTTTAATAATCTTCACGTCATAATTTTCTGATGTTCTTACGTCACTTAATAAGGTAAGTGCATCATCTTTCTCCTTTCAATATTCAAATCGGGAAGCAAACATTGGAATGTTTGTGATATATGTGAAGTTCCGCCGCGTCTGCTAAGTTGACCCGCGTAGTATGTACATCCGGGCTTCTTCGATGCCGTTAATCGGCGTGACGATATATAACTGCCACAATTTGGTACACTGGAGGCAGTTATCGTCAGTTTTGCATAATCGAAATAAATAACCTAGTCTTTTAGAAGACCCAATTGTTTGTTCTAAATTTAAGATTTAATTTTAAAAGATCAGTATTTGATCTGTGTCTTCCAAGTTTCATCTGATATTTATTGATATCGTAATATTGTATTATCAGACATAAAATCGATGCTGAATGTAATGTTCACTGTTGCAAAGTGCTTGAAAGCTCGGGCAGCACGTGCAGAAACCCAAAACATTTCCGACAATGATATTTGCCCGGTTGCATATTTGTTTAACGGTTTAAATGCATTTTTTGTTGATCAATGCATGTTCTTTAAATGTAGACATGATATTTTTTGTGTTTATAACAAGAAACATTTCAAAACGCATGAAAATATTGACGGTGACGATAACTGCCTCCACCTGACGATAACTGCCTCTGTTCGGCCGGAAATACAAATAAAGTATGTTCCCTCGTATAAGTGATAAACGCTCAACAAGTCAGACTCAGGTAAACACAACACTAGCCTAAACTTAACCTACAACAGTTATTTTATTTTTATGAACAGTATTCACTGGTAATGAAGCAGTCATACTTAACCTGACGATAATACCCTCCATTGCTCTACCTGTAGCCGTTACTGTAAGCATAACCAGTACAGTATATTTTATTTCTGTCGTATCGCTTCTATAAATGAGTACATCCTTTACGTACATCATATTACGAACGCCTTGAAAATAAACGAAAAAGAAATTACCCTCTCCAAGAGATGCTGTACAGAGTGATATGAAAACGATTAAAAGACAATCAGCCAACATGATTCTGCTTTCTTCCACGGCACCGGTCTTCCAACTCATGAATAGGCCATACTAAATTCAGAAGTCACGTTACCAGTTTTAGCTGTACTCACTCCGTACTTAGAAGAGTCATCCCGTAAAGTTTTTCGGATTTGCAAATATTAATACTGAACAAGGAATGTTTAAAATATTCTTTTCAACTTGGCATTTATATGGTATAAAGCATTAATTAATATTTACAATATCGAAACCTCTTTCACGTTTCTGGTTTCTCGACATCTGGTTTTAGCCGTGCCAATCTTGAACCGGAAATCCTTTTGGGATTCTTTCGCGTAATAGTCTGGTTAAATCGGTTTAAACAGGTTAAGTTGAAACGAAAACAAACAGCCACTCGCCATTCGCATGGTGAGTTGCAAATCAGAAAAGACATAAAATATGCCACTTGAGTTGTTATTTATATGTTTATCTGTTCAAATCGCCTTTTCGTTGTTCGTTGTAGTGAGTTCACGGACCTGATAGGATCACAGTGTTTTAGTATCTCCCTCACTGGCGAATATATTATATACAGCCCGGTACTGCCCGGTCTACCCGGCACCGCCCGGTACTGCCCGGTGCTGCCCGGGGAATATATATTGACCGCCCGGGCTTTTATTTATATCCAAACACTATTTAAACTATTATATATGGATAGATGGTAGCTTCATTAATAATATGGCAAAAAATGGTGAAAATACATTAATATTTGACAGAGTTAACGTTATAGCTTTGTGAAATTAGCGATCTCGCAACCTAGCGCTCGGGATGAGCCATAATCTTGTTATTTGCATTTATACGACCGCCCGGGCTTATATTTATATCCAGACACTATTAAAACTATAATATATGGATAGATAATAGCTTTATCAATAATATGATCAAAAATGGTGAAAAAATATAAATATTTGGCAGAGCTATGGCTACGTGAAATTAGCGATCTCGCAACCTAGCGCTCGGTATGAGCAACAATCTTGTTATTTGCATTGATACGACCGCCCGGGCTTTTATTTATATTAATACATTATCAAAACTATTGCATATGGACAGATAGAAGTTTAATCCATAAATATGATCAAAAGTGGTGAAAAAAATATCAATATTTGACGGAGTTATGGCTACGATCTCGCACTATTAAAACGACCGGGACCAGTTATTCACTGTCCGGGCATTTATTATCACTCATACATCATTAAAACTATAATATTAGAAGATTTGCATTAATTCAATTAAGATTCAATTAATTAGTAATACGGTCAAACAATGGTGAAAAATATGAAGTATTGACAGTGTTATGGCAAAACGAAATTATCGAAATTGATATGAAGTGTAATCATGTTATCTATAAATATAAAATCTTTCGAGTTTAATGCAAAGGTTTTTATCATTTACAGGAAGTTTATGGTAATTTTATGTTGTTATTTTTACGAGCGATGTCGATATATGAAGTCGGCTATATCCCCCAAAAAACCTGCACGCTAAAGACTTATTATATGTATTGTGGACCGCCCGGGGAACACTTATTCACCAAAGGGAATCACCGGTCTACCTACCCATACGTATAGCACTTAGATATTAAAAGGGTAACAACCTAATTTTTATTTGGGCAGCATAGCCTTTATTCAAACACTCATCGCTCAAAAACTATATGGCTCATATCCACGTAGATCGGGAATCGACGCGTGTTGAAAACATCACTTTCAAAATTAAATATACATGTATACCTTTAGTTCCTGGGATCACGCATACAGAAATAATCAAACTTTGAACCACGAAAAACAGGTTCAACAATCTTGATGTAGATAAGCGTGACTTCACACAAACGGCATAAGGAACTGGCGGTTAATAAATATGCGATATATTATCAAGGATTACAAAAATGCACCATGGGTTAGGAGTTCGTTCCGAAATTTTGGGATCGGAAGCACTCCGGATGTCAGAGGTAAAATGATTAATCGCATAGCTTATACTGATTAACATAATCACCAGCAAGAAATTGATCGCGATAAAACAATTACTAATAGAGCTGTGATAGATCGCTAAAACTCTTCATCAAAGGCGTTGGAACTTGTACTAGCAAAGGGGAATTAAGGCTATCTTTTTACATTTCCACTTTCTTTTCAACTGATGTGTTGATGTTAGGGACGTAAGTCAACAATCAGCAAGTATTGTTGTCCAGCTGTAGCCACGAGGAGGCCTCCCTTAATGTAGAGCCATGACAGATTTCGCACCATTACTTTCATATCAATTGTAGGGGGTTGTTTTATTATCATTATTATAATTACGAATAATGCCATATCCGAAATATTCATAATTTTACTCTGTCTGTCTGTCTGCCTGCCTGCCTGCCTGTCTGTCTGTCTGTCTGTCTGTCTGCCTGCCTGCCTGCCTGTCTGTCTGTCTGTCTGTCTGGTTGGTTGGTTGGGTTGGTTGGTTGGTTGGTTATACATGTACATGTCTCTCAGCCAGTCCGTCCATTCTTCCTTAAAATAAAACATGTGTTGATTAGTAATATCATTGCACAGTCCTCAAAATATATGTATATCAAATCAAACCTGTTGAATATAGCATCCATGATATAGCGACCTTGACAACATTACACAACTTACTGCTTTGAACATTGATTCTGGAAGATTGATGGGTTTTAAAAGGTTTCAATGCTTTTAAGTTCTTTATTTAACCAAAATCCCTAAGGCTTATGACAGATATATCTCAACATTGAACATTTACACAAAACAGTTTACATGACAGTGTCGTTACATGCATCGAAATTGGTCTAATATTACGCATAACATTACATATTATAATAATAGCATACCAACAACATAACATTAGTGATACAAATAATACCCGGTGTGATCGATTATTGCTTATTAGTAGTTTGAATATTTACGTGTATTGGTAGCTAAGTATAAATATTTGCCTAAATTTGACAATTTTCTGACATAATTCACAGCCAAAAGTTGTATTAATCAAATGGCAGTAATGATTTTTTAGTGGTTGTATGCAGCGAGTATACAACTCGGACGTTGACGGCAGGACACAACTTCTTTGCACATTAATTCTCGAACATAAATGGTCGGTATGATGTTTAGTGTATGGATACAGCGAGTATGCAACTCGGACCTTGACGGCAGGACACAACTGCTTTGCCCGTTAATCTTTCAAACTAGTGAATTTTAAGAAAAGTACGGAGAAGATTAAGAGATAGTGAATAAAGACAATGGTGAAAATAATGGAGAAATAGAAAGAAAAGATTGCTACATAGATATCAGTGGCAATGCCTTGTGTTAACCATGTGCCACAGGACAAGAAGAGGATACGTAGGTGGATAGGTAGGTAACGAGTATACAACTCGGACCTTGAAGACAGGACACAGGCACATTCCTTGCCCAAATATTTTTTTTTTTATACTATTTGGCAAATGTCACCGTCTTTGCTGTTTTCACTCGTTTCCGTTGACCTGGCTTCTTCGCAGTGAGTGGGGTTCTCGGAATGGTAAGTTTTCCATCTGTGGAGGTAACCGTCTTCGGTTTGGCAGGAACACCCTGAAGAAGCTTCCTCAAAAGTATGTTTCTCTGCTCTGGAGTCTTATCTTCTAAGCATTGTTGAGATACACGTAGATGTTTCATCCAAGGAGCCAGCTCGTAATGTCCTTGTCCGTGTAGGGCTCGTTTAACCTCTGCGTATTGGAACTTTACGATCTTGTGGAGTCTGTCAATCAAATCGGGTATTTTCAGTGTTTTCCAATTTGTTGAAAGCTTTAGAAGATGGTTCATTGATTCGCACGCGTTGTTCTTCCAATCAAGTGGGATGTTTTTGTTGCTATGGTGTGGAAGGAACACATGATTGTGGATAGTTGCACTTAAATTCCTAAAATATTCCACGAAAGCTGGCAGGCTCTCTTCAAATTCTTCCAGCATCTCTATAACCCGAAGATCGAAATCTGTCTCGTCTGTTGCTTGGAGAAGTCCGCGATTACCAAACATCTTCTCTGTAATTTCACGCTACTGTTTGCTGTTGACTCCAATCTTGCCTGTAAGTTGTCTCTTTACATTTCCTCAAGGTGTCTTGTACAGAGAACATGGTCAGCTGCAGGGAAAATATTGCGAACAGCTTTTAATATGGCCTTTTCCTCGTCCGATCCAATGACTAGAGAATCGCCACTTATCTCTGTTCCGTTGACTTCGGTGTCCAGTAATGATTTGACGTGGGCGAAAAACTTGAAATATGATAGGAAGGACCCGTTCCAATGTAGATAAACTGGACCAAGCATGATTGGATGTGTCTGAGTTGATGAACGAATAACATTCGTGTTTCTATATACCAAAATAGTCACATAACACGCAGAAAGGTTGAATGTTCTATCAATACAAAGTACACTCTGGTGCAGTGATTTCGTTGTGCACATGTTTCGGATGTCGTCAATTTGCTGAGGTATATAAAGAATAATTTCCGGTGCCTGTCCTTTCGAATGATTGATCTGCTGCACAAAAGGATGATGATGTAGCTCGTTGATGATACACAGACGTTGTCTGCTGTGTTTTTACGGTTATCCGATGGTTTTCTGTTGGAATTTCAAATTCTGGACCTGCTTCAGATCGCGCGGGACATCCCTGATACACCTCTCGTGATGTCTGTCGTGATATTGTCTCGGACGGTATTCTTCATCTTTTCCGTAGATCTTGTATACTCCCTCTCCGCCATCTTAGAGTTCCCGTGGTGCGATACGTTTTCGGGCGCCTTTCCAATATACCCGACCAAATATGCATGTCCTGATTCTTTCCAGGAAAATCGCTTTCTGTAGTCTCCTGACCTTTTCAGCTTCGTGTAGTATCTTCTAAGTTGGATCAACTCCGATTCCGATGGTTGTTGATTGAGAAATTCTCGGGTTTTGGATCGCAGTATGAAAAATTGTCCATCTTACTTCTCAATGTAAACGAGTTTCCCGTCTTTTTACAAATAATAGTGTCTTTTCGCTGATCCTTGCTTCCATACGCCACAGTCGTCGGTGAAGTGTGCTTTCTTACCTGTATTTCGATGTTGGTTATTATCTTCATTGTCCATGACAAAGAATACGTCTTCTTTCTTTCCTCTGGGTATATCTTCTAGATGTGAGGTGGAGTTTTTCATGAGGTCAACAACATCATCGACATCAAGGAAACGCCCATGTTTAAGTTTTCCACTTGTTTGGTGCTGTCGGAGGTGTCCATTATCGATTTTCGGCTTGATCTTCCTGTTGAATACTGGCGATGTCGATATGTCAGGGATGGATTGCAAAGAGTCGTCCTCTCTAACATTTTGATAGGCATCTTTTCTTCTCGTTAATTCGAACGACGATGAATTATTTTGATCTGTTGTCGTGTCGTCTTCAAATGATGGGGCCGCGGTGGCCGAACGGTGAAGGTGTCCCTACACTTTATCTCTAGCCCTCCACCTCAGGGTTGCGAGTTCGAAACCTACGTGGGGCAGTTGCCAGGTACTAACCGTAGGTCGGTGGTTTTTCTCCGGGTACTCCGGCTTTCCTCCACCTCCAAAACCTGGCACGTCCTTAAGGGGGTTGGAGCTAGTGAGGCTAAAAAATTCCTGACATTCAATTTTTCTGAAATTTTGGTTATTTGCTCAGGAGATAATTATGTATCACTGCCTAAATGAAGAAAAACTATGTGTGGTTGAAATTTTTTTTAGACCCCCCTTTAGACCCCCTATAATTATACACCTCTGGTCCTCTTTGTGGACAAAACCCAAATGCACCTAATGCATTTAAAATGGCAACAAGTTCAATGTTTTTACTTTTGAATATAAAATAAATGCTTCTGTATATTGATTAACCTCTAGTGAATGTATATATCACATTTTATTATGTATTGGATGCTTATTATAAAAATAATAGCATGTGAAGCCGCATATTTCGTTATCATGATTCTATTTTATATGGTCATTTTTATGATTATTTCTGATTTCAAAAATTTTTGTAAAATAATTGTGTCATTTAATATTCTCAAAAAACTAACAGGATATGTCATCAATACTGCATAGCCATGATTTTTTACGGAAACTTTCTATGGTCAGTTTTTGAAATATGTGACATTTTCTTACCCCACCGCCCTAAATACTTCACTCCAATTTTGGTACATCTGTCTATTCTATGACGTCATATACTGGAAACATCAGTACACAGGGATCATTTTGGTTGATCAAATTGATGGGCCATTAAATTTAGCTGATTTTCAAGAAAACTAATATCATGTGTGGGTCATTACATAAGAAAATTTAAAGATTTTTCCTAATCATGTGGGCCATTCAGTAAATTTGATGGCCAATGGCCCCATATGGCCCCCTCCAAAATGAGCCCCGAGTACATAATTTGTATGCACACATTAATACCAAAATATAGGGTACAGTTGTTGCGGCAGTAGCGGATCACTTTGCATACAATCGCTGCACACGATTTTACGTGTTGTTTTTTTGACAGGTATTGTATATCTCCAGAAAGCAAATTTAATTACCTTTCTTGTGATACCAAAAGATCTGAATAAAATTGAACATACGAAATGAAACAAGCAAAACAAGACCTACCGAATTGTCGGTTATAGCGGATCAGTACGTCTATAACGGATCACGTCCCCTTGCGGGCCCCTGGTGACGAGTCAAGTTTGCTGGGATGTCTCAAAACGCAATTTTCGGATGCCAATAGACCCCGTCTAATATTAAATCGAAGCTTTTGTTCTGAATATACTAAACAGTAGGTGCATAACAACTCAAAAAGATGGCTCTTTACAACTAACAACTTAAACGTCATTTCCCAGGACGATTTAGCGTTATTCAACTTTATGTCGACGACGTCACCGATGTTAACGTTAGATATATTTTATGGGGAATACCATTTTATAACTAGTAGATCTATCTTTACGATATCGGTAATGTGTATTCCATCTCAACAAGTCAAAATTGTAAGCAGGAAACACTGATTGTATCTTTCATCCAAATTAAATACATGGAAATTGAGTGTCATCCGTGGAAAAAATACCGAGCCGTACATGACGGATAGTCTAGTCGTTAGACTGTTCTATTATCAATGTTCTTATGTTTTTTTTCTGTTTAACTCTGCGAATGAAAACAAAGTGATATAATAATTGCAAATCGGCATAGCTTTTCTTTCACATTTTAGAATAGAAATTAAAATTTAGTTCACATGAAACTAAGAATTTTATAGGCCTGTTTTTTTTTATACTCAAACATGTATGTTTATGGTTTGAAATAACCTGAAACATGTTTAAGCTATTAAACATAAACATGTTCAATGGTTTTAAAAAACGCATTGGTTGAACAAAAACTTAACTAGCTACAATATTTGCATATATAAATTTCTGTAACTAATATCAAGAGATATTGCATGTTTAAGATTTTTAAAAATTAGCAATGAAATCATTAAGTAAGAATATTTTAAAGAGCATTTATTAACTTCACATTTCGGGCAACATGCTTATATTTATCTATTTTTGGAAAATGAAGTAGCGGAAAAGTATGTAAAAAAAATCAGGTGAATGAGCTAACAATTGTCTAGTCTACTAGTGTATGGAATTTCAAGAAAATACATTTAAAAACGAAGTCATAAAAATTCATTGAAATTTTTTCAAAATGCGTGAAATATAAAGTAAAGATATGACGTGACCGAATACTTTTGGCACATTACTGTAACTTGAACATATACTGTCTGAAAAATGAGATGTACAAAGAGAACAACAGCATTTTTCAGAAATGTTTTAATATAATGAAATCATGCCGAAGTGATACTCCATATCAACTTCATTTAAATGCTGTTACTGTCATCGTTGCAAACAAACCCTGGAGAACATGAAGGTCCTATCAGACCAAAGGGTTATTATGAAGAAATCAGCAATCTTTAGTCTTTGTCCGACTTTCAGTCTCACTTTCGTTTAGAGAAATCAACATTTGAAAGTCTCCTCCCTCGCCTGTCAGCTCTACAGCTTGCAGCAGCACTTGTTCCACCATCTTGAATCGATCTCAAACATGCTTTTAATCGCGGTTGAGGAACTCTTTAACCATTTAACCGAGTGGTTAAAACCAAGCCATAAAAACGCTTAACCATAAAAGTGTTTTAAACCTTAAAACATGTTAGGAGTATAAAAAAAAACAGCCCTTATATATTTTCATTCCAGTTTGAATTCTATACCTTTAATTTTTTTTATTGCTGTTCATTTTCATCAGAGACAGCATTGTTATATAGGCCTCTCTTTTCAATAAACTACTACAGTATCTTTAAAATAAAAAAATAATAAAGAGCAAAACACGTTGAATTGAAATATCCACCGAATACATTTGTATAATGTATTGTTTACGACACTAGTGAGAGTAATAATTTATAAACTAAATTTAGGCATTGTAGATATTTTCATTATTATTTAATACAGAGCTGCATACACTCTCCTGTCATCTCTGGAAAAAAATGTTGCAAAACGTGTATGTATTATTATACCTTGTTTAAATGTTATGGACTTTGGCACATGTTTTTATTGATTAGTCCATTTAACCTAGTCAGTTTCATTTGGATTTTTAGCGGACAGAGGTGTCTAACGTTTAAAAAACCTAATTATAATAGTTTTTCTTCGTTTAAACTTTAAAAGTTTAACACGACTCCCTAAACAATTATTGCACTGACTGGAACAATTTTGAGACGACCCCTGGATCAGCTGCGTCACAGCTCTACGTCACCTCAGACTGACTTGGTTCAGTGTGACAGTGACAGCTAATGGGGCATGGCGATTGATGGTACTTTATTAGTTTTGGTCTACATAGAGTCTAGTGTAATTAGCTTGGATGAACACCACTTGGAATTTCTTATTCAGCATGCAATATTGGACCGCTAACACAGTAATCGGCGAGTGATCACATTGCAAATGACTATATCCGTGAGAGCGTCTGCTCTGTCAGCAGAACGACATGATGAAGCTGATACAATAAGTACCTATACCAAGTTATGCATCTGATTTTGCAAGTGAATAAATAATTAATTCAACGACCATTTGGGATTGTAATTGACCAGACTGGACGATTCAAGGAAGGCTACGGTAGACTCTTCTCATTCGAAAGTGGCCTATGTTTACAAACTATTTTTAGTGTCAACACATGGCATCAGCTAGGGGCGACATAAGGGGAAATTAGTACAGAGTAAAAGTATTACTTGATCAATTGTACTGCTCCTCTTCTTAAGTTGTTTATCTGATTATGGTGACCATTCGAAATTCGAAATAGCGAATGCACGTGTACGAGTAGTATGCGAATACATACGCGTGCGCAAATAAAACAGTGATCCGATATAGCCGATAAATTACACTTTAAGCAATGCATGATTACGGTTGTAAAAACAATCCAAGATTACGAAATAATGAATTGTTATCAAATAATACACCATAAGTCATCATTCAATTGCATTTTTATGTGTTTGACAGTGTGTTGTATCTTAGAAACCATTTCCCAATCGGGACTGTCCGTTATCCAAGAATGGGAGATGGCGGCCATATCTTGTTTAGCGGATTGAGGAATTAACAAATTCTTGAATTCTGTACGTAATTTGCTCCTGTATATCAAGTTTTTGTTGTAGACACTAAAAAAAGATTTACTAACAAATGTGTACAACAAACACCCTCCTGGGAGTCGTACTTTTTCCATAATCAGCTTGAGTTTTTCGAGTGATCCGCTACTGCCGTAACAACTGTGTTGGGTGTTATGAAAAAAACCAACAACATCATTCAAATATAATTCAGTTATTTAATGAATAAACTTAAAATAGCATCAATAATTGAGATTACTTTAAAATGCGCCCCCCTTTTAGATCTTTGGGAAGTCTTACCCCCATGGCCAACAGCAAACAGACCTCTATCCTTCCGGGAAGAATCCACGTTGTCGTCTGCGTCTGACAGCTGCATCATCCGGATGGCTGTATGTTATTGTCTACGTTATAAATACGCTTGACATCGAAGCGAATTTAAGCGTTTAGATGACCCCACAAAAGAAATAATCTAGAGGAGTTCCGAATGTAAAGAGTTATCGTTCCTGATTCTCGGATACTAGCTCCAACCCCCTTAAATGACCCTGGCTGTTAATAGGACGTTAAACAAAAACAAACCAAACAAACCAAAGTCTTCAAATGTTGAGAAAGGCCTCCAAATTTTCGGTTTCTTGCATGAGGTCGGTTTCAGCTGACTAACACCATGCTGTCTGTTAAGTTTCCTTCCTTCACTAGAATTACATGTTGCGGTATCACTGTCATGTTTTTCCGATGATATAGGCTCGCGATTCACGTGGTGGTCGGTCCAAAAATGGGAAAGGGTGTGTTTTGGTCCTAAACTTGGTGTCTTGCTCACATGCGGTAACGACTTCGGGATTGATGTACGTATGGGTCCGTGGCGTACTTGAGGCGATGAATGTCCTGTTAATAAGCTCGTGTCCGGCGTTTTATCTTCCCTTAAGTTATCCGTTGTCGGAATTTGTGGACTTCGTTTCGTGGACTGGTTGAGTGTGCATGTTTGCTTAGCCTCTGCTGGGGACGTTGATTTTGTGATATCTGTCTGTCTGTTCTCTATACTTACCTCCGACGTTCCTCCTGGAGAAACAGTTTCGGCATATGTCATCTTCTTAGGGGGACTAGTTTGGGTAGCGAATCATCCAAGACGACCTCCTCTGTTGCACGAAAAAAAGGTATCAAGGGAACAAAAAAATGGTCTGGTGTCCAGGTCTTTCTGCTAATTGGGTGGTTTATTGATGTCCACATTATCAGTATCGGTTGTTTCTTGCAGCTGGTCGTACCGATTGGATAGAAGGTCTGATTCATAATTTCTACACAGATGTCTGATAATCCATTGACGGGAGGATAAACGGATCGGATCGGTCTATCCAGTACGTTAGCTGCCGACTGAAATGTCCATAAACATGCGTATCCCGCGTTGACCGCAGCGCTCAAACAGACAGCGTCATAATCAGGAGAAACTAGCTTGATTTGAGTATTGGATGAAGCTCTATTGTTGTCACGTTTCCTGCTGACCAGGTCGATGGTAATTCTGACTCTGAATTATTTGGATAAAGCGTTGTGTCCTATCAATCGTTGCGAAAGCGCGTGGTAAAAGCAATTACCATCCATCCTTGTTGCCGCTGGATAATGGTCATTTCCAAGCCCATGATCTTGAAGAATCTTAGATGCAATTCTGTCTCTGTGTTGATGTGTGTCTACGTCACATTCTGGTTCCGGTACAGGAGTATCTCCGGTAAGTATTGACTCCAACATAACTGCACTCACCAGTTTACCATATCCTTGCTCTGCTGCTTTGCTTAAACGGTTAAGACTAGCATTAAAATCAAACGGTCCGTTTGGGCGCGAACATTTTCTACATACGTAATCGGCTGATATGTCTGCTAACTGGGTCATACTTACCTGCGACAAACCTTGGCAGTTTCAATGAAACCATGACTTACACATTCCACAAAGGATTGAATTCAAGTCGCACTTCCTCTTGCATGTTCCGCAGGGCCAACGAGGCAGGTCATCGTCAAATCTAAAGCAAACAAATACCAATTATAACAATTATAAAAAGCCGGATTTTCTAAATCGCCGTAACTCAAACAATTTTACAGATATTTTCATAATTCTTTTTGATTTCACTTCCTTGACCTTATACACTACAAGTTCTGTCCACCGGTGGGGATATTCAACCATGCATGAAAGCCCGGGCAGTAAGATGTACGGCCGGGCGGTAGCCAAATACCAATTATAACAATTATAAAAAGCCGGATTTTCTAAATTTTTCTATCGGATAAATGTTGTTATTGTATAGGTTTAATGGCATATTAGAGCACACGGGTACTCGAAAGACAGTAACCCTGACATTGACAGAACACTGGGGAACCCCCACCTGGGGAATTCCCGCCTTTTTACACCTCGAATCCTACGCCATTCTATTTTCAGTAGGAGTGTATATTTTTGATTTTCCAAACCTCTAGACCCTACACTTTATTCTCGTATATAGAAAGTACCCATTCCATCTGTTATTTACTCAGGAAAACAGCTACAAACCTAAGAAACACATTTTCCTCAAGGACTTGGTTCGAGTGAAACACCAGCTGATTGGCTGATTTAGTTGTATGAGTCCTAAACACACTTGCGGAAAATCCGGAACCAACTTATTAATTTTTGTTTTAACAAATGTGAAGCCTGTATGTACTTCTTCATACTGAATATACCAATTATAGTGTACATTTATTTTTTCATTTTTTATGCATATCATAAAACAGGAGTTATTTGCTCAACAAAAAAATTACCCATGGCCAGGCTGTCCTACTGTAGTGTGCTACCTACAAATATATGCTTAAATGATGAAGTTTTTGAAGAAAAATTGAACAAATATAGAAACAATTAATGAAAATTTGCCTATGAACTACATTCGTGTACAACGACACGGAAGTGAAATTTTGAACTTAATCCGCCACTGTTGTCTCTACATTTTTATCATGTATATATATGTAATCGTTTTGGTTTCCACAAAAAAATATCACAGTTACAGTTATTTTCAAGTCGAATTAACTTTTTTTTTCTTTTCTATTATTTTAGATTGTTGTACAATGTGCTTTGGAACTGAACGCATATGCTTTTAAAATTATATTATTAGTTTGTGTTAGATACACGAACAACATAATAAATTGTGAATGATACAGAACATTGAATGTGAAATTAAATCATATAGCCACGATCTATGTAATAACTCAAAATGTTAAGTGCAAAAATGCTATATATGCATGTATATAAGGCTAATTTTGTCCAAGTTATAAAGTGTATATCAAAGTGGTAATTAAAGTATGGCCTGTGACCTGCTGTTATGCTTTGTTGAATATAGAAATTAAATTATTTCTATTTGAATTAATTAATCTCTATTTCATATTGAAAAAGATACATCTAGATATCAAAAACTGCATACAAATATCTCTTAAATACGGATATGGATCAAATATGAAAAAAAACGCATTTCTATTTAAATAAAACAGATCTATATATTAAATTGTTATATAGAATATAGAAAGTATATTGAAAGCTGTGTGTGTATGCTAGTTTGTGTGCAATCATAAAATGTACCATTTTCCTTTAATTCATCGATATACCTTGATCTCTCCTACCTTCACTCTCCTTCTTTCCGCTTTTCTCATTAAATAATATTGTAAATACTTATCAATATTTAAGTCATCTTTTGATGTATATACATGTACAATGTATATGTCTAATACTATTATTAGGAAAGGGCGTCTATATTGTTCATGTAAGTTGTGCCAAATCCATTTGCTTTTCATGGCAACTATGCCAATATGATATATTTAACCTAAATTTAACAGGTCTATAGAATAATTTTTTTAAATAATATCAATGATACTTTTTTCAGTTTAAGTCGAAACAACCAATAGCGAACGGGATTTAGCGCGATGTGACCAAAAAAATGATACATGATGTACCTGAGAATGTAACTGAGAATTTTGGAATGTTTACAATAAGAAAACCATCCTTCTGCATTTCTGACACATAGACTTATTTTTCATATAAATACACAAACACACGAAGAGTATAACACACATATGATAACTCAGTCCGAAGAACAACTCATCGCAACTTCCAAAATTGTTTTGACGTATATTGATGATAAACATTTTTTGTTTGTTTTTGTTTTTGTTTTTGTTTTTAAGTTTCGGAAGTTCTACAAATTAATTCAAGACGTTGATTCAGAAAGAAATACATGTATATATCACATATATATGTATATCACTTAATATTGAGTCACCAGACGATTTATGCAAAGCGATGACAGTCATAATACCTATATCATGTCCACAATATTTTGAATGCAAAATATATGTATAAATACAAATTTCATTTTTTCTTAAAAAAGCCCTAACTCTGATTAAAACCATTGACATCACGTTTCAAACAAAGGTAGTTACCATGATATATACAATGGTGTATATATCTATAATAAAATAAAAAGTCAAACACAGATCTGCTGTCTCCCTAGTACTTTCGCGGCTACATTCTGCCGCTCTTCAGGGGATGTAGCCGCGAAAGTACTAGGGAGACAGCAGATCTGTGTTTGACTTTTTATTTTATTATTATTTGCCGTCACATGGACATTTCAACTTAATTCTCTCTATATATATATATAGATATATATTGTTGACTAAAAGGTGTGATGTAAAGTTAAATGTACATACCTTGACATCTTCCAAATCACAAAAAAATCTTAGCTTAAGAACTTCTGAAGCTTGAGTTTCTTAACAGTGAAATGTATATAATATAAATTACAGAAAACTGATTCAAGTTCGAATTATAATGTTTGGAACAGGCAAAAAAAATATATGTATATATCAGAGCGATCTTAGAGGTAAGAAGTTTTGTGATAACGGCTATCCTGGAGTAGGTATTGACAGTGAATCTTCGTTTGAGTAAAGATGCTGTCAATGGTGATGGCCAGTATAGCTAATTGATGATCAATTAGATAGCAAGTCCGCTGAATTCTACTGCTATGCAAAATTACCACGTGATACACTTGCCCAATCGTTTTCGAGGCACGAATGTCACGTGTTATAAATGATGCATGTATATTTCCCAATTACAGAAAACATACCACCCAGACAAGGTGACGCCTCTTTGCATTATGCCGGCTGGTGACAATTATTGCTTTAAAACAACAATTCATAATATTATGTTCGCTAATAACAACCGATTTCTCTGCTAACTAACACGTCAAACAAGACACTTTCAATTTAGTTAAGACACAATATATATGTCAAATAAAAAACGTAAATCATATGTCTAGGTTTGCATCAGGGTATAAACACTGCCAAATTTATGATTTACAGTCTGACATGTTGATAAAATAGATGAAAACATGAAACGAAGCGTGTATGCAGGTGGAAAAATTTGTCGTTATAAATTATAATGAAATGAATATACGAATACTCTGCAAATATGGGACGGCACTCATAATTTTGTGAATAGGATAAATATTGTTTTAAATGATTTTGTGTGGCATGACTAATTAAACAAATGAATTAATCAATTACAGAGTCCCCCTCAAAACTCAAGATTTTAACAAAAATGATAAAGAGAGATATAGGAAAAGTATTTCGAAAGATATTGGACAGTTACATACGTTTTGTTTACATTGTATACTTACTCTATTGAATTATCATTTACATCAAAATTGACGATTTGTGGATAGTGCTTACATGAATAAAGTCTGAAGTTCCTTCGAAAAGCCGCAAATGTGAACTTCAAAGATGATGATTAAGTATATGTCCATGAAATAAGATTTATGATATAATTTCTCTATAAATACTTATATTGTGTACATAGCCCCTCCCGGACATAACCCCCGCGAGTGTAGGACAAAAGCCCCTCTGGACATTAGCCCCCCCCCCCCCCCGGACATTAGCCCCTAGGACAAAAGCCCCTCCGGACGAAAGCCCCTCCCACCCCCCACCCACCCCCCGGACATAAGCCCCCCCCCCCCCCCCCCCCCCCCGGACAAAAGCCCCTTCTTTATAAATTTAGCTGGTATACTTTATATAAATCTGTACTTTTGAAAAACAGTAACTATATATATATATATTGTTGTTTTTATCTCTGAAATTTGGAGAATAATTGTGTGGAAAATGAAGGTCCTTGGTTCAATGTCAAATTGTTACTGATTACACATAATTTTTGACTTCCTAATATACTGCAAATATTGATAATCAAAGAAATGTCTAGAAAAGCAATAAACATTTGATCCCTATTTGCAGTGTCTCAAATTATAATATAATAAGTACATAATAAAGAAATAATAATCAATGAAAAACCTACCAAACACCTGTGAAACAGCTTATTGTTTATGTAACAGCTCAAGTAGTTGTTGTTGGAACCTGTTGTTTACATTGCAGAAGCCACTGGTGACTGAAGTCACTTATACATATATGTAGCACTTGATTGAACTTAATGTTATATTGCTAAAAATATATATTGAATTTTTTTTTTAGATCAATATAAACAAAAATAAATAAATATTTTTTAATGAAGGGGCTTTTGTCCACTTTTTGATTAGTGTGAAGGGGCTTTTGTCCTAGGGGCTAATGTCCGGGGGGGGGGGGGGGGGGCTTATGTCCGGGGGGGCTTTTGTCCATACCTCAACCCCCCCCCCCCTTTCCCGGACAATAGCCCCCCCCCCCCCCCCCCCCCCCCCCTGACATTATCCCCCTCCCAGACAATAACCTCTGGGACAAAAGCCCCTTCTCACTAATAAACAAAAAGCCCTTAATAAACAAAATATTTATCTTTCTCTTTATCTGTTTCCTTTTCTAATTTCAATTGAAGTTTTCAGCAATGGTTATATTAAAAATTAAGTACTACATACTCATGTATAATAACATAAAGTTTGAAAGAATAAATTATGATGTTTAACCACAGACATATAATGCTACACTGACATTGAACTAAGGACCTTCATTTTCCACACAATTATTCTCCAAATTTCAGAGATAAAAACAACAATATATATATTTAGTTTCTGTTTTTCAAAAGTACAGATTCATATAAAGTATACCAGCTAAATTCATAAAGAAGGGGCTTTTGTCCAGGGGGGCTAATGTCCGGGGGGGGGGGGGGGGGCTTTCGTCCGGAGGGGCTTTTGTCCTAGGGGCTAATGTCCGGGGGGGTTAATGTCCGGGGGGGCTTTTGTCCTACACTCATACATGTAGGTGAATTCAGTAACCTAGCTTATGCAATCTAAACAGCCGGTTCGGGGTTAATGTCCAGCACTCAGCATTGCATATTACAGTGTATTTGAAGAGGTACACTCGTATTTGAATTTATATAGAAGTGGTTTTTGTCTAAGGGCTAGTGTACATACGTGCTCTTATTTACTCCGATTTAATAAACATATACATTGTAGTTACACGTATATGTATATATTTATATGACGAGTAAATTGTAGAAATTTCGAGGCAATCTGCCCCTTTATCAAGACACAGGTAAGTTACACACATATAGACATAGAACATGGAACAGTTACACAAATATAGTAGGTATAAACAACAATAGATATCGTTATGTTGTGAAAAACGATTCCCTCGGCCGATAATTAATTCGCCGAGGGCCTATTACGATTAATTAGAAAACATCCTGGGTGGTGTACAGATGGTAAAAGTAAATAAATAATATAACTAAAAGGTTTAACAAAATAACATCGCGAGTTGAGTCGATGTGATGGCAGCGTGTGCTCTGTAGTGAATGTTTTTAACATGTCAAAACCTATGTATGATTTTCATCAAGTTTTTAATTGAAGTCTAATGCCAGAAAACATAATGGAAATTTTCTGCCATAAATATTTATATCACTGTTGAAACATTTATATTGTGAAACTATTTTCTGCTGTTTATAGAATACTTTATTACATTTTATTCAAAATATGGCATTTTCACTATATACAAAGCACAGTTTCTTTGTAGATTATTTTTGTGTCTAATTATTTTTTTTATTAATAGCAATAAATATTATTTAAGCTAAAGTCTGTCCATCTCGTACGAATTTTGATGGGTGACTAATAAAGACCATAAGACTGCACTGCTCCATACATGCTGCATGACGTATATGACCTTGATTTGTGACGTCATCACGAAAGAAAGGCAAACTGTGCAATCAAAAATGAATGTTGAAAAATGAGCTGAAAAAACACAGAAAAACTATTTCCGATGTAGTGATAATTAACTTAAATGTAATTTCAAAGTTGACACAAAAAATACATTCTTTTCAACTACGTTTTCATGAGTACAGCATTTTTCATCAAAAATACAATATGATTCAAATCCCATAAATATGATTTATAAACAAGAATAGAAAAGCGCTCTTCTTGGACCCTTAAATAGATCACAATTTAAAAGAAATTTTCTTTTAGTTGTTGCATCAATAATTTAATATTTGTTACCTTTCCCTCCGAATTAAACAAGTTTCATATGAAATCATACAGAAATAAATATCAGAAAAAATATTTACTCAATTATGATTTTTATTCGCATATATTTACATCTCTCCCTTCTTCAGCTTAATAAATTCTGGCTGTGCTAAAATTACCATGAAGCAATGGAAAAGCGCGGGAATCGGTAACATAATCATGACCTCGTCTCTTTTGTTTAAATAATATTTATTCATTAATCAAAATAGTCAATGCATATACATATTTTTATGGGATGGGAAAACATGTTTACAGTATATTAATTCCTTTCCCATTTACATACAAAGGCAAATATAAATCTTCGAACTGGAACACCTTACATCAATATGAAATGAAATTATAATATTGATTGGTTACAATTAAAACCAATAGACATATATATTGTGAATAGAATTAAAAGCAGAAATAAACAACAGTGACACCTGTAAATAAGATTACCTTATAGAGCTACATATAAATGTATATCATTATACATTCGATAGATGACATAATGGGTTCAAAAGTATTAGCTTAAACGTTTACTTAGCTTAATATAATTTTGTACTGTTAAGAATATTTATCATTTTTTGTGTTTTGAATAAGTATCCTTTCCCCATAGCAAACTTTTTTCAGTGAGTATTATATCTAACTGAAATAAGGTCTTTTGTCTAATAATGTTGTAATTGTCATACGATAGTAAAAAATGGTAAGTACTTTCTACTAATCCACAAGAACATAATGGACTTTCCTCTAAATTTCTTATGCATAAATGTTGTTTAACATTACTACATTTGAGCCTTAATCTTGTATGTAAGGTTATCAGATTTCTCTTTTTAATGCTAAGATAATTGGGGATTATCAGTTTTTCCTTTTGTAAAAAGCCTTTAATTATACTGACAGACGGTTTGTCTCGAATGTCAATTAGTAATGCATTCCATAACTGTATTGAGGCATTTAAGAATGAGGTTTTGTAAAACTGAGTTCTGCAATTAATTGACAGTAAATGATTTGAATTTCGTGTATTATGCCTATGACTATCTGATACTTTACCTGGAATAAGATCTGACAGATAAAATGGAGTTTTCTTGTGATACATTTTATGAAACTGTACAATTTTGTGATTTTCCCGTCTTTTAAATAATTTTTCTCAGCCCACATCTTTATACAATAGATTTCCACTAGACAATTTTGTCTCTTTGTGACGTTACCGGAACGTCAACTAGACGGTGCCATTTTCAAAGGACTGATCAATGCAATTTTAACGTTTACCCTGCTACCGATGATCTCTGTACAAAAAGCTGATGTCAAGTGAGTATTTTGTCAAAAACTAAACTGAAGATGGCGGAAATGAGCCACGAGGTAAGCTAACTACAAATGGCTGAAGCGTACAGTTCCTATATCTGTGTCAATAGCTCCTGTGTTTAACAATCATAGTTAATTCGAGACCGAAATTGTGATGTGTATATATATTAATTGATTGAGAAAGTAAAATGAATTAAATAAGAATGTTGAGTTGTTTCTTTTAATTTTGTTAACATTACGTGTCTTTTTACGTAGATTCACCGGAACTATGTTATCTTAGCAGCCACGACTGCCATAGTTACCAAACATGTATGACATTGTTGTAACTGTCTGTGTTTATCAAGAATAAAATTTGGCAAAAAAACAACAAAACAAAACAAATAAAAAAAAACGAAAATGAAAAAAAAAAAAAAAAACACGCACAGAAAAAAAAAGAAAAAAAGAAAGAAAAAAAATGTAGCAGCACATCGCGACTTTTATTTTCTTTGTAAAGTATTTCAACTACATTTTGTATTTGTTTGATTTAAATATATGAATTTAATAGTTTCTTTATTTCGTTTACGGTGGTATGAACGCAATGGGATACAGACATATTCTATTGTAACGGGCTATATAGAATATGTCTGTATCCCATTGCGTTCATACCAAAAAAAATATATAGAACAATGCCGAGGTGGGGTACACTGTGAAATATTCATATCATTTTTTTCTTTTTATGCCCTAACTATATTGTGCATAGAGATACTCTTATAAATTCTCTACATAAGCAGGAATATTTTCATATTGACATACTCCTAAATGGTTCTGACAGTTACAGTGATGATGATGGGGGGGGGGGGGGGGGGGGGGGGGGGGGGGGGTCAGGTGTGTATTCAGCCATGAGTGGATGACTACTGTGTGTGTGTGTGTGTGTGTGTGTGTGTGAGGGTGTGTGCGTGTGTGTGTGTGCTCTCAGAATTACGGAGTTGTGGACACATAAGCGGTGTATAGACCAACGTTGTGGACACATTTTACATTGTGGACACCATAATTTGGTGTCCACAGTGTACACACATCTAGTGGCCTACTATAACCCTACTTAATATATTTAAGGGAAAACTGTATAACAGCGTTGTGAACCACCCTGATACACACCGTGTGTATAGGGCTGGAAAAATATGTTGAGTAGACTGTGTGAAGTCACCTCACATACACACCTAGCGAATTACGTTATCTATATGGGTCACCTGCAGCTGATCCTGCTGCAGTGGCTAGCGCAGGTCAGTTTCTTACTGTCTATGAGAGGCACCAATGGGGTATATAACGTGATTGCATTAGTAAATCTATATAAAAAACACTATTCTATCCTACTGAGCACCCCGTAGTTTTCCCGCAAAAATGTCAAGAAAACCAAGGCACCAGTAAACCTAGTTTAGTTGCCGATACTACACCTGGACATTGGTGAGTTGATGTTATTCTATTATTACTTTCTTAATGATGATACAAGATAAATGTTTTGTATATTACTTTGTTGTATATCTGTATATATAATATATAAAACTGAATATGGAGGGTGTAAATATAAGTTATATGTAATTACTAAAGTAGAATATATGCATACCCATATTATAAACAGGGTCTAAATCTAACGGGATTTAATATGGCTAAGAAAAAAAAGAGCATTTACGGAATATTTTGTGGTAAATGATGTACATAAAAGTTTATCAGCTGAAACATGATATTCTGTTTGATTGTTTTATAACATTGGCATTATATAACTATATGCGGAAGCATTGTAAATTTTATATTTTTGATGAATTTCGACCATTTTGTTGTTTGTCAAATGATTATGTTCTGGCTGGACACATGTTTGTTTGGAAATCTAACAGGAAAAAATGGGAAATATATTGTAGTTTTTCATACATATACTTACTACTAGTGATGTACGTCATTGTTAACCTTTTTTTAGCATATATAGTTCAATATAAAGATGTTTGACTTAGCAATACATATTAGATTTTTGATTATTACTCTCTAACAATGAAACAAAACATGCCGCGCATTGTATTTAATGAGATTATCGGAGGATACAGAACATACGTCGCAATTCTAAACATGTTTGTGTATTTAAAACAAGTAACAAATTCCACATAATATACAAATGTAATGCAATAATGCTATAAAAATATTTAGCGTGACTATATTTAAGGATTTAGCAATGTTTGATATGTCAATAAACACAAGTTTATCTTATTCAGATTAATATAATGTTTTTATGGCGATTTCATGTAATTTGGAAATACTATATTAAATTGTTACAACGAAAATACATTCGTTAAGTTTTTAAGCATTTGTAGAATATAATGAAAAAAGTGATGTCGGTGGTCTATTAATTGGAAAGTACTGAGATATATTATATTTGTCAAATTTTACACCTGAAAGGTGGATATCACACCAAGACGGAGAAAGCGTTATAAACCAGAGGATAATGCAAAAACCTTTATCCTTAAAAATAAAATAAAAAACCCTTCAAAATTTTCTTTGACAGTACTATTTATGAACTAGTTTCTTTTTTTTTTCCAATTTGATGTTGAATCACATATATCACCAAACAAATGATGGTGTTCTGGAAATGCAAAAAGCTGTTTGAATTTTCATATACCATGCAAAATAAGTATTGTTTTTCATTTAAATAAGTATCATGATAGTATAATATTCAAATTTGATACGCTTGTCTCAGGTAAAGGAGTATTCGTCCTCAGATTGTTTACTAATTTCTTCTTGAGTATGCCGGGAAACTCATTAAAGGAAAGGCCACTAAGTATGTTCCAGATACCAACTTTATAAAGCAGATATAGTAGTCCCATATCGGGAGCCTGAAGTTAGTTCCGAGTTCCGTGTAAGTAAAACGGAACTAGGGACCAGTTCCGAGTTCCGTTTAAGATAAACGGAGTTCCGAGTTCCGTTTAAGAAAAACTGAAATATTATGTATTAGCTTAATTGGTTTTACATATAGCTTATACATAGTTGTTCCGTTTTCTTAAATGGAACTCGGAACTGGTTAAACGGCACTCGGAACTGGAACGGAACTCTGGTTCCGAGTTCCGTTTACTAGTTTTGATTTTCTTCACCGGAACTGAAAACTAGGACCCAGTCCCGTAAAATTCATACGTGACTCATAAATGACTTTGCATCCATTTGACACATGTAGTTTTTCTTCTTCAGATTCGGGTCTCATATTTAGATAAAGTACATAGAATATCGTTCCTAGTTCCGTTTGTTCCGAGTTCCGTTTCTCTTAAACGGAACTCGGAACTGGGACCAAAACCAATAAAGCTAATACATAGTATTTCAGTTTTTCTTAAACGGAACTCGGAACTTTGACCAAAACTAATAAAGCTAATACATAGTATTTCAGTTTTTCTTAAACGGAACTCGGAACTCGGAACCAACTTCGGGCTATGGTATACATTGTAGGATTGTACAAAAGGCACACACGATATTAAACAGCATTTAAATAAGATTGCACAATTCAGATGTTTGTCCTTCAATGACTCAACAGTGATGATATGAACAAAAAAATGTAGATACTGAAAGGCAGCTAAAACATCAACTTGAAATAGATCAAACACAATTACAAAAATATTAATAGAAACGAGCACCCATGATTCAAGTAAATATGTAAATTGTGATTCCGACTTTGATATTTTATTGGCAATATCTAACATTAATCTTGAATTTTTTTGTTTTGTTTTTTAAGGATCGATGCCACGGAGGAACTCTAACTGACCACATGAGAAAGTCTTCGTCGCCTTGTCAATCATGCTAAACGTGGTGTAGCAAACGCAACGATAAAACTGGTCGATTAAAATGGATAGCCACGTCTTTGCCTTTTCAGCCTCAGTTTTGATTTACCCAAACCATGTAGACATTATAAGATATATTTATGTGACCAACTTTCACAGCTTTTGACATTGTTTTCAAAACATTTTTTTTTTAAACTGGTTTCGTTTGAATTCTAAAGATAAACTTAACTGACCGTGAAACGAGTGTCACCGATTTACCGAATAGCTACTCAAAATGGCATATTCATTTTACATAAGATTTTATTCCTTTCTTTTAAAAAATAATATTGATATTTTACAAAAAGGAAGGCTAAGAAATGACTACGGTATCGATGACTTACCCGGGGAGGAAAATACTAATTGAGCGAGTTATATAACCAACAGTATTCTGGCCTTGAAATTGTTTGTTAAATTAAGCTTGGTAATTGCGACTTACCCGTTAAAAGTGACAAATTGTTTCGTTTGCTTAGTTCCATACGTGACATAACATCCAATTTCATGTCATTCAATAACAACTAGTAACTGATTTATATTTGTTTTCTTATGAGTACATAGTTAGCAGAATGGCCACAAAGACAAAAGGAACAATAAACAATAACATAAATTCAAACTGTGCAAAAATGTATATTTTGCAACAGTTGAATGTTACCTTATCAAACCACATATTAATATTAGTATAGTGTTCACATAACAACAAACAAAATACAGATCAAAGTAATTTTTCGATTGCACATTTGTATGTTGCATCTTGTTTTGATGTGTGTGGCATCATTGTAGACACGTTGTCAACAAGTGTAACATGTGTAAAATGTCAAAGCATTTTTTTATATGAAAATTTACAATCAAACAACCACAAATAATAATACCGAATGTTCTTTCGATGCGTTTGCTAAAAAACGTCAACTTAAAAAAAAGAATTCAGCACCAACCTTCATGCTCATTAGTACAGCTCATTAGTGTGAATAGGATAGAATATAGTTAATTGATACACGTTAAAACGCGAAAAAACCCACACTATAGTAGAAATAAAGCCGCTTATTGGCGTGATAACGCAGAAAAGGCGTAATAACACGAACAAACACGTAACAATGCAAATCAAAACAGGTAATAACGAAAAAAGTCAACATTATTGCGTACTCCATGTCTATAAACTCATCCATAAGACGCATTTGCAAATTCTGTCATAGAGACGATAGATGAGATGGACCGGAACATAAATGTGTACTTCCGATTGGGTTTATCAAAGGGAAATATAATCAATACTAGCTCATTCAGAAAGAGTTGCTATAAGCTTTTTCAGAAGAACATATATGTGTATGTAGATGCTTGTATACAAGGCTCATTTAAAATCATAAAATGAACTCCTAATACACAAATGTATGTTGGAAATAACTAATAAATTAGACCGTTTCATCTTGGACTCTTTCCAGAATAGATTCCGTAGGCATAACCAAGTCTGTAAATGATGATACATGTGCCTATTTTATGTTCTGTTCGTCGGCAATGACCATTTTGCAATAAACACACACAAAAGTTTGTTCTAATGTAATTTAGAATCGAAAAAATTGATAGCATTTGATATATCAAAATCTCAACAACTGAAGCACTATTAAGTTAGTTGTTCCATGAATCGCATTCAGAATATGACTCATCCGACAGCCACTAAATTAACTCTAAAAAAAAAAAAAAAAAACCTTGTTGATCATCATAAATCAAACGGATCATTTTGAAATATTTGATGTCAATGGATATTGTATCAAAAAATGACAAACTTTTTTTATTACGTGTTTCGATTTACGTTAATAAGTGTTTCGAATTACGTTATTACGTGTATCGATTGAAGTTATTACGTTTTCGATTTACTTTTTTACGTGTGTCGATTTCCCTTATAACGTGTGTCCATTTGCGTTATTACGGTTTTTTTTCGCGTTATAACGTGTTCCGATTTGCGTTATTAAGTGGGGTTTTTGCCGTTTTTACGTCTTTTTCTTATAAAGAAAACAAGCGACTTTTTTTCGTAATAACGTGTTCTTTTCGCGCTTTAGGATGTATCAATTAACTGTAGTTTATCTTATTAACACTAATAGGCTTTTGTATATTAGAGGCAGGGACTAACGGTGTGAAAAACAAACACCCGTATGAGGACAGAAATGTAATTATTACTTTGGTTATATAGACTGAAGCAATGCTTGTTGTCTCTCTGATTGATTCGCATTAAGATGGCACAAAAATATGTTATTAAATCTTCAAAGTTCTTTTTTGTTTGAAATGAATATTTCAATTTAATATTAAATGTTTGTATTTGAACACCAAGATCCTGACAGATACATTATATAACGGTGACAAAAGTGAACATGTGTCTGAAGACAGATATATAATCATGACTTTGTTTACAATTTTCTTGAGTTTAAATAATCATAAATCTATTTTACTTATCTGTCTGACTTATAGACTGAAGCCATTATTTTGTCTCTGTGTCGAATACAATTATTTACGTGTATATTTCAAGTAAAATTGAACATTCACATGTCATAATTGTAATTGTATCTTGCATCCTGTTTTGATGTGTGTGATAACCTTGTAGGCACGATGTCCACAAGGCAGGATTATATAGCAATACACAATTGTGTATAATAACATTATGGACACAGGGATGTGAATGCATATTTGATAGGGAGCCTGAAGTTGGTTCCGAGTTCCAAGTTCTGTTGATCTTAAACGGAACTCGGAAATGGGACCAAGTCCCGTAAAGTTTATACATAGTAGTTTGTTTTTCTTAAACGGAACTGGGACCGAAACCCATAAAGCTCATACATTGGGAACAAGGACGAAGTCATGTGAAGTTTATACCCGACTGATAAGTGTCCTTACACTCATTGACATATCATTTCTTTTTCAGATTCGGGTCTTGTAATGAGAGAAAGTACGTAGAATATTTTCTAAAAGGAATTTGGAAACTAATTCCTGGTTCTGTTTTTCTTAAACGGAACTCGGAACTGGTTCCTAGTTCCGTTTATCTTAAACGGAACTCGGAACTGGGACCAAGTCCCGTAAAGTTTATACATAGTAGTTCGTTTTTCTTAAACGGAACTCGAAACTGGATTCTAATTTCATTTATTTTAAACGGAACTGGAACAAGGACCAAGACCCGTAGAGTTTATACCCGACTGATAAGTGTCCCTAGACTCCTTGACATATCATTTCTTTTTCAGATTCGGGTCTCATGGTGAAATACAGTACGTAGAATATTTTCTTTAAGGAATTAGGAAACTAATTTCTAGTTCCGTTTTTCTTAAAAGGAACTCGGAACTTGTTCCTAGTTCCGTTTATTTTTATAGTTTTACTTAAACGGAGCTCGGAACTCGGAACCAACTTCAGGCTCCCTTTTTGATAAATGTAAATGTATAGCAAATATGTGAAATGATGTTTTGACTCTGTTTATTTTTAAGTGTGTGCATGTGGTCGCAGTTACCTTCAATAAATGCTTTATAACTAAAAAAAAAATGAGGACTCCATCAAGCAAGTTTTTATTATAACAAACATACGTCACAGAGAATAATTAATTGCTTTCAGAGGTTCATTTGGTTTTATATGTATATATCAATTCAATATTAGATATTTCCATTACAGCATCAGGCTCCAGACACATTAGAATAGAAGACTAACATGACAATACAGAGCATGTGTCTGAAGATAGATTTTGTCGGGGTTTTTTTTTAATTTTTTTTTTTCAAAATCTATTTTATTTAGCGTTCTGATCGCGATATTATTTAATTGTGGAAAGCCTGTCTTGGAATTGGTATAAATCAGATACGTGCCACAAATATGAGTAATTCGCATCTTGTTTTAGTGTGTGTGTGTGTGTTAACATTGTGGACACGGTGTCCACAAGGCAGGGTTATATAGCGGTACACTGATGTGTGTTAACATTGTGGACACGGTGTCCACAAGGCAGGATTATATAGTGTTACACTGATGTGTGTTAACATTGTGGACACGGTGTCCACAAGGCAGGGTTATATAGCGGTACACTGATGTGTGTGAAGACATTGTGGACACGGTGTCCACAAGGCAGGGTTATATAGCGGTACACTGATGTGTGTGAAAACATTGTGGACACGGTGTCCACAAGGCAGGGTTATATAGCGGTACACTGATGTGGGTGAAAACATTGTGGACACGGTGTCCACAAGGCAGGGGGGAGCCTGAAGTTGGTTCCGAGTTCCGAGTTCCGTTTAAGAAAAACTGAAATACTAGGTATTAGCTTAATTGATTAAGGTCCCAGTTCCGAGTTCCGTTTAAGAAAAACTGAAATACTATGAATTAGCGTTATTGATTAAGGTCCCAGTTCCGAGTTCCGTTTAAGAAAAACTGAAATACTATGTATTAGCTTTATTGATTAAGGTCCCAGTTCCGAGTTCCGTTTAAGTAAAACCAGTTCCGAGTTCCGTTTAAGTAGTTCCGAGTTCCGTTTAACAAGTTCCGAGTTCCGTTTAAGAAAAACGGAACAACTATGTATAAGCTTTACGGGTTTTGGTCCCAGTTCCGAGTTCCGTTTAAGATAAACGTATATGGGTTATATTTTTGTATTTTACTATGCTGAAAAACTTGAAAAATAAAATAAATACAAAAAAAAAAAAAAAATGGAGGCGATTTGTTAACAAGAATACAAGTTATCGCACGGAAACAAACGTATGAATACATTTAATATGTTCAGTAGCAGATCATGTGAGCTCTGACTTACAAAACTCAAATGCAATCCCAAGCATCCCCTCCTCGCGGGAACAAAGCAATATGTCTCTCCGAAACTTACGGGGGAGACATAATTAATGGTTAGCATTTATTCGATTTATTTACATGAATAATTCCATTACTGATATCATTAATTCAAGGAATAAAGTGATATTGATACGAATTGTTGACATAATTTATTCTTTAAATGATATCATAAATTAGAATTCATGATATCGTTAAACCATATATTCGAATTAGTGATATCACAAATTGTAGATTTAATCTAATCATTTAGTCTAATCAGTGACAGCGAATAACAAGGAAGGCCTTTGGCAACAGCTCCTTAGAAGTTTCCTGCTACCCCACGTATTTCTATGTTTCCAGGTACCAATGAAAGAACTGTTCAATATTATTCAATGAAATTGTATTTTTTTAGTTGTGTTGAATAAAACTTCAGTAATACCAATTAAAGATTTTTTTTCCCAGTCGTCATATAGACATTTCACCTCAACAAGTAGAAGCCATATTGAAAAACAAAATGGTGTATGAAATATACTTTGCAGTTATTGCTTTGTTTGTGTACTTTAACTTCACACATATAGATATATTAACTACAAATAAAAAACTCATATATCCCTCCATGGACCCATATTTCGCGATATCTAGAAAGCTGCTTTAACAAGCTACTTGTAATTTAGGAAAGGGTAAAAAAAGAAAAGAAATGTACCATGAACGAAACTGCGTTGCAACATTCTCTCTTGGAGGTTACAACACAACAATGTCTCGTAATTTTACAACACCAGTCGTGTTGTTATCCTTTTCCCCAGAAGTTACAACGCATGCAATAGTTTCTTAAACGGAACTAGGAGCTGGTTCCTAGTACCGTTTATCTTAAACGGAACTCGGAACCGGGACCAAAACCAATAAAGCTAATACTTAATATTTCAGTTTTTCTTTAACGGAACTCGGAACTGGGACCAAAACCCGTAAATCTTCTACATACTTACATTACCTTAAACGGAACTCGGAATTGGTTAAACGGAACTCGGAACTGGTTACGAGTTCCGTTTTAACTTAAACGGAACTCGAAACTGGTTAAACGGAACTCGGAACTGGGACCTTCATCAATAAAGGTAATACATAGTATATCAGTTTTTCTTAAACGGAACTCGGAACTGGGACCTTAATCAATAAAGCTAATACATAGTATTTCAGTTTTTCTGTAACGGAACTCGGAACTGGGACCATAATCAATAAAGATAATTTACATAGTATTTCAGTTTTTCTTAAACGGAACTCGGAACTGGGACCTTCATCAATAAAGCTAATACATAGTATATCAGTTTTTCTTAAACGGAACTCGGAACTGGGACCTTAATCAATAAAGCTAATACATAGTAATTCAGTTTTTCTTAAACGGAACTCGGAACTGGGACCTTAATAAATAAAGCTAATTCATAGTATTTCAGTTTTTCTTAAACGGAACTCGGAACTGGGACCTTAATCAATAAAGCTAATACATAGTATTTCAGTTTCTCTTAAACGGAACTTGGAACTGGGACCTTAATCAATAAAGCTAATTCATAGTATTTCAGTTTTTCTTAAACGGAATTCGGAACTGGAACCTAATCAATAAAGCTAATTCATAGTATTTCAGTTTTTCTTAAACGGAACTCGGAGCTGGTTTCCAGTTCCGTTTTTCTTAAACGGAACTCGGAACTGGGACCTTAATCAATAAAGCTAATTCATAGTATTTCAGTTTTTCTGAAACGGAACTCGGAACTGGGACCTTAATCAATAAAGCTAATACATAGTATTTCAGTTTTTCCTAAACGGAACTCGGAACTGGGACCAAAACCCGTAAAGCTTATAAATACCAACATTACCTTAAACGGAACTCGGAACTGGTTACGAGTTCCGTTTTACATAAACGGAACTCGGAACTGGTTACGAGTTCCGTTTTTACTTAAACGGACCTCGAAACTGGTTAAACGGAACTCGGAACTGGGACCTTCATCAATAAAGCTAATACATAGTATTTCAGTTTTTCTTAAACGGAACTCGGAACTGGGACCTTAATCAATAAAGCTAATTCATAGTATTTCAGTTTTTCTGAAACGGAACTCTGAACTGGGACCTTAATCAATAAAGCTAATACATAGTATTTCAGTTTTTCCTAAACGGAACTCGGAACTGGGACCAAAACCCGTAAAGCTTATAAATACCAACATTACCTTAAACGGAACTCGGAACTGGTTACGAGTTCCGTTTTACATAAACGGAACTCGGAACTGGTTACGAGTTCCGTTTTTACTTAAACGGACCTCGAAACTGGTTAAACGGAACTCGGAACTGGGACCTTTCATCAATAAAGGTAATTTTCATGTAATTAAAAGGGTTTTTACGGAACTCCCCTTTTGGAAAAAATATCAAAAAAGGGGGGGGTAAAACCCTAGATTTTAGTTTTTTAAAGGGAAATCGGGAATGGGACCTAATAATAAAGTAATTATAGTATTTCAGTTTTTTTAAAAGGAATGGAATGGGCCCCCCTTTTTTAAAGGGCTTTAAAACAAAACTTAGGCCGGAAAATTTTGGAAAGAGTCGTTTACATTTAAACGGGAAAAGGCGGGGAAATTGGGTTTCGAGGTTTAACTTTTGGGGCATCAAACCGGGTTAACGGACAAATGGGTAAAAAAAATTGTGGAATTTTTACAAAAGGGATAAGGGTACATTTGGGGCCCTTTGGAAAGGGGTCCCAAAACTTTTTAGGGATAAAATATTTTTTAAATTTTGGCGGGGCCAAAAAAGGGGGATTTAAAATTTTTTAAAAACTGGGGAAGGGCCCAAACAATAAAGCTAACATATTGTTAAAAAAATGGGCACGGTTGAGTTCCCTTTATAAAGAAATCAAATGAAAAATTAAAGGTCCAGGGAAGGTTTTATATTTTTAAAAAAAGAAAAAATTAAGGTTTGAAAAGATTATTAAAAGCGGAACCCGTTTGGTTAATTGTTTAAAGTGTCCAAAATAGAATTTTCTTTTCATCTGGTGTGAAACATTGTGGACCGGGGTTTCAAAGCAGGGTTTTAAAAATACAAAGTGGTGAAAAATTTACAGTTAAAAAAACCCCGGGTTTATTTGGTATCCTTTTAAAAATTTAAAAAAAATGTAAAAAAAATTTTTCCACAAACAAGGGGGTTATATTTTTGTTTATTTTTAAATTTTTTTGAAAAAACAAAAGTTGGGAACTCAAAAAGAGGGTTTTTATTATAAAGGGGCAACAAAGTGTTTGAAAACATTTTAAATTTTGGAAAAAAAAATTAGAATTTAAACTTTTTTTTTGTTTTTTGGTTTTTATTTTGGTTTTTTTGTTGTTGTGTTTTTTTGTTTGGAAGTTTTTGAATAAAATACCGAAAATTTCTCAAATAATTTTAAAATTTTTTTTTACAATGTTTTGTTTGGGAAAAGGTAAAATTTGTTCACCGTTATTCAAAATTTTATTGCCTTAAAAAAGAGGAAATTTACATTTAAAAAAAAATCACGGGATAAAAAAAAAATTTGATTTTGTATAACAATGAAAAAAAAACAATTTTGGAAACCTTTTAATGAATATGATTTGGTTTAATCATGATGTTTTAAAGATGTGAACTTTAAGTAGAAATGTTTTTATTATTCGTAAATGGCAACAAAAAATTTGATTTTTAAAAAACCCCTTTTTTTCTATTCAATTTTAAAAATTTTTGTTTTGTTTTTTGTTTGGGGAAGGGGTGGTTTGTTAAAATGGGTGTGGGGTTTTTTAAAAAAGGGGGAAAAAAATGATAAAAATTTTTAATTTTTCCTTAATCAAAAAACACTTTTTTTTATAAAAAAGTGTATTTGGTTTTTGGGGTTAAAAAAAAATTTGGGGTTTTTTTTTTTTTTTTTTTATTGGGTTTTTTGGGGGTTTTGGTGGGTTTTGGTTGTGGCAACAAAATTTTACATTTATGAAAACCATTTTTTTTGGGTTAATTTTTAAAGGGGAATTAAAATGGGGAACCTATGCCAAAACCATTTTTTAAAGAAAAATTTTTTTAAAGAAAAATATTTGGGGGGTTTTTGTAATTTTAAAATTTAAAATTAAAAAATTTTTTTTTTAAGAATCGTTTTTTATTCCCAAAGGTTTTTTTAAATGGCATAAAAAAAAAATAAAATTTCAAAAATTTAAAAAAAAAAAACATTTTCTGTCGTTTCTTTTTAAAAAAGTGTTTTATTTATTTTTTATATTTTTTTCAGGGGTTTTCCCCACCCAATTTGGCCCAACAAAGACTTGGATTTTTAAATTTTTTTTTTTGGGAAAAAACCTGGGGAATTTTAATTGCCAATTTCCAAAGAAAATGTTTTTTGTGATATAAAAAATGCCCCAAATTTAAAAGCATAAAAAAAAATAAGAAAATGTTTTGGGGTGGGGTGGGGTTTGGGGGGTTTTAGGGGTGTTTTTTGGGGGGGGGGGGGGGGGGGGGGGGGGGGGGGGGGGGGGGGGGGGAAAAAAAAAAAAAAAAAAAAAAAAAAAAAAAAAAAAAAAAAAAAAAAAAAAAAAAAAAAAAAAAAAGGGAAAGATAATGCATATTTATCACTGTCTTTGTGGACACGGTGTCCACAGCGCAAAATTTGTGTCCACAAGTACGGGTGTCGTAGTTTTTTAAATTATGGTTTTACCTCAAAATTTAATGAGTGTATACACAACTGTAATGAATTTGTCCTTAATTCGAAAGTATAACACTTGTTTTCGTTACTATAAACAGAAGTGTCCATAAGGTTGGTTTACAGTTGGTGGTTCACAACTACAGTAACCCGAGTATGTGTGTGTGTGTGTGTGTGTGTGTGTGTGTGTGTGTGTGTGTGTGTGAGGGTGTGTGTGCGAGTGTGTGTGTGTGTGTGTGTGCGTGTGTGCGTGTGTGTGTGTGCAATACTATATATTGCTCTACATTGTATGTTATTAATACCGGATGGTTTCTTTTTTTGTTAATATTATTATAACACGGAGAGAACTTAAAATAGGCTTAAGCCTGATGATCAATCCTATTGTTATTTTAAAGAATAAACTTTGTTGAAATGAAATGAATATTTAGTGGGTTTTTTTAGATTTCAAAATTTAATAATAACGCATTTATTATCATGAATGGTTAGTAGTATCTCACAATAGCGTTTTATATGAATATCCCGGGCATAACATGAAAACAGGTAATCAAACCGGTTAAACAAAAGTATAAAAAATATTAAAATGTAAACATTTATCGAATGTCTGTCACCTTTCATCTTGTTACAATAGCTGTATATAGTATATCTTATTGTGTTATGATCTGTGTATGTGTCACCTTTTTGTTTTCTTAACACTCTAATCAACTTCACCTGAGACCCGCGACTAAACGACATTGGCACTTCTGAACATTTTTTTTTTTTGGCGACAAGGAGGCTGGCGAATTTGGAATTCCAGCCGAGGACTTTAGCCAATGAAAACCTCGTATACCTTATGTAGATAGTATATAATAATCGCACCAAAACGTATACAGACATAAAATCAAATAAGAAGACTGCACTTGTACTCGGCCACAGCTTTGCCAGAAGACTCGGCGATTGGACGAAGACAGAAGATTTCTACCAATCCCCAGGGTACCAGTTGACTATTTACGGAGTCGGAGAGAGGAAGATCAATGAAACCAAACTCACAGACAGCTACTTGATAACAAAGATGAGGCCAGAAATTGTCTTTTTACAAGTGGGCTCCAACGACATATCGTCCAAGAGATCAGGGCAAAGTATCGCGTCGAAGCTCCAAGAACTAGCCATCTCCATCAGATCCCTTGGGGTCCCACATGTTATCGTAGGTTCCCTGTTTCCCCGCCTCAAACCCCGGAATATGACGTCTACAGCTTATCACCGGAAAAAGCAGACCGTCAATTACCTCCTAAAGACTATGGCCACCCAAGGCTTATTTGATTATTGGCATCGTAATTTTATGACGAAATCACTGTTTTCTGCTGATGGGGTCCACCTGAACAGATTGGGGAACCAGAGGTTCTTTCACAGCATATGCAGAGCCGTTAACTCGTGTCTTTAAGGACATTCTTGAAACGGCCCTTTTTAGGGCCACCAAATTTCCCAAAAAGCCCATTGACGCTCGAAATACGCTTCTTAACCATTTCTATCTATCACTTTCCCAAATCTAGTAAACAATTACACAATAATGATGATGATGATGATGATAATAAAAATACCCAAACAACAAATATTTGTAACATTAACACACAATCACGAACTGATGAGTGATAGGACACATAAACATAGAGACCTTGGGTTTGGCATTAATTGTGATTTTAAACATTCTAAAATTGCCAATTTCACGTATGTAGCAGGAATTGACCTGCTCAGGGTTCAATTCAACACGAAAACGAAGGTGTGTTTTCTACAATTTATTCCATAGTTCCATGAAAAACCCTCTTCGTAGGGAAGAGGGTTTACCAAGGGACGCAACCTGTGTATGGCGATGCAGCATGGGAAATAATTAGTCCGAATTTCAAATTATATATCCACTGCAGAAAAATACGTCCGCCATCATAAAAAAACTATACAGGTGCGTGACAAAGAATGCGCGGGCTCGCGCAATGACCACTGGGCAGTGAAATAAAAATAGATCTGCCCTTTGACCCAAACAACCGGTTTTCAAAGGAATAATAAAAATAACATGCAGTAACATGATCACTGTGGCCTAAACCTCAATAAGTAAAAATAAATATAAAAACCAATTAGATACAAATTGGACACTACTACACGTAGACAATGTCTCTGTCAATTTTTGATATTTTGTAAATACCTGAGTACCGGGCGATCCAGAAAATGCAAATAACAAGTCTGTAGCCTATGTTACGACATAGGAAATTTCATACTCGTAAAATGCATAATATTTCAAGCATTTCCTTCTGTAAATGATAGCAAACTTTGCATTTAATTTAACAAAACAATTAACCAACCATCCAAACGATCCCATACTTAGCCCGGGCGATCGTATAAATGTAAATACATGTAACAGCCATAACTCTGTGAAATATTGATATTTTTTTCACCACTTTTGATCATATTATGAATAAAGCTACCATCTATCCGTATATTATAGTTTTAGTAGCGTCTGGATATAAATTAAAGCCCGATGGTCGTAAAAGTGCAAATAACAAGATTATGGCTCATCCCGAGCGCTAGGTTGCGAGATCGTAGCTATAACTCTGTGTAATATTGATATTTTTTCACCATTTTTGATCATATTATTGATGAAGCTACTATCTATCCATATATTATAGTTTTATTAGTGTCAGGATAAAAATAGAAGCCCGGGCGGTTGTATAATTGCAAATAACAAAATTATAGCTCATACCGAGCGCTAGGTTGCGAGATCGCTAATTTCACATAAGTATAACTCTGTCAAATATTGATATATTTTCCCATTTTTTTACCATATTATTGATTAATCTATCATCTATCCATATATCATAGTTTTGATAGTGTCTCGATATAAATAAAAGCCAAGGCGGTCGTATAATTGCAAATAACAAAATTATGACTCATCCCGAGCGCTAGGTTGCGAGATCGCTAACTTCATATAGCTATAACTCTGTCAAATATTGATATATTTTCACCATTTTTTACCATATTATTGATTAAGCTACCATCTATCTGTATATCATAGTTTTAATAGTGTCTGGATACAAATAAAAGCCCGGGCGGTCGTATAATTGCAAATAACAAGATTATGGCTCATACCGAGCGCTAGGTTGCGAGATCGCTAATTTCACACAGCCATAGCTCTGAGAAATATTGATATTTTTTCATCATTTTTTGATCATATTATTGATGAAGCTACTATCCATCCATATATCGTAGTTTTAATAGTGTCTGGTTAAAAATAAAAGCCCGGGCGGTTGTATAATTGCAAATAACAAGATTATGGCTCATACCGAGCGCTAGGTTGCGAGATCGCTAATTTCACACAGCCATAGCTCTGAGAAATATTGATATTTTTTCATCATTTTTTGATCATATTATTGATGAAGCTACCATCTATCTGTATATCATAATTTGATAGTGTCTGGTTGAAAATAAAAGCCCGGGCGGTTGTATAATTGCAAATAACAAGATTATGGCTCATACCGAGCGCTAGGTTGCGAGATCGCTAATTTCACGTAGCCATAGCTCTGAGAAATATTGATATTTTTTCACCATTTTTGATCATATTATTGATTAAGCTACCATCTATCTGTATATCATAGTTTTGATAGTGTCTGGTTGAAAATAAAAGCCCGGGCGGTTGTATAATAGCAAATAACAAGAGTATGGCTCAACCCGAGCGCTAGGTTGCGAGATCGCTAATTTCACATAAGTATAACTCTGTCAAATATTGAGATATTTTCACATTTTTTACCATATTATTGATAAAGCTATTATCTATCCATATATCATAGTTTTGATAGTGTCTCGATATAAATAAAAGCCCGAGCGGTCGTATAAATGCAAATAACAAGATTATGGCTCATCCCGAGCGCTAGGTTGCGAGATCGTAGCTATAACTCTGTGAAATATTGATATTTTTTCACAATTTTTTACCATATTATTGATAAATCTATTATCTATCCATATATAATAGTTTTAATTGTGTCTGGATAAAAATAAAAGCCCGGGCGGTCGTATAATTGCAAATAACAAGATTATGGCTCATCCCGAGCGCTAGGTTGCGATATCGCTAATTTCACATAGCTATAACTCTTTCAAATATTGAGATATTTTCACCATTTTTTGCCATATTATTGTTTAAGCTACCATCTATCCATATATTATAGTTTAAATAGTGTTTGGATATAAATAAAAGCCCGGGCGGTCAATATATATTCCCTGGGCAGTACCGGGCGGTGCCGGGCAGTGCCGGGCAGTAATTAGTATAACCCCTCACTGGAAGCAGCCATGGGGCGAACTTGATTCTGACGTGCCGGCGTGCCGGTGTGTCGCGGCACGGCTGCCAAATTACTTGATTGTATCCCGAATATGCGCGCGCAACTTCGGCACGTGCCGATCGGCGTAAATTTCCACCGGTTTGGAAACACCGGCACATCGGCAAACAGCATGGCGACGTCTTCGACAGAAAGGTGAGATTAATTGAGAAGTTAGAGAATTCCGCGTTGTTTCGAGTCTGTCAGGATATTGCTTTTGTTCAAAAGATCAAAATAGTGTTGTATTGATAATTTTCATGATAAAATGCCTATTTATATTCACGTAAAAATATTTAAACTGTCTGATTTAAGTGTTTTCGATTCGCAATGGTTTGTACAAAAAAAACCTGTCTCGACAAAGATAAACCCTAATGTAATTATATATGGTAACTGTTTCTGGTCAACTTTTCCGAAACTTTCATACAAAAGTTTTTCATTACACATTTATACTGGCGCAATATGGGGAGTACAAATGTCATGATCCACCTTGATAAGATATCGATAGATCCACAAAGCCTTTTAAGTATCGGCTGTATTAAATGTTAGATTTTTAAATATATATCTATAACATATTCTTCACGCAGAAAGGAGTTATGCTCAGCCAGGGTTACCTTGAACGTGGAAATGAATGGTCAAAATTACGATGTGGAGGTTGATGCTAAATTCAATGAAGACCTAAGATCGAATGGTGAGTTTGTTCACAGTAAAATAAAAAGGTTAATCATTTAGATAACAGATTTTCATGTAAATGGTAATTTTGATGGGATGACCGCCATTTCTAAACTTTGAAAAAAATACAAGATGGGAATTCATGGCTAGTAATTAATAAGGAATTGTTACATTTTGGTATATCAAATTTATATCTGTTGACGATATGCAGGTCATCGCTGTTCAATGTTCAGGTTTCCCTCAGCTCTTCATCCTTCGTTGTTATTTATTTCAGAATCTATTTCATCTGTAAGATATTCATATCTCTTGATTTTAGATCCAAAAGTAAGGCGGACAGCCCATGAAAAGCTAGTTTCCATTATGAAGGAAAATGGTGAGTGACGATACTCATACACGATTTGAATGAAAAGTGAGGTGATTATGTGAATCAGTGGTTTTACAATACAAGTCAGTTTTAATATTTCCAGCAATATATATCCGAATTAAAACATCTCAAAATGGTATCGAAATCTCACTACACTCCATTGTACATTGTATAGCAAAAGACTAAAGTCGCATATGTAAAAAATATTTAAAAAAAATATTGTTTCTAATTCCACAGCACACATCTCTGGCAATACATCCAGGTCTCCCGCAACTCCAGAGAAAGATTTGTGTAAGTAGTATGATTTGTCTTCGGAAGAAAAAAATCTATATGTAAAATTAATTGTATATATATTCATCACAGTACAACTGCGACAGGAAATTCAAATTTTCACTTTCAGATCACCAACACATAGTGGACATATATATATATGATCGATTGTTCTTGTTATTTGATATATAACATAGTAACACTATTGATGAAGGAAAACAACTTTACGACTCGTGCCCTGACCGGGCCTCGGACTCACGATCTACGGCACCCAATCGCCTGGCCAGAAATACCCGCAGCGTGAGTTCGAGGCCCAGTTAGGGCACGAGTCATAAATTTGTTTTCCGTCAATTATGTTACTATGTTATTCATTTTACCATCTGTATCCCACCTAAGATGTTTTCTAATTAATCATAATAGACCCTCGGCGAATTAATTATCGGCCGAGGGGATCGTTTCTACAACATAAAGATATTTATTGTTGTTTATACCCACTGTACGTTTTGTATTTGTCTTGATAAAGGGGCAGAAACTTCGACAATTTACTTGTTTGTACTGTCGTTATTACTACTTGACAATTATCTATTTCTAGTAATACGCATCCAACGAACGTTACCGCTGCACAAGAACGCAGATTTACTAAGTATTTATTGACAAAAAATATTGTTTCTAATTACACAGCACACATATCTGGCAATACATCCAGGTCTCCCGCAACTCAGGAGGAAGATTTGTGTAAGTAGTATGATTTGTTTTCGGATGAATAAAACTGCAATTAAAATCAAATTAGGCTGTTTAAGATAGAAAATTCAATAAGCATAATGTCTATAACATTTGTAGATGATGATTTACCTGATCCATCCGTCCCTACAATAAATGACAAATCTGTAGCTGATATAAAGTGGACTACACAAGCAGAAAAAAATCTCCTGAGAGTATATGGTGAGGTGGAAGCACTGGGACATCCAGTTAGGAACAAATGGACAGAAGTAGCTTCTCGCATGATGTCAGATGGGTTTTGCTACTCACACGAAAAATGCCGATTAAAGATAAAGCACTTGAAAGACAAGCATGCAAGGCTTAACAAGAAGATGAATACATCAGGTTCAGGCAATCCACAGGATCCGTTAGAAACAGATTTGACGGAAGTATTTGGCAGACAACCAGATGTCTGTCCGGTGCTGGTGTTGGATTCCGCAGCAAAGAAAACAACAGGTAACATTGTGCGTGCATGCGTGCGTGCGTGCGTGAGAGAGAGAGAGAGAGAGAGAGAGAGAGAGAGAGGCAGGCAGGCAGGCAGGCAGGCAGACAGACATAGTATTATTGAATAAGGTACAGTTACATTTCGATGAAATATAACTTTGAAATAACTACATATATTGTCTTTGACTTCGATTTATAGCATATCATTTCAGGGCCTGAAACGGATGATGAATCCGGAGAGACATGCTCGCAGTCAACAGGTGAGTGGGCTGCAAATCATTTACGAGATATAAACATTAAAGTTGATCTCACGCTATGTGGAATCAATGGAATATCATTTCAATTTGGGAAGTGGTAGTAGTTTTGAAGTCGTGTATCTGTGAACTAGTGAAATAAACTAAAACGTACATTTATTTGTATCGTAGGAATTGGAGATTACCTGAG
The DNA here is from genome assembly GCF_902652985.1 of Pecten maximus. Classification (NCBI taxonomy): domain Eukaryota; kingdom Metazoa; phylum Mollusca; class Bivalvia; order Pectinida; family Pectinidae; genus Pecten; species Pecten maximus. The sequence goes on from NC_047016.1 coordinate 44,221,801, forward strand.
AAATTCCTATAAGTGGGTGGGAGGCACACATCATTGCCTTGGGGAATCCACATGCAGGAATGGGCTTTTAAAAGCAATTCAGAGACGCGAAGAGGGACTCGTAAGAAATCCATGGTCATTTTTGAAATTAACATACGTGATGATATTCCCTGAAACATCTCCCCGCTATTTTATAATGAAAGAAGGGGAGCTAGTGGAATATAAGTTCCATCCTGGCTGCAAAAATGGTTGCTAAATGGTAATTCTGTTTTACTACGTAACAAGAAAGTCCAAACATAGGAGGATAATATTGGACTTCATTTTTGTCAAGATGAATAAATGCAAGCTGTTATACGCTTGTATTATATAAAGCATGACATATTTGTATTGGAGAAATTGCTGATAATTATGTAAAAAATATGGAGATTATAATTAGAACGAGTGCTTTGTCAAGAAAATATTCATTTATTTGTTTCAGTAGTAATTTAGTGCTACAGTATAAGTTATGACTTTTGTTCAATTGGCATTTACATGTTTAAAAATGTTGCGAATTCTTTTATATTTTGACAGAACATCCAGCTAAGAAACAGAAAACCACAAGGCAGGAGGATGGTGTCAATCAAGTTCTGCCAAAGGAACTCTCACAGTTAAGAGAGGAGGCAAAGCAACGCCATTCAGAAAAAATGGCAGCAATGAACAATCTCATTGGCGTTCTCCAAAGTATGGTGAACCGGCCGGCAAATGATATCTGACTTGTGTATAAGCTTCAAACATTCCATTGTTGATGTATGTTTTATTAGGGCTTCCCACCAAATGGTGAATATACCTTTTGTTTTTGTTGTGTTTATTAGGGCTTTTCACCAAATGTTGAATGAAAAGACCTATTGTTTTTGGTTTTGTTTATTAGGGCTTTCACCACCAAATGGTGAAAGGACCTATTGTTTTTAGCTCACCTGCCCGAAGGGCAAGTGAGCTTATGTCGTGATGCGGCGTCCGTCGTCCGTCCGGTGTAAACTTAAACTTGATTAAATATCAAACAAGTTTATTGAAACTTTACATGCAGTCAGATTTCGTCAAGATCTCAAACTAGTTCGAAAATGGGAAGTATTCTACAGTAACTTGAATAAATAGGTAAATGGATTTTGATAAAATTTGCTCTTAACTTAAATTAGATTATTTTGCCATAAAAACTTAAATATCCAGGTGCGCGATGCAGGCCCTTTGGGCCGCTTACGGTTTTATATTTATTTTATTTGTGAAAAAAACTTCATGACGTCAATCTTGTAAATTATATAAGAGTTAGTTGTTAAAATGTGATGGTTATGGCAGTATATGAGTATCACTATTGAATTCAAATACCATTCCCCATTCAATTTGAGCAGATGCATGTACATTGGCATTTTGTGTAATGAGCCGTTTACAAATTCTGTATATATTTTTTTTCAAAATGATTTCAAGACCTAACGGTTTGATTTGGCATACATAAAACAAATGTATGTAATTCTCGATGACCCTGTAATTTCGCATGATAGAAATGTCGAGGGGTGTCTTGCTCTCTCTCACTCGCTCTCGTGGACCTACACACTATTCATATATGGAGCCGTCTAATAGTTTGCTCCCCTACGTATAACTTGTAGTAGACTCTCCTATTCTATTTGCATATGAGTTGAACGATTCGACACACGCTCGCTGATCACCAGTCTCTTCAACACTAATAATTCTAAATGATAAGTTACAATCATATTCTTTGGTTAAATAGTACACTATATATGATGCTATATCGACTACGTTCATGAAAAGAACATTATCATTTGTAATTTCAAAAAAACATTCCTCATAAACAATGTTTGACGTTCCTATACAGATGTACTTTTATAAACTTTATTGTGCTAAATCTATCACTGCTCAAGTCACTGGAATTTCACGAGGAAGGAGAGATACATTGTACAGTTTATCTAAGTGTACAATTATTATATGTTTTTTTTTTTTTTTTTTTATTTAATTTTACGAACAAAGAATATTCCTCGTACTTTTAAGTCCTTCAATAATCAACTGTAATGAATTCAATCTACAACACGGACAGTGTAAGTGTACATTACCTACATTAGCTAGATGCTAGGTGTGTAGATACCTTTTATAAATTTATAAATTATGTTGTAATAAATGTATCCCTGTTCAAGTCACTCGAACTTCACGAGGAAGGAGAGATACACTGTACAGTTTATTCAAGTGTACAATTATTATATGCATTTTTGTTTGATATTTTTTCTACATCTTGCCTTATATGTTATCTTCTGGATATACATGTACGTGTTTCTGCTTATCTCTTGTGCAAATATTTACTGCGAGGTATGTTGGTATTATTATAATTATAAGCAGTGAGTCGTGTTAGCTTTGAATATATGTGTATAATATGTGTGTGTGGCAAAGACTGTTTTCTTTTCTATAGTAAGCATGAAAAATTTGTAGAGCGCGTGCATGTGAAATTTGTAGGGCGCGTGCGCAATGACGGAGCTGATTTAGTGGTGTGTGCGCAGTGAGGTGTGTTTGCAACTTGCCTGTGTGTATGTGTGTGGCAAATACGATGTATTCATATAGTATGCATGTGGGTTCCAGCGTACTTGTGTACTAAGTGTGTAGATATGTACTGATGAGTGTATGTACCATTTAACATTATTCTTGTTCTCTTTATCTCTTGAAAATATCAGTGTTCATTTATTTTTATTATCGTAAGCATCTCCGATCTTCACTTTCTCCCGATCAATTAGTTATGTCATTACATACTTCTGTTCCATTTTCTATATTTCTTCTCGCTTTATCCTTACTTGTATCATCTTTCTTTCTCTTTTATCTATCTGTCTACTGTTTACTAAACTTTGACCTTGACCGAAACCAATATGTATATTCAAGAGCCGTTTTCTTTCTCGGAATAGTTTATAATGCTATTATTGTGAATGTTTCCGATGGGATCACTGTGCGGTTGACTAATTTTGATAATGGTTAGAAGGTGATATATCCGCAATTTGGCACAGAGTTTCTATCGGAAGTTTTTACAATGTAGCTTATGGGGGACTAATTTTTAAGAAGATTCATTTTAAAGGTCACATTAGTGCTAAAATTTTTTTAGATATTTTATCTAGTTTGATAGCAAGTTTGATATCCTTCGTCTTTATGTGCATACAGTCACAATTTGACAACATATTTTATTACAATATTTTATTATTACTGTTGATATTGGACATGGATATAGAATCAAACCCTGGTCCCGCGGAAAATGAATTGTCTATATTTCATTTAAATACTAGGAGTATAAGAAACAAATTGGAATATATTGAAAATATAGCAGATGAATTTGATATCTTGTGCTTTACCGAAACCCATTTAGATCACCATGTACCATTTTCTGAATTAACTATACCGGGTTTTATGGAGCCGTTTCGAAAAGATAGAAATTTCTCAGGTGGAGGTTTATTAGTATATTATTCTGATTCGTTGAAATGTATTCGAAGATACGATCTTGAATTTGTACATGGAGAAAATTTTTGGATACAAATCGAAATGGACAGGCAAATTTCATTACTGTGTACTTTATATCGACCGGAAGGTTCATGTCATCCTTTTTGGGAAAATTTTAAATATTCTATTGAGAAGGCCTTAGAAATTACAACGAATGTGGTAATTGTTGGAGATATAAATGTTGATTTTTTAACCATATCGCATAACCATATTTTAAATCAAATTATGTTGGAAATGGACTTAACCAATGTTATTAATGAACCCACTAGACACGGATTGACGAGACATAGTTTATTGGACCCTATTTTATTGAGTGATAATTCTAGATGTACAGATTCTCATGTTATTAAGATAGATCGTAATATAAGTGATCATGACGGATGTGTAGTATTTCTGTCTATACCCATTAGTCTATCCCGTAACTATACCCGTCAAGTTTGGTCATATAAAAATGCAGATTTTAATAAGTTAAATAATTTGATTAATACTTTTGATTGGGAAACATTTTTCCAAAATTTTGATTCTGTTGATATCGCCAGTGTTAGATTCACTGAACAGTTTTTATCATATGCTTCGGAATGTATACCAAAAAAATCAGTTGTTATTAGACCACAAGATAAACTATGGATGAATTCAGAACTCAGGAAAGCTATGCGGCTACGAGATAGACTCCGTAAAATATTCAAGCGTGTTAAGTCCATTTCCAATCTAACAAAATATAAACAACAAAGAAATAAGGTCAATAATATGAAAAAGCATGCAAGGGAGTTGTTTTATGATAAAGTTGGGGACATTATTGATAAGCTTGACACTAGTAACCCTAAATCTTATTGGAGACTTGTTCGTAAATTATATAAACAATCTGAGTCGCTGGAAGTTATTCCACCACTTACGAACCCAGATAGTGGAAATATTGAACTTGGTGATATCGAAAAAGCCAATATTTTGAATAACTATTTTTGTTCTATTTCAACAATTAATGATAGGGAGGTTCCATTACCAAATTTTAATCTTAGAACTAATTCTTTCCTTGACTCCGTTGTAGTCAGATCCGACGAAGTTTGCGATATTCTGAAAATTCTTAAACTAGGGAAAGCATCTGGTCATGATACCATAAGTCACCATATGTTAAAATTTACTGCAAATTCCATATGTAAACCTTTGTCAATTTTGTTTAATATGTCTTTTAATCAAAAAAGTTTTCCTTAAATCTGGAAGAAAGGCGTTGTACTTCCCCTTTTCAAAAAGGGTGATAGACATTTAGTGTCCAATTATCGACCAATTACTCTTCTGTCTTGTATCGGTAAAGTTTTTGAAAGAGTTGTTTTTAAACACATTTACAATTATTTTCATGAAAACTCCCTTTTCTATGAAAAACAGTCTGGTTTCATGTCATGTCACTCTACAGTGCACCAACTTATCGAAATTTACCACAATATTTGTTGTTCACTAGAGGAAAAAAACACGCATGTCTTATCTTTTGCGACATCTCCAAAGCGTTTGACCGTGTATGGCACAAGGGTTTGTTAATTAAATTAGAAGCATATGATATTAGGGGTGATCTTCTAGAGTGGTTAAAAAATTATATTTCTGATCGTCAGCAACAAGTTATAGTTAAAAATGTGTACTCCAATGCAGGTTACACGACTGCTGGCGTACCACAGGGAAGCGTTTTTGGGACCCCTTTTGTTTTTAATATATATAAATGATATTGTTGATAATATGAATAGTATATCTCGTTTATTTGCTGATGACACTTCGTTAATGTATTCTTCATCATCTCTTTTAGACATTCAAAGATCTCTTAATAATGACTTGCAAAAACTCAATAAATGGTCTCAAGACTGGCTCACTAAATTTAACCCACAAAAAACTGATGTATTGCTAATAACAAATTCAAAAAATATTCCACCCTTGAACCTTACTTTTGGAGAAGAAACTTTGAAACTAGTTAGTAACCATAGACATTTAGGTGTGACTTTCAGTTCGGATGCAAAGTGGTCCCTGCACATAGCAGAAATAATAAAAACATGTATGAAAAAAGTATCGGTGTTAAGGAAATTCAAATTTTTGTTGAGTAGAAAAACTTTATTACGAATTTATAGAGTATTTGTGTTGCCTGTATTGGAATATGCTTGTGAGGTATGGGATGGTTGTTCTCTGGCAGATGTAAATAAACTAGAACAAAGTCAACTTGAGGCAGCAAGAATCATTACCGGCATGCCATCTTTCTCTAGCAAACAATCTCTATATAAAGAATCCCAGCTCCAACCTTTATCTGAAAGAAGAAAGTTCCGTAAACTTTCAATGATGTATAAACTCCACAATGATTTAACTCCTTCCTATTTCAGCAATCTTCTTCCTCCAAGAGTAGGTGAACGTAATTCGTATAATGTTAGAAATAAAGAAAACTATACCGTTCCAAATTTTCGATTGTCTACTTCTTATGAATCCTTTATCCCATCTTCTGTTAGGTTATGGAATAATTTACCTATTGATATCAGAGAACAGACATCCATTAGTAGATTTAAATCCAAAATAGAAAACAATCGTGATATATTACCTATTTATTATCTAACTGGAAATAGAAAATTAAATGTTTTACACACAAGGTTAAGACATGTTTGTAGTAGCTTAAACTATGATTTGTATAGAGTAAATATAATTAATGATACAACCTGTGCATGTGGTAATGAGTGTGAAAACGTGTATCATTATTTTTTTGATTGTATATTGTACAGAAGAGAGCGTGAAACTTTATTTGATAATCTCTCCCGCTATTGTAATGTGACTCTTAATGTTATTCTCTGGGGTTCTCCTAAACTATCTGATGAACAAAATGGCTATATTTTTCAATATGTTCAAAATTTTATTAAATCCAGTAATCGATTTTAGGTCATCTCTCTCTCTCTCTCTCTCTCTCTCTCTCTCTCTCTCTCTCTCTCTCTCTCTCTCTCAACTGGCATTAACATATTTACTTTTCATTCTGTCCCTCATCTCTGTCTTTTCTTACATCATATACAAATTTTATATACTGTATTATATTGTAAATTCATATTATGTACATAATGATTATTGGAAGAAGGCGTTTTAAGTTGCGATAACTTGTGTCCTATTCCTGTTGTTATATTTAACAATAAAACTATGTTTAAATCAAATAAATCAAATGTATGTATTCACCAAACTGCTGTACACTTCTGATAAGTAGAGGATATTGAATGGTTTCCCGTTTAATATAACATATGACAGAATATTGATATTTTCACGAGTGCGAAGTACGAGTGAAAAATATCAAAATACTCTGGCATACGAGTGAAATTCGATTTTCTTTTAATTGCATTTCATAAACTTAAAAAGTAAATTAAAAATATCGAAAACTTAATAATCAAAAATTGCGGAAATCAGTAATGACGTCATATCTTTGTGACGTTACTCCACGTCAACATGACGGCGCCATTTTGAAAGGACTGATCAACGCAATGTAGGCGTTTTCTGCTGTTATCGGAGAATCTGAGCGTGAATAGCTAACGTCAAGTAATTATTAAGTCAAAAACTAGTCAGAATGTTACAAAAATATAACACAATAACCAATTTATCTATCTCCGCTTCGATTGGAAAAATCGGCAAGTTTCAACGAGGTGAATACAAAGGTCCTTTCTGACTGGTCACAAACGGAAAACCTTATATTTTCACTGCAAAACCTATATTTTCGTTGCAAAATATTATATTTTCACTGCTCATTGCTGCAGTGAAAAATATAAGTTTTATTAATTTGATAAATGTCTATATTTCACTGGCAAAAATGCAATAAATATATGTTTTCTTCGTGTCGTCACATTCCGTTATATGAGTACTGAGTATAGGTATTGCATAAATACAATTGTCTTTACTCCGCTGCAAATCTTTCAAAAACTGGGTTTCATGTGATAAATTGAAAAGTTACTAGATTCTACATAAACAAATTATTGTACTTTACTGTAGAAGTCTCCGCTATATAAACCATATGTTAGCTGTATACCATACATACGACATTGTCAAGCATCCTCCAAGCAGTGTAAGCGTATCTTCTTCTTCCTCTTCCTCACACAACTCCTCTATACAAATCAATGAAACTACGATGGTACGAATCTGGTCTATGTCGGCCATATTGCAACTGAGCCGCTTTGCTTGAATGTGCCGTGCCGGCGGCAAGCTCAAAACCGGCAACCGGCACGATCGGCAAGCTAGAATCAAGTTCGCCCCATGGAGTTGCAACAACTTGTTGCCGTGACTGTGAACACTTTTGATAAAAACATCCCCATTGTAAAGGTAAAAATGATGTCCGTGTTACAATAATATCCTTACTTGATAAAATGATGTTTTGTCTTCTTAATTAAGTAATTGATATCATATGACATGTGGGATCGGATAATGTATGGTATTGTTTACTTGGACACATTCTCTGTTGTGAAATGTAAACAAATCGGCAGGCATAACAAAATTTCCTGCATGTAGGCCTATAGTTATGTTCCTCTACACCGGACTCGGTTGTTTTCAGCTATTTATTAAATTCATCGTTCATTTCCGGTTATGTTACAATTGCTCTATGTTTATTGTAATAATTTTCTGTATTCTATTTTACAATTATTGCTGTATGTATTTCTAAAACAAACAATAAGTAATAAACTAGTAAACAAACTCAGGTCTTATGGAATATGAGAAGAAATGCTGATGTGGATAGAAAATTTCTTATCTGGTACTGGTAGGGAACACCAAGTAACAATCAACAGAGAATCTTCGGAATTGGGAGAGGTGACATCAGGAATCCCTCAGGGGTCAGTAATTAGACTTAGTCCAATCAAGCGTTTTCCTATTCGCTGATGACACAAAATTTTCAAAATCATAAACACGGACAGTGGCAATACAATACTGCAACAAGATCTTCAAAAATTAGAGGATTGGAGCAAGGCATGGCTGCTAAAATTCCATCCACAAAAATGTAAGCATAAGGAAAAATTCTTTTACAATCCGTGTAGTAAATCTGTGGAACAGTCTACCAGAGAAAGTAATGTGGGCAGACAATACAAACACGTTTAAGAACAGATTAGATTAATATATAGAAGGACAGGAAATAATGTATGAAGACTTTAAGGCCGAAGTGAATTATACTGGAAGTCACAGTAAAGTCTTAAAGTCAAATGAGTCTGATGTAGAGGATCCCTATGGAGCCTGAATCAGAAAACTACGCTAAGTAAGTAATACAGTGCTCATCTGTTGACCGTTCAATGGTAATTAGATGGGGCACACGCCGGGCCTTTCACCCCTGGCGCTAATCGTCTGCATGGCTTTCCTTCAGTTTCATTGCCCCCTGTTAGAGAGGTATTCATATATATCGCCTTCCCTTTCAATCCCATTCTACTGCAGTAATGGGCACTCCGCAATATTTACTTGTTGCTAATTGTTTTTCTAATTGTTATGTGAATTACTATTGTCACATTTAGGTAAAAGGAGCCGACCACTCCATCACAGGAGCGAGGTACTCCTTCTGCCCCTAGGCCTGTGACTGCTCCTGCTTGCAGGTTTCTGTATAAAAAAAGTTCTAGTTTGACATGCCAAGGTGTTGCTTTGCTGGATTTATCGGCTGTTCTTATGCGAGAGCAGTGTTGCGAGTTACTCTATAAACTGTCACAATGTCATTTGTATGCTGATGTTGCTGAATACAGATAGCCTGGAACTGACTACTACGGTTTTGAATTGTTTTTTCTCGATGGACCACTTTACTTTTTTTTCTGAACTTGGGTATTGTGGCGGGTGTATAATGGATTAATGCTACCTTGAAGACACCTACTTAGGGCTGCAGGACTCAAATAAACAGTTCCGCAGTTTTCGCTACATTATATACAATATCCTAATTACTCCAGAATACAATGTATATCCAGTCTATTTTTGAATATATTTATATATTTGGAGCAAATACGATGTCTTCTGTTAGGCTAGCTGTTCCACAGTTTAACAGTTCTTATCATGAAACTATTTCCTCTTCGGTTGGCAGGTGTGCTGTTTGGGGGGAAAGCATTTTGTACCTGGGAGGTCAGGCTTTACATGTACTTACCTATTTATTTATCTATTTTAAGGTGTCCATAGCTTTGCAAGATGACAGTTCAGTTCTAGGGGAAGATGTCAAAAGGAAAGTCTGTGAAGAACTTGGTAGGGTAATAAACAGGTTGGGGAAAACCATCAACTTGCATGTAATACACAAAGGAGCAGGGGCAATAAGGGTCAATTTTGGCCCATCCAATGAATATTCTGTTTTTCATGTATTTTGTACATTAGGTTATGGGAAATTCAAAAAGACATATTTTTTTTCAATTCGTGCAAAAACAGACAGCGAGGCAGACATTCAATACGAGGCTCTGTATTCTGATTTCTGATAAAATTGTCCAAAAATAAACCTAACATTCAAAATCAACAATAAGTATTTTACATTGTAGTATTTATTCATTTCATTCAACAACAGTAGATGGTAGTTTTCTTCATTTTCTTGATGAATATATACAAGTTAACATATATGGTGATTATATGAGTTGAGTTGATGAAAAGATGTAATGGTAACCATGGAAACGGATGCCATATTGTTATCTTTATATCCGGATTAAAAGATGTATATATTTGGCAAAGATGTGAAAAATCTTCATTAAAATACATTAAATGTTATCTTTTAGGGCACAGCACATCTATTTGTCATATACATAGAGAATACATGGTCAGTGTCTTAAAATATAAGCTGTATTTTGGCGAGGGTAAAGAAAGACAAAAGTGGCGAGCCTTGGCGAGCCACTTTTGTCTTTCTGTCCCGAGCCAAAAATACAGCTTATATTTTAAGACACTGACCATGTATTCTATTTATCCTGCAACAGTCATAAAAATAATCATCAAAAATAATCATTTTGAAGTGAAAGGGTGTCAAAAATGACCGAAATATGTTCGCCTTTTAAACGTAGTTTCACTTTGAAGTAGGTCAGTCGAACTGACGCACGTGCTAAGATTCCAAAATACAACTGTTTTCCGTCACTGCCGTATACAGCAAAAATATATACGGTGGATGTATTCCGACAATGCGGTGGCAGTTGCAGGATAAATATATATATATTTGTGTGTATACTTATAAAGCCCTAGGCAAATTATACCTTTGTGCTACTTCAGCAATAACAATGCATGTACAGTAGTGGACTTATATTACGACAATGGTACAGCAGGTGTTTTTTCAATAACTTACAGAGATATTTGATCTTATGATTACACAAACATAAATAAGTACGATAAGTTTAATTACAATCTGTATTGAAATTAAAGACATTAGACGACGAACAAGAACAGTAGAGATTAACTCGTATTAAAACATAACTGTGTCATATATAATAAATTAGATATAATTGTAATACCCGGTAAAGCAAATATGGTACATTCTAAAGAGGAAACATGTTGTTTCACTTCATGCAATAAAACACGAAAATATGCCAATATAATATGAGCAATCAAACATATTCTACAATATGTCTTTACATAAAACACATTTCATTAACATTAAAACACTGCTAAAGTAATATCATTACCCCATGAACCTTTAAACGTCAAGCCAAATACATGTTTTATATAATTTAATGATCGTCAAACAAGATATATGTATTTATATCGTCAATGTACGTGACAATAAGGTGACCATTGCATCTGATCAGTAAAGAATTTTAAAATAGTCATTGATTTATATCTTCAAAACTATCATGGTTTCTCGGTACGCTCTAGGTCCGTATCTAAATCATTTTCTAGAGATTGTTTAAGTTTTACCAACTGAAACGTTCCTTAGGTAGATATGAGATGGTGTTGTAATAAATGTTTAATCATGAATCATATCAAAAAGTATCTAATGCTATACTGTTATAATAACCTTTTCAAAAACCATTAGGCTAGCGTACACAATATCAACCAATTCAAATCGTTAAAATGTGATGTCATTGATATAACAGATAAAGATGAATAAATAACTATAAGTATACATTCGAGTAATGAAACATCACAAATAGATTCCGCAGGAGAGGAGAAAATGTTGAAGATAAATGTCACTCTCATGGCTATCGTCCATTTTTGTTCATCACTCTTCAGAAGTCTCCTCGTCACTCCCATCGACACTGATTGGTTCTGGACTTGCTGCATCCAGTAGGTATTGGGACCAATCTTTTCCTAAGTGAAATACAATGTCTGAATGCCTCGCAAATCCCAAGTACCAGATCACCGATGCAACATGTGCACAAGAACCTACTGTTCTAGCACCGGTGCGGCATTTGCAGTACCATCCTTGAACTGTACATTCATCAAACATAATCCAGAGTTGGTGGACTTTCGAACTTACATGTCTACTCTGTATTTTTGCACTAATAATGTTACTCTCCACTTTACATACAAAAACTTCATACCCGCCTGTGTCATTCAGATGCTCCTTTGTGTATCCTCTAGCCAGCTTTATTTGGTACACACCAAGCGTAAGTTTGCGCAAGTCCTCTTCTGTTAACACTGGGAAAATGAGGGAAGCACTTTCATCAATTTTGGCCCATATACTTCTTTTAGATGCGAACCCGTCTTCTTCAATCCTATTCTGGAGAATATTTATCTGTTTTGACAGAAACAACATCTTTGCTCCCAACAGCTGATCACTTTGTGCATCGCCTGTGCTAAGATCTGATCGGTACTTGTTGCAAATGGCACACACTATCCTCACCATATCGCCAATGTAGGCGATCTGTGAGTTGGGTAGTATTTGATCCAAATACTTCCACGTCTTCATGCCACCATTAACAGATTCCACAACCCATCTGGAATTCAACAAAATATATCAAAATTAATTTCATTTTGAAGAAAAATAACATGTTTTGTTGAAATGATTTCAATTTCCCATATCATGGAAATGTATGTTATTTCAGTCTGGAATAACAACGTTGAAAATGTAAAAATTCTGTCGTTTAAGTTCAAATGATGTGAAATTTATATCAAACTAAAGTTTGAAGTTTTTTCTATCGAATAACTGCTGTTGTAATAACATGGGGTCACTATAGTAATAACATATAGTAAAAAAAAAAAATTTGGGAGTCCTTTTATGGTAATGACATGTTTATGTGACCCTGACCTTCGCTGTCTGTACAGCCATTTCGATTAAAATGCTACCTTAGAGCTTAATACAGGATACAGTAGACAAAATTCAAATCATAATCAAAACTTAGTTCAGGTAAAACACCAGCTGATTTGCTGATTTAGTTGTGTGAGTAATTTAGGCTCTTTTTAGTAACAAATCTACACCTCAATTGATATACAATAGGCAAGTATGTGTATAATGCGCTAGTTGGTGGTTTTTTAAAACCTGATCAAGTTAATAAGATTGACTGACTTTTGATTGTATTCACTAGATAAAGATATCGAAATGGAAAATAAAAAAATCCACCCAGATTTTACATGGAAACTTTTTCCTGTACATATTTTTATTAGGTCATCTGAGACGATGTCTCAAGTGACCTATTCTAATCGCCTTTTGTCTGTCATCGTGCGTCGTCTGTCTGTAAACAATTTACATCTTCGACTTCTCCAAAATTACTGAACCAAATTCAATGAGATTTTGCAGGAAGCTTCTATGGCTAAAGGTCAACCAAAATTGTGAATTATATGGTTCCCACCCCAGGGGCCTGAGGGACAGGGCCAAAAATTGTCAAACTTCTATACTCTCAGATATGGTGGAATCAAATACTCTTTTTGTTGGAAGGGTCTGAAGGTGCTTTACCAAAATTGTGAATTTCATGACCCCGGGGTCTCACGTTTGCCCCTGGGGAAGGGGTAAGCTTTACTATAGTTTGTTTAGGGAAATCACATTTTTGATAATGATTTGTTGGATTTCTATTGGAATTCATTCTATCTTAGTTCACATTATCAGCATGTGATGACAGTTTAATGGTATGCACATGTAGGCCCTGACTGACCCCCAGGGGCTGATGGGTGGGGCTAAAAATGGTCAAATTGACTGAAATTTCAGTGCTTTACCAAAATTGTTAACTTCAAGACCCTGTGGTCTCACGTTTGCCCTTCTGGAAGGGGTAAACTTTGCTATAGTTTATGTATGGAAATCACATTTTTAGCTATTCAAATCGCCCTGCGTCCGTGGTCCGTGGTCCGTCCGTCCGTCCGTAAAAAATTCTTGTTATCGCTATTTCTCAGAAAGTACTGAAGGGATCTTTCTCAAATTTCATATGTTGGTTTCCCTTGGTGCCTAGTTATGCATATTGCATTTTGAGACCTATCGGAAAACAACATGGCCGACAGGCAGCCATCTTGGATTTTGACAATTGAAGTTTGTTATCGCTATTTCTCAGAAAGTACTGAAGGGATCTTTCTCAAATTTCATATGTTGGTTTCCCTTGGTGTCTAGTTATGCATATTGCATTTTGAGACCTATCGGAAAACAACATGGCCGACAGGCAGCCATCTTGGATTTTGACAATTGAAGTTTGTTATCGCTATTTCTCAGGAAGTACTGAAGGGATCTTTCTCAAATTTCATATGTTGGTTCCCCTTGGTGCCTAGTTATGCATATTTCATTTTAAGACCTATCGAAAAACAACATGGCCGATAGGCAGCCATCTTGGATTTTGACAATTGAAGTTTGTTATCGCTATTTCTCAGAAAGTACTGAAGGGATCTTTCTCAAATTCCATATGTAGGTTCCCCTTGGTGCCTTGTTATGCATGTTGCATTTTTAGACCAATCGAAAAACAACATGGCCGACAGGCAGCCATCTTGGATTTTGACAATTGAAGTTTGTTATCGCTATTTCTCAGGAAGTACTGAAGGGATCTTTCTCAAATTTATATGTTGGTTCCCCTTGGTGCCTAGTTATGCATATTTCATTTTAAGACCTATCGAAAAACAACATGGCCGACAGGCAGCCATCTTGGATTTTGACAATTGAAGTTTGTTATCGCTATTTCTCAGAAAGTACTGAAGGGATCTTTCTCAAATTTCATATGTAGGTTCCCCTTGGTGCCTAGTTATGCATGTTGCATTTTTAGACCAATCGAAAAACAACATGGCCGACAGGCAGCCATCTTGGATTTTGACAATTGAAGTTTGTTATCGCCATTTCTCAGAAAGTACTGAAGGGATCTTTCTCAAATTTCATATGTAGGTTTCCCTTGGTGCCTAGTTATGCATATCACATTTTGAGACCAATAGCAAAACAACATGGCCGACTGGCAGCCATCTTGGATTTTGACATTTGAAGTTTGTTATTGCTTTTTCTCAGAAAGTACTGAAGGGATCTTTCTCAAATTTCATATAAAGGTTCCCCTTGGTGCCTAGTTAAGCATATTGCATATTGAGACCAATCAGTAAACAACATGGCTGACAGGCAGCCATCTTGGATTTTGACAATTGAAGTTTGTTATCGCTATTTCTCAGAAAGTACTGAAGGGATCTTTCTCAAATTTCATATGTTGGTTTCCCTTGGTGTCTAGTTATGCATATCGCATTTTGAGACCTATCGGAAAACAACATGGCCGACAGGCAGCCATCTTGGATTTTGACAATTGAAGTTTGTTATCGCTATTTCTCAGGAAGTACTGAAGGGATCTTTCTCAAATTTCATATGTTGGTTCCCCTTGGTGCCTAGTTATGCATATTTCATTTTAAGACCTATCGAAAAACAACATGGCCGATAGGCAGCCATCTTGGATTTTGACAATTGAAGTTTGTTATCGCTATTTCTCAGAAAGTACTGAAGGGATCTTTCTCAAATTCCATATGTAGGTTCCCCTTGGTGCCTTGTTATGCATGTTGCATTTTTAGACCAATCGAAAAACAACATGGCCGACAGGCAGCCATCTTGGATTTTGACAATTGAAGTTTGTTATCGCTATTTCTCAGGAAGTACTGAAGGGATCTTTCTCAAATTTCATATGTTGGTTCCCCTTGGTGCCTAGTTATGCATATTTCATTTTAAGACCTATCGAAAAACAACATGGCCAACAGGCAGCCATCTTGGATTTTGACAATTGAAGTTTGTTATCGCTATTTCTCAGAAAGTACTGAAGGGATCTTTCTCAAACTTTCTTGTAAGTTCCCCTTGGTCTGTTGTTCTGCATATTGCATCTTGGGACCAATAGGAAAACAACATGGCCGACAGGCAGTCATCTTGGATTTTGACAATTGAAGTTTGTTATCGCTATTTATCAGAAATTGCTTAAGGGATCTTTCTGAAATTTTATTATTAGGTTCCCCTCTGTGCCTAGTTATGCATATTGGATTTTGAGACCAGTCAGAAAACAACCTGGCTGACAGGCAGCCATCTTGGATTTTGACAATTGAAGTTTGTTATCGCTATTTTACAGAAGGTACTGAAGGGTTCTTTCTCAAATTTCATATGTTGGTTCCCCTTGGTCCCTGGTGTTGCATTTTGGGACCAATCCGAAAACAACATGGCCGACAGACGGCCATTATCGCTAAATCATAAATTTTATATATAGGTTCCCCTTGTTTGAAAAGTACTAGAGGGCTGTTTCTGAATTTACACAGATTAGTAAGACTAAGAGGAAGGGAAAAGTAGAGAAAAGATCAATCGGACATGGAACCTATAAAGATCATTCAATGGTGGGCGCCAAGATCCCTCTGGGATCTCTTGTTGACTATTATCTTGGATTTTGAAAATTGAAGTTTGTTATCGCTATTTCTCAGAAAGTAATAAAAGGATCTTTCTCAAATTTGATATATAGGTTCCCCTTGGTGCCTAGTTATGCATATTGCATTTTGAGACTAATCGGAAAACAACATGGCCGACAGGCAGCCATCTTGGATTTTGACAATTGAAGTTTGTTATCGCTATTTCTCAGAAAGTAATAAAGGGATCTTTCTAAAATTTCATATATAGGTTCCCCATGGTGCTTAGTTATGCATATTGCATTTTGATATCAATTGGAAAACAACATGGCTGACAGGCAGCCATCTTGGATTTTGACAATTGAAGTTTGTTATCGCTATTTCTCAGAAAGTAATAAAGGGATCTTTCTCAAATTTCATATATAGGTTCCCCATGGTGCTTAGTTATGCATATTGCATTTTGATACCAATTGGAAAACAACATGGCTGACAGGCAGCCATCTTGGATTTTGACAATTGAAGTTTGTTATCGCTATTTCTCAGAAAGTACTGAAGGAATCCTTCTCAAATTTCATATGTAGGTTTCCCGTGGTGCCTAGCTATGCATATTGCATTTTAAGACCAATCGGAAAACAACATGGCCGACAGGCAGCCATCTTGGATTTTGACAATTGAAGTTTGTTATCGCTTTTTCTCAGAAAGTAATGAAGGAATCCTTCTCAAATTTCATATGTAGGTTCCCCTTGGTGCCTAGTTATGCATATTGCATTTTGAGACCAATCGGAAAACAACATGGCCATCAGGCAGCCATCTTGGATTTTGACAATTGAAGTTTGTTATCGCTTTTTCTCAGAAAGTACGGAAGGGATCTTTCTCAAATTTCATATGTAGGTTCCCCTTGGTGCCTAGTTATGCATATTGCATTTTGAAACTAATCGGAAAAAAACATGGCCGACAGGCAGCCATCTTGGATTTTGACAATTGAAGTTTGTTATCGCTATTTCTCATAAAGTACTGTAGGGATCTTTCTCAAATTTCATATGTAGGTTCCCCTTGGTCCCTCGTATTGCATTTTGGGACCAGTCTGTCCTGAAAACAACCTGGCAAACAAACAGCCATTATCGCTAAATCTCAAATTTCTTATATAGCTAGGATTCCCTTGTTTGAAAAGTACTGGAGTGATGTTTCTCAATTTGCACAGATTAGTAAAATGAACGGAAAAGTAGAGAGATCAATCTGACATAGAACCTATAAAGATCATTCAATGGTTGGCGCCAAGATCCCTCTGGGATCTCTTGTTCGCATTCACAATGAATCAATTTTATGGTAAATTAATAAGTATTGTGTTAAAAGTGTCCATTTTTAGCTCACCTGGACCGAAGGTCCGGTGAGCTTATGTCATGGCGCAGCGTCTGTCGTCTGTCCGTCGTCCGTCAACATTTACTTCAAATCGCTACTAGTCAAAAAGTTCTTATTGGATTTTGACCAAATTTGGTTAGCAACATCCTTTGCTGAAGAGGATTAGAATTTGCATAAATGGTGACTCTTGACCCCCGAGGGGCCAAAGGGGCGGTCCCAATAGGGAAAATTGAGGCAATTCCTTTAAATCGCTACTAGTCATAAAGTTATGAATGGATTTTGACCAAATTTGGTTAGAAACATCCTTGGCTGAAGAGGATTAGATTTTGCATAAATGGTGACTCTGACCCCCGAGGGGCCGGAGGGGCGGGGCCCAATAGGGGAAATTGAGGCAATTCATTTAAATCGCTACTAATCATAAAGTTATGAATGGATTTGAACCCAATATGGTCAGAAACATCCTTGGGGGAAGGGGAACAGATTTTGCATAAATGGTGACTCTGACCCCCCGAGGGGCCAAAGGGGCGGGCCCCAATAGGGGAAATTGAGTCAATTCCTTTAAATAGCTACTTGTCATAAAGTTATGAATGGATTTGAACCCAATTTGGTCAGAAACATTCTTGGGAGAAGGGGAACAGATTTTGCATAAATGGTGACTCTGACCCCTGAGGGGCCAAAGGGGCGGGGCGCAATAGGGGAAATTGATAAAATTCCTTTAAATCGCTACTAGTCATAAATTTATGAATGGATTTATCGCTAAATCTCAAATTTCATATAAAGGTTCCCCTTGTTTGAAAAGTACTGGAGGAGTGTTTCTCAATTTGCATACATGTAGATTAAAAAGAGGAAGGGAAAAATAGAGAGAAGATCAATCTGACATGGAACCTATAAAGATCATTCAATGGTGGGCACCAAGATCCCTCTGGGATCTCTTGTTTAAGTAGGTTTCTAGGATAATGCCTCACAGAGTTTGTGAAAAGATTAAATGAGCTAGCTGACCCATGGCTACAGTAGAACCTTGTTAAAACACTCGAGCATGTTAACTTCTTTCTCTATAAACTAATAACTAAAAGGCCGAGTATTATCAAAGTAGTAACATACCAGGGCTCAGTTGTTCAAAAGGTGGTTAGCTTAACTTGGTTAGTGAAAATCTCATTTCTCCTTTACTTCAAAACATGAGTGTTAATGTATCCTTTAAAATTAGGCAGATAGAAAGAAACTGACGAGCGCTATAGTCTTATAAAATTTTGTCATATTAGTTTTACCAGAAAGGATTTTATCGAGATTTTAAAACTGTTGTTAAATTGTGATTAACCTAATTGCAGACCCTTTTGATGGATCTCTTGTTTTTCTTTTCAACCCAGGTCTGAAGCCAAGCAGCCATGAATTGTTTTCACTATTTACCTGCAACTCAAAAGCTGAAATCTTACAACGTGTCCGAGACACATATCAAATAGCTTGTCCAGTGAAAGGTAATTAATCACATATAATAAACCAAGATTATACAAAAATTAAACACAATACTTAATTAGCTTGTCTGTTCTAATGGTGTATCATATGTAACCAGCTATATCCACCCATATACTGTATTGTAATTGCAAATCAACAATTGTAATTTCATAGTCCTGCAATAAGCCGAGCCACTCAGGTCTCTTGCTTTAGGTCTGGTTTCATTTTGCCTTTTCTGTTACACAAAGTTTTATGTGTAGTACTGTAGAATTGTAGTAGGGGGGTTCTCTTCGCCAACAAACCGAACAACTCGGTGAAGTCATTCCAAATGCTATTTATTAGTGGAACCATAATTGATGAGTCGAAGTAGTGAAGCGAACTGGAATTTTAGTGCCTAAAATATACAAAAAACAGATATAACTATACGATACAATGTACACGATAACCATCACAATCGAACACACCTAAACAAGCACACATTTGTAAAATACGTAGTAACACTATGAATATGGTCTCACAAGAAAATAAAAGGTAAAAAACTATATAGCTTATTATAAATATGCTATACATTGTACATTGCTCAAATACGTTGATATCAAATAAAAACGACTGCGACCAAGACCTACATATATATCGATCTAGCATCAATCGATTGGAAGAAAATAGGCAATAGATATGAAACAATTAATCTACTAATTTGGAATAAATACAAATGTACATAATAATCTTTATAAATAATTTATATCAGCATCGATGCATAAGAAATATAATTCCTTAAACTATTTAAACTATCTAAACTCACCCCGTGTATGGCACGAAGGACAAACTCCTTGTAAAAATGGCGTAATCAATATTACGACTGTCTGGTTCAAATCCCAAATAAGAAGTAAGATAGGAAAGAAAGATTAGGCGGGAAAAGGAAGAAAGAATTAGACAGTGCATGTCACGGGTCAAGCGGTCAGTCATTGTCCATACATATACAACACCTATACATAACAATAGTATACCTATTTGGGGCCTACTACTACAATGGTACATACAAACGAAACGAAAGTTTACACGGTTACGGAAAATGCGTATAACTGACACACAATTAATAAAACACATAAATACATTATTTGATAGGGTGCCACATTACAATTGTTTTTTTTTGCTATTGGGTATCGTCCGGCATCTGTCGTACTGCGGCGTCCGGCGTCCGTTAACTTTTTTTAACCGAGAGTGTTGAAATTTACATTAAATGATTAGTTAGAAGGTCCTGACTAGATATTTGTATTTATTAAGTGAAAATAAAATTCAAGATGGCTGCCATGATCGCCATCTTTGAAATTATGTTTTTCCTTATAACTCCAATATTATTTGCTTCAAAGTAAGAAGACTTTATAGGAATGTTCTAGTGACATTTCTGAATAAGAGGTGTTGTTTCAAAAATTCATTGAATTTACAAGATGGCCACCAAAGCAATTATCATCTGATGAGCTATGGAAAAGTACTTTATTTTTTGTTTGTGAACAAGATATCTAATGACTGGAGCATCGTTTAGAGTTGATTTTCAATAACAAGGTTCAGATAGTGATGATAAAGAGACAAGTTTAATTTGGAGTACATGTAATGAGTGGTTGATTTTTAATTAATTTAATTGTATGGTTTGTACCTGTCTGTATACACTGTATATATCTTCAGTGTGAACATGTGGCCAGGGCTAAATTTTCTCAATGACATCTTATCAGATCGCACATCGTAATATGTATAGCTGGCTACAAATGTTATGCTTATCTTTGACCTTGACCTTCATTCAAGGTCATAAGGGTCAAATGATGGGAAAAAATCAAAATTCTTTCGAAATTATTAATTTGTGTCACATTTTAAAGAATCTGCTTTTTTTAAAGGTGTGTGCAATGTATCAAGGTCAAATAATCAAAATGACGCAGATATGGCACTTTGAAAATGAATTCCTGCCAAAATTAAAAAATCACCCAAAACTGCACATACACATGAAGGCTGGATTTTTGGGATACAGATACATTTAGCATGTGTGACTGGCTACAAATAGTATGTTTATCTTTGACCTTGACCTTCATTCACATTTTAAAGAACCTGCGCGTTTGAAGTTGTGTGCAAAGTTTCAAGGGCAAATTATCAAAAATGATGCAGATATGGCCCTTTGAAGAATGTTTTCCTACCAAAATTCAAAATTATCCATATATTGCACTTCGATTGTTAGCTCACCTTGTCCGAAGGAACTGCTGATGGGAATTGAACAAACTTTGACTGGTAGGATCATTATGGGGTGGGGACTAGAAATTATACAAATGGTGGGGCTGACCCCCCTGGGGGCTGAGGGGCGGGTCAAAAAGTGTCAATTTGGCTTGATTGATATAAACGACTAATTCTTCTCTGGAACTAAGCATTAGATATCGCTCATATTTATCTGGTAGCATCCCTGTGGGGTAGGGATTCAAATTGTACAAATGATTAGGCTGATCTCCTGGGGGCCAAATAATGGGGCCAAAAGGGGTCAATTTGGCTTAATTGATATAAGCGACTCCTTCTCTGAAACTAAGCAATGTATATCACTCATATTGAGGGGCGTGGCCAAAGGGGGTCAGTTTTGCTAAATTGATGTAAAGAACTTCTCTGGAACTAAGCAATGGATATCTCTCATAGTTTTCTGGTAGCATCGTTATGGGGTAGGGATTCAAAATTGTACAAATGGTTGGGCTGACACCAGGGGCTGAGGGGCGGGGCCAAAAGGGGTCAATCTGGCTAAATTGATATAAACAATTGTCTGGAAGAAGGCAATGGATTTCTGTCATATTTGATTATTAGCATTCTTTTGGGCTAGGGATTCAAAATTGTAAAAATGGTAAAGCTTTTCCCACTGTTGAAAACTGATTACTTCTGTTTTATCTGTGAAACCATTCAGATCCCCACCCGATAATCATACATAGCCTTGCTGGGCATCAAGAGATAAACACAATCCTGATGTAAAAATAGGCCCCGTGTTCTTTCCCTACCCCAAGGGACTTATAGTTTCTTTAAACACAATCATATATGGTTTCAAATATGAAAGTTTTCTTCAATATTTTGCATGTAAAACACTGTATATTAAACTATATTTATATACAGTACCTAATAGGCTAGTGTCTACATCTTGGTGGTAAATTGAAAAACAACAAATTACAAATCACTGTTGATTGTTTATATTGATATTGGATCTATTAAAATAGATGGAATTAATACCTAATTTAGAAATAATTGTCCTTAAAAAAATGATGTCTTTGTTGAATAAAAAAGTAATAATTTTTAAAAGTGGTCAATCTAAATTTTGTTATTATT
Organism: Pecten maximus; assembly: GCF_902652985.1. NCBI lineage: Eukaryota > Metazoa > Mollusca > Bivalvia > Pectinida > Pectinidae > Pecten > Pecten maximus. The sequence continues at coordinate 44,244,109 of NC_047016.1, forward strand.
CTAAGATCAAAATAGAAAGGAATAAGCAATTTTTTTTACAAGATATTGAAAGACATTGCACACTTTCAACAAAAAAAGTAGCAGACACTTCTGTATTTTCAATACATATCGTGTATTGTTATAGAATATCATATCGTTTCGACCAGGGGCCGCGGTGGCCAAGTGGTTAAGGTGTCCCGACACTTTATCACTAGCCCTCCACCTCTGGGTTGCGAGTTCGAAACCTACGTGGGGCAGTTGCCAGGTACTGACCGTTGGCCGGTGGTTTTTCTCCGGGTACTCCGGCTTTCCTCCACCTCTAAACCTGGCACGTCCTTAAATGACCCTGGCTGTTAATAGGACGTTAAACAAAAATAAACAAAAATAAACATCGTTTCGACCTTTCTAATACCTAGGCCTATTTGGTATAAGTTCGTTTTAAACACATAAATGCAAATTTTGAACTACTTAAGTATAAAAGTTGGGTTTAAAGTATGAATGTTAACGACATGTACCTAAGTAGAGGTTGGTTTGAACAAAATTAAAATATTTAACTTCTTAAGTAAAGGTTTGTTTGAAATTAGAAATGTTTAACTACTTAAGTAGAAGTTGGTTTGAAACTTGAAGATGGTAAAAATCATTATGTACATCGGAACAGTCTGAACCATTACATTCATCAGGACTGTGAAAACCATTTTGTCCAGTTGGTTTGACACACTTAAGTGGAAATGTTTCATCATGTTGATATCAGTTTAATTTCTATTCTTGCTTTATTTCAAATATCACCTTTTACATCTGACTAACGCCTCCTGCAGTACTTTCAGTACTTTGATTCTAAGATTACATTAGGGCAACAAAAATAGACATCAAGGATGAGAAAGGGATGCCGATAACAAATATTGCAAAATTAGGTCACCGTGACCTACTTTTTCAATTATTACATTAGGGCAATAGAAATGGACATCGAGGATGAGAAAGGATTCCGATAGCAAATATTGCAAAATTAGGTCACCGTGACCTACTTTTTCAGTACTTATTTTAGGGCAATAGAAATGGACATCTAGGGTGAGAAAGGCATGCCAATAGCAAATATTGCAAAATAAGGTCACTGTGACCTACTTTTTCAGGAATTATGTTAGGGCAATATAAATGGACAAAGGTATGCCGATAGCAAATATTGCAAAATTAGGTCACTGTGACCTACTTTTTCAGTAATTACGTTAGAGCATCAGAAATGGACATCTAGGATAAGAAAGGCATGCCGATAACAATATTGCAAAATTAGGTCACTGTGACCTACTTTTTCAATAATTACATTAGAGCAATAGAAATGGACATCTAGGATGAGGAAGGAATGCCGATAGCAAATATGCAAAATTAGGTCACTGTGACCTACTTTTTCAGTCATTATTTTAGGGCAATAGAAATGGACATCTAGGATGAGAAAGGCATGCCAATAGCAAATATTGCAAAATAAGGTCACTGTGACCTACTTTTTCAGGAATTATGTTAGGGCAATATAAATGGACATCTAGAATGAGAAATGTATGCCGATAGCAAATTTTGCAAAATTTGGTCACTGTGACCTACTTTTTCAGTAAGTACGTTAGAGCATCAGAGCATCAGAAATGGACATCTAGGATAGATAACAAATATTGCAAAATTAGGTCATTGTGACCTACTTTTTTCAATAATTACATAAGGGCAATAGAAATGGACATCTAGGATGAGAAAGGCATGTCGATAACAAATATTGCAAAATTAGGTCACTGTGACCTATTTTTTCAGAAATTATGATAGGGCAATAAAAATTGGACATCTAAGATGAGAAAGGAATACCGATAGCGAATATTGCAAAATTAGGTCACTGTGACCTACTTTTTAAGTTATTATAATAGGGCAATAGAAATGGACACTTAAGATGAGCGAGGCATGTCAATAACAAATATTCCAAAATAAGGTCACTGTGACCTACTTTTTCAGTAATTATGATAGGGCAATAGAAATGGACATCTAAGATGAGAAATATTTGGCTATTATTTTGTCTAGATTGCCTCAATAAGATGACAATATACTGTAATGTCATTACTTCTTCAACTTAATATGTATATGTATATCGAAATATTGCAAACATGGCATTCGACATTTTGATGATGAAAATGATGAAAGCAAAAGCTTGATGAATTTTGTTGAAGCTTCCTGTGGATGATCAGCACCGGACACAGATGGATTTCCATTGTGTTTGAAATAACTACTTCTTTCAAGATATCCACCATTTTTTGCCATCTCCAGAATCACATTTTCGAGAAATTTTAACCTTACATTCTTTAAGATAGACCCTTGGTAACATACTGCCCACCAGCTATGCGGCTATCAGCTTCTAGTTGGTTCGTAGGGGGATGTAAAAAATGATATGGGGCTATAATCACAGCAGGTGAGCGTTTAGGCCTATAGGCCTCTTGTTTTTTTTTTTTTAACCAGGCATTAAACTGTTATATATTATAAACCATGCAGGCTTGGTGCTTAAAAAATGGTGCTTCATCCAGAAACAAGAAAACCAGGTCATCAGAGATGATGGAGCAGCTTGTCATTTGGTGTTTTCCCAGGCGGAGAATGACATCATAACAGGTATTCTATATTAGGATATGATGATGAATATATATGTGCTCATCATGTCACTGTAGGTGTACTTGGGTTTTGAATTATATATTCTATCCATTGAGGTTTCCATTCATCATTTCCACCAATATATTAAATTTTATAAAAACAGAGTTACTTTGTTAGGGTATGTCTGCCCAATATGACTTTGATATAGGATTGAGATTATATATGTAAAAGATTAGAAAAATTTGGTAAAGAGAATTGAGATCAAAATAGTAGATATTGACATTAAGGACAAATTAGATCTCAAGAACAGAATACATGTATTTATATCAGAGTACATCGATGTAACAAGATTCAATTTAGAAAAAAATATTCAACTGAAATACACTGTACTGGAATATTAATTATTATTCTATTGTCAATGAATGCTAACACTGAATTCATTATTTTGGCATTATGATGTCGATTATTGAAACCATCTCTTGTAATAGGGGAGAAATCTTAGCTTGTGCAGTTCTGTAAAGCACCTAGGATTTCAATTGAAAGTAAAGTGTTCATTTCTTTTCTGCAAATTTTATTAACAACTAGAGTTAGTACAAGCATGTCCATTGGATAGAATAACCTTAGAGTTAGTACAAGCATGTCCATTGGATAGAATAACAGACCGTAGAAATTAGGTGGCTGAAGTGATGGCTCAATAGGTGGGTGTTATTCAACTCCCAAGGCATGAAATAATCATTGCAACTGTTGAATAACATTCAGTTTATACAACACGTGGAATAAACTCGAAATTTTGATTAGTTGACATGGTGAACGTTGACCGGGACTATTTTTTAATCACATGGTTCAATGCAACTTGACTGGCTTTACACTTGAAGGCCGCTTCATGATGTCCTGGAAATAATAAAGCATAAGAAGTGGTTTGCAGTTATTTTGTTACATTCTTGAAAATACATTGTACATATAGATTTTTAAGTCATCTGATCCGAAGGGTCAGGATGACTTATAGTCATCATGCTTCGTCTGACGTCGTGTGTAAACGTTTCATTCAAATGACTACTTCTCAATAACCAGAAGGCCCAGTGTACTGATATTGGGCATGTAGCATGCTTGGATAAAGCCCTACCAAGTTTGTAAAATGGATGACCTTGACCTGCTTTCAAGGTCACAGGGGTCAAATAGGCTAAAATCTTCAACAAACAACTTCTTATCAATAACCAAGAGGCCCAGGGGCTTGATATTAAGTCTGTAGCATGCTTGGGTAAAGAGCTACCAAGTTTTTTCTAGGTAAAATGGGTCAAAAAGGCTAGAATCTTTTAAACAACTCCTTCTCAATAACCAAGCGGCCCGGATGCCTGATATTGGGCCTGTAGTCTACTGGGATAAATGGCTACTAAGGTTGTTCTAATGGATGACCTTGACTTACTTTCAAGGTCACCGGGATAAAATAGGCTAACATTTTCAAACAACTTCTTCTCAATAACCAAGAGGCCCAGGGGCTTGATATTTGGCCTGTAGCATGTTGGGGTAAAGGGGTACCAAGTTTGTTCAAATGAATGACTTTAACCTACTTTCAAGGTCTTGAGGTCAAATAGGCTGAAATGTTCAAACAACTTCTTTCTCAATAACCAAGAGTGCCAGGAAGTCGATATTAGGTCTAGGGCATGCTGGGGTGAAGGGGTACTAAATTTGTTCAAATTGATGACCTTGATCTAATTTCAAGGTCAAGGGAGTCAAATAGTCTAAAATCTTCAAATGTGACTTCTTCTCAATAACCAATAGGCCCAGGGATTTGATATAAGGCCTGTAGCTTGCTAGAGTGAAGGGGAACCAAGTTTGTTCAAATGGGTGACCTTGACCTTCATTCAAGGTCACATGGGTCAAATAGGCTAAACATTTTAAACAACTTCTCAATAAACCAGAGGCCCAGGGTCTTGATATTAAGCCTGAAGCATGCTTGGGTGAAGGGCTATCAAGTTTGTTTAAATGAATGACCTTGACCTTCATTCAAGGTCACTGGGGTCAAATAGGCTGAAATGTTTAATTTACTTCTCAGTAACTAAGAGTGCCATGGACTTGATATTAGGCATGTCATGCTGCAGTGAAGGGCTACCAAGTTTGTTAAAATTGATGACCTTGACCTACATTCAAGGTCACAGGGGTTGAATAGGCTGAAATGTTTAAAAGACTTCTTCTAAATAACCACGAGTGCCAGGGAGTTGATATTGGATCTGTAGCATTCTGGGATGAAGGGCTACCAAGTTTGTTCAAGTGAATAATCTTAACCTCCTTTCAAGATTACAGGACTCAAGTCTTTAAACAACTTCTCAACCAAAACCTCCATGCCGATCAGCGATTTAGGCCCATAGGGCCTCTTTCTGTTTGATATTCAATGAAGTACACAATCACCAATAAGTCAGATGACCGTTAAGGCCCATGGGCCTCTTGTTATCAATTCATTGCTTTGAAAGAATAAATATACTTATTATTTTGTTATGATTTGTAATAAATTGTAATATTTTCATACATTTCTGAATTTGTCAGTTCTGCATATTAATTAGTGATATTTAAAATTAGGTCATATCCTTACACCACACCTGATATTGTGAAAAGAACACATGTTGACACAAAACAGGTCACTTCATTCTCAAAATAGTTTCAATTGTGATAGAAACAGGTCACACGAGCTTCAGGTTGTTGCATATGGTATCATAAGAAATACCATATACAGCAACCACTTGTTGTGTAACCTCTATATACATGTTCATGAATTTGTTTCTATGATAAGTTTTATCCATCAGGTTTATGATGTTTTATACCATTTTGAGGTCAATCAAATGTTATCACATGATTTCTTTTTGTGATTTAATTAAATTTGTTTTAGGGAGACTGGTGCCAAACAAAGAACAGGAGCAAAAGCTTGAAGGTAAATACGAAGGGTACAAAATCAAGTGACCTCAGGTGAAGGTTCAAGGTCAAATCAAGTAACCTCAGGTGAAGGTTCAAGGTCAAATCAAGTGACCTCAGGTGAAGGTTCAAGGTCAAATCAAGTAACCTCAGGTGAAGGTTCAAGGTCAAATCAAGTGACCTCAGGTGAAGGTTTGAGGTAAAATCAAGTGACCTCAGGTGAAGGTTCAAGGTAAAATCAAGTAACCTCAGGTGAAGGTTCAAGGTAAAATCAAGTGACCTCAGGTGAAGGTTCAAGGTAAAATCAAGTAACCTCAGGTGAAGGTTCAAGGTCAAATCAAGTGACCTCAGGTGAAGGTTCAAGGTAAAATCAAGTGACCTCAGGTGAAGGTTCAAGGTCAAATCAAGTGACCTCGGGTGAAGGTTCAAGGTCAAATCAAGTGACCTCAGGTGAAGGTTCAAGGTAAAATCAAGTAACCTCAGGTGAAGGTTTGAGGTAAAATCAAGTAACCTCAGGTGAAGGTTTGAGGTAAAATCAAGTGACCTCAGGTGAAGGTTCGAGGTAAAATCAAGTAACCTCAGGTGAAGGTTTGAGGTAAAATCAAGTAACCTCAGGTGAAGGTTCAAGGTAAAATCAAGTGACCTCAGGTGAAGGTTCGAGGTAAAATCAAGTAACCTCAGGTGAATGTTCAAGGTGTGTGGCTTGATACTCACTACACATATTGGGTTGCTTTTCTCTTACCCTGGACAGGGATATTCACAGTTTTACCGGGGTAAGATTTTTTTTATCTCACCCTAGGGAAAAGACAAGCTACACATGCTCTTTTTGGAATTTAACAATCTCCCTCCAAGGGTTGAGATCCCCCTATCTCACCCCAAAAAAGGGGTGAAGGATTCTATTATTCTCAAGAAGCTGAGAAACTGGTCAGTCTGTGCTGTTATGGTAGTGTCCATGGGCAAGATCCTTATTGCGCTGGATGGCATGGGACAGGCCTCCTGTAAGTTGATCAGTGAAGTAGTTACCAACTACGTATACTACATGAGACCCAACCTCAAAATGCCCCGGCTGTTCACAGAATGATAAACCCAGCAAAACAAAAAACAAACTTCTCAATAAATGATTTTGGGGTTTTTTCCAGTACATTGTATATATCTAAACAGAGACAGAATGTTTTGAATGTTGAAATGATTCAAATTTTATCTCTATGACAGGCAGTATTTTGATAAGCATTTGTAGCACTTTGTGTACTGTTAGTTATATTTGTCCTATACACTTGTCAAATTGTTAAATTGTTGACTTTGTACCCATGCTGTGATGATATATTGTTGACTTTGTACCCATGCTGTGATGATATATTGTTGACTTTGCTGTGATGATATATTGTTGACTTTGCTGTGATGATATATTCTTGACTTTGCTGTGATGATATATTCTTGACTTTGGACCCATGCTGTGATGATATATTGTTGACTTTGCTGTGATGATATATTGTTGACTTTGTACCCATGCTGTGATGATATATTGTTGACTTTGGACCCATGCTGTGATGATATATTGTTGACTTTGTACCCATGCTGTGATGATATATTGTTGACTTTGTACCCATGCTGTGATGATATATTGTTGACTTTGGACCCATGCTGTGATGATATATTGTTGACTTTGTACCCATGCTGTGATGATATATTGTTGACTTTGTACCCATGCTGTGATGATATATTGTTGACTTTGTACCCATGCTGTGATGATATATTGTTGACTTTGTACCCATGCTGTGATGATATATTCTTGACTTTGTACCCATGCTGTGATGATATATTCTTGACTTTGCTGTGATGATATATTCTTGACTTTGCTGTGATGATATATTCTTGACTTTGGACCCATGCTGTGATGATATATTGTTGACTTTGCTGTGATGATATATTGTTGACTTTGCTATTCTCGTTGAGATTCTGTGACTCAGAATTTACACCAGATTGTATTTTCCTTTACAGAGTACTTGGACCCGGGGTTTACACTTGAGACACAATATATATGTGAATGCCAGTCAATAAAGAACTACTTTTCTATCCGCGTAGACGACTGTTCCATGTCTCTGAGTTTTGAGGACGAATTTACTCCAGTAAGCACCTGTAAATTCTGAAAATTACATGCTGACTTTCATTAAAAAAAACTGCATGAATAAGAAATATAAATTTTGGAACAAGATTAGATGGGGTACAAAAATGACACAGTTTCCTCTTTTGAATGTACCAGATAGTTTCTCCAATAGATTTATGTAAACATGCATTTTTTCATAGGTACATGTAAATGTACATATATGCCTAAAATGACCACAAATTCGAATTCCCAGTGTTGCCAACACAAACAATTTCCCTGGGGTCGATCAGCTCTTGGCTTGTTATTGTCCTTTTCATGACCTGGTCAGATTGTTGAAATGCTGGAATCACCTGACATTTTGTTGAATTACATCAGATATGAAAAATAATTTTCAAAGTTACTTTAAAATCTCTTGATACTGGAGAGCTATCTGCAAAGAGAAATTTTTTAAATAAAGATTGGCAACACTAAATCCTTATAAATAAAATTTTTAATTGAAATAAATGCTTATATGTCTAAATATTTCTCATTCCTCAGCTATCCCTCTCTAAACAGCTGGTTAGCATAGTGATATCTTCTGAAGGTGTTACAGTGGACACAGGTCAACATGCAGTGACCATCCCACTGTTCTGTGTGAGAAGCTGGAGCATTAACACTGTTTCAAGTCTCATTCAGTACACTTACAAGAGTGGAACTGTCCCAGATATAACCTTGTCTTTAGGATCAAATCAGTTTCAGTACCTACATGACGCAACGATGGAAGCAATTAAAGACTTTCGTGTGAGTAAATGTAAATTTTAAAATTAATTGGTGTCAAATTTTAGAAAAACAAAATAACATTAACTATAAGTATAAACTTAATTACCAATTTTCAAAATTCTAGTGAAATTCAAAAATGATTTATAAAATTTTGTTTACCAATTGTTGTCTTTTGACAGATAAAATATGCTGATGCTTCAAGCTTCTTCTCAAGTATGACCTCTACATCGCCTGATGGCGCCGTAATTGTCCGAGAGAATGCTGTTTTTGATGCAGACAAGGCTAAGCAGTACCATATAGATTTAAGTGCAATTCATTCATAATACCACTGGAACAGTAATCTAAAGTTAGTTACATGTACAAGACTTATACCATGGTGTGGTGACCGGTGTATGTTTTGCGTCTCCACTTCCATTTAAACTACTTTCAACACCGAAAAGGTCCAGGGCAATGATTTTGGGCAAGAAGCAGTTCAACATTTGTTAAACTTTATGACCGTAACATAATTTCAAGGTCATAGGGAGAAAAGTGTAAATATCTTCAAATTATGTCCTCTCAATACCTCTGGCCAAAGTATTAGGAGGCCACTAGAGTGTTGGGATGGAGGACTACCATATAAACTACGGTAATTTGCGCATTTTTTGTACTGAAATAAAGTTTAAAGTTGGGGGTGCACAAATTATACAGGTAGGGACGTTTTCAGGGAGTGTTTTTACAGATAAAAAAGATCGTCAATTCTCAATGTCCGCCATATCTTGGAAAACGACGGAAATTCTGCTAGGAAAGATTAATAGATATACACACAGCAATTTATTCTCGTTAAATATGTCAGATAATGAAGTGATGTATAGCTACCTACTATATGTGTTGATATTTGAGTTAATTAGGGATTCATCACAATTAAATAGAAATCAGTTCGGGAAAAACGTAACTAAAGAAATGATGTAACAGCGCCATACTTCAAAGTTAATATTTATTTTCACAAATTCCTTATAAAAAGAAGGAATATATTCAAGCAGTGTTATCATAAACAGATTGATAAAACAACTAGCCTATTAATTGTATTAGACATTGTATTGTTTGTTTATTTATTGTATTGTTTAAAAGTCCATCAAGATATGATGGGCTTACCGATCTTTAAATCCCGGACTCCATGGAACTAGGCCAATTGTAAACTGAATTCTTTTGTTTGATTGAGAAATCATCACCTCTTATCTGTTACTGGCTGTAATCTAATTAGGGTAGTAAGCCTTTTTAACAATATGAGTAAAAAATGACCTTGACCTACTTTTCAAGTCCACAAGGATTGAATGTGTGAAAAGCTTTGTGTCTGGTATGAAAAACAAATAATGAATATCTGAAGTCCAGTGTCACAAAAGCATGAAGCTCTATCGTGGTTTTTTTTTCAAATTGTATATTTTACATGTAGGAGTTACTAAAAAGAAAGAGTTAATTTGAATATGATGTCTTCACTTCACACACTGTATGACAGGTGAGAGGCCCATTGTTCCTCTTGTTATATTTTACATTTTGAATGTAATTTTCATTGTTTATTAAGATATATTTAGCATTGCATGACTCACAAGAGAGCCAAAATAGAAAGTATAACAATGTCCTACAAAGACAATGATGTAAATGTGCCCTCTTTAATGACCGTAGCTGTTGATAGGATTCAAAACAATTCAAAACTAAACCAGCTAGACTTAGGAAAGAAGTATGCCATGTAAAATTTTGAATCCCGGTACATTTGGTTTTTACTTAAATAGCATACTCATATAATCAGGTATAGTCAACTTTCGATATTCCATGGCTGTTTCATATGATCTCTAGAGCTGTGTCTAAATAAATATTTTGTCTTGCTTAAAAGTTAGAAACCTATTCAAATATGGCATAAAATGGTTTCTGCTCAATTTCTGTCCTGCATACAGGGAAGGTTTTATTGTTATAGAGAACGCCAGTTGATAAAATCAAACCTTGTTTAAATCGACCCACTGTCACATACATCAAATGTTTGTAAAGTCTACGTGGTCACATATCAAATGTTTGTATATTCTAAGTAAGTGGTCACATACATCAAATGTTTGTAAAGTCTACATGGTCACATACATCAAATGTTTGTAAAGTCTACGTGGTCACATACATCAAATGTTTGTATAGTCTACGTGGTCACATACATCAAATGTTTGTAAAGTCTACGTGGTCACATACATCAAATGTTTGTAAAGTCTACGTGGTCACATACATCAAGGTTTGTATATTCTACGTGGTCACATACATCAAATGTTTGTATAGTCTACGTGGTCACATACATCAAATGTTTGTAAAGTCTACGTGGTCACATACATCAAGGTTTGTATATTCTACGTGGTCACATACATCAAATGTTTGTAAAGTCTACGTGGTCACATACATCAAGGTTTGTATATTCTACGTGGTCACATACATCAAATGTTTGTAAAGTCTACGTGGTCACATACATCAAGGTTTGTATATTCTACGTGGTCACATACATCAAATGTTTGTATAGTCTACGTGGTCACATACATCAAGGTTTGTATATTCTACGTGGTCACATACATCAAATGTTTGTAAAGTCTACGTGGTCACATACATCAAATGTTTGTAAAGTCTACGTGGTCACATACATCAAATGTTTGTATAGTCTACGTGGTCACATACATCAAATGTTTGTAAAGTCTACGTGGTCACATACATCAAATGTTTGTAAAGTCTACGTGGTCACATACATCAAATGTTTGTAAAGTCTACGTGGTCACATACATCAAATGTTTGTAAAGTCTACGTGGTCACATCAAATGTTTGTATAGTCTACGTGGTCACATACATCAAATGTTTGTAAAGTCTACGTGGTCACATACATCAAATGTTTGTATAGTCTACGTGGTCACATATATCAAATGTTTGTAAAGTCTACGTGGTCACATACATCAAATGTTTGTAAAGTCTACGTGGTCACATACTACGTGGTCACATACATCAAATGTTTGTATAGTCTACGTGGTCACATACATCAAATGTTTGTAAAGTCTACGTGGTCACATACATCAAATGTTTGTATAGTCTACGTGGTCACATACATCAAATGTTTGTAAAGTCTACGTGGTCACATACATCAAATGTTTGTATAGTCTACGTGGTCACATACATCAAAGGTTTGTAAAGTCTACATGGTCACATACATGAAATGTTTGTATAGTCTACGTGGTCACATACATCAAATGTTTGTATATTCTACGTGGTCACATACATCAAATGTTTGTAAAGTCTACGTGGTCACATACATCAAATGTTTGTAAAGTCTACATGGTCACATACATCAAATGTTTGTAAAGTCTACGTGGTCACATCAAATGTTTGTATAGTCTACGTGGTCACATACATCAAATGTTTGTATAGTCTACGTGGTCACATACATCAAATGTTTGTAAAGTCTACGTGGTCACATACATCAAATGTTTGTAAAGTCTACGTGGTCACATACATCAAATGTTTGTATAGTCTACGTGGTCACATACATCAAATGTTTGTAAAGTCTACGTGGTCACATACATCAAATGTTTGTATAGTCTACGTGGTCACATACATCAAAGGTTTGTAAAGTCTACATGGTCACATACATCAAATGTTTGTATAGTCTACGTGGTCACATACATCAAATGTTTGTATATTCTACGTGGTCACATACATCAAATGTTTGTAAAGTCTACGTGGTCACATACATCAAATGTTTGTAAAGTCTACATGGTCACATACATCAAATGTTTGTAAAGTCTACGTGGTCACATCAAATGTTTGTATAGTCTACGTGGTCACATACATCAAATGTTTGTATAGTCTACGTGGTCACATACATCAAATGTTTGTAAAGTCTACGTGGTCACATACATCAAATGTTTGTACAGTCTACGTGGTCACATACATCAAATGTTTGTATATTCTAAGTAAGTGGTCACATACATCAAATGTTTGTATATTCTACGTGGTCACATACATCAAATGTTTGTATATTCTACGTGGTCACATACATCAAATGTTTGTAAAGTCTACGTGGTCACATACATCAAATGTTTGTAAAGTCTACATGGTCACATACATCAAATGTTTGTAAAGTCTACGTGGTCACATCAAATGTTTGTATAGTCTACGTGGTCACATACATCAAATGTTTGTATATTCTACGTGGTCACATACATCAAATGTTTGTATATTCTACGTGGTCACATACATCAAATGTTTGTATAGTCTACGTGGTCACATACATCAAATGTTTGTAAAGTCTACGTGGTCACATACATCAAGGTTTGTATAGTCTACGTGGTCACATCAAATGTTTGTAAAGTCTACATGGTCACATACATCAAGGTTTGTATAGTCTACGTGGTCACATACATCAAATGTTTGTAAAGTCTACATGGTCACATACATCAAGGTTTGTATAGTCTACGTGGTCACATCAAATGTTTGTAAAGTCTACGTGGTCACATACATCAAGGTTTGTATAGTCTACGTGGTCACATACATCAAGGTTTGTAAAGTCTACATGGTCACATACATCAAATGTTTGTAAAGTCTACATGGTCACATACATCAAATGTTTGTATAGTCTACATGGTCACATACATCAAGGTTTGTATAGTCTACGTGGTCACATACATCAAATGTTTGTAAAGTCTACGTGGTCACATACATCAAATGTTTGTATATTCTAAGTAAGTGGTCACATACATCAAATGTTTGTATATTCTACGTGGTCACATACATCAAATGTTTGTATATTCTACGTGGTCACATACATCAAATGTTTGTAAAGTCTACGTGGTCACATACATCAAATGTTTGTAAAGTCTACATGGTCACATACATCAAATGTTTGTAAAGTCTACGTGGTCACATCAAATGTTTGTATAGTCTACGTGGTCACATACATCAAATGTTTGTATAGTCTACGTGGTCACATACATCAAATGTTTGTATATTCTACGTGGTCACATACATCAAATGTTTGTATAGTCTACGTGGTCACATACATCAAATGTTTGTAAAGTCTACGTGGTCACATACATCAAGGTTTGTATAGTCTACGTGGTCACATCAAATGTTTGTAAAGTCTACATGGTCACATACATCAAGGTTTGTATAGTCTACGTGGTCACATACATCAAATGTTTGTAAAGTCTACATGGTCACATACATCAAGGTTTGTATAGTCTACGTGGTCACATCAAATGTTTGTAAAGTCTACGTGGTCACATACATCAAGGTTTGTATAGTCTACGTGGTCACATACATCAAGGTTTGTAAAGTCTACATGGTCACATACATCAAATGTTTGTAAAGTCTACATGGTCACATACATCAAATGTTTGTATAGTCTACATGGTCACATACATCAAGGTTTGTATAGTCTACGTGGTCACATACATCAAATGTTTGTAAAGTCTACGTGGTCACATACATCAAATGTTTGTATAGTCTACGTGGTCACATACATCAAGGTTTGTATAGTCTACGTGGTCACATACATCAAATGTTTGTAAAGTCTACATGGTCACATACATCAAATGTTTGTATAGTCTACATGGTCACATACATCAAATGTTTGTAAAGTCTACGTGGTCACATACATCAAATATTTGTAAAGTCTACGTGGTCACATACATCAAATGTTTGTATAGTCTACGTGGTCACATACATCAAATGTTTGTACAGTCTACGTGGTCACATACATCAAATGTTTGTATAGTCTACGTGGTCACATACATCAAATGTTTGTATAGTCTACGTGGTCACATACATCAAATGTTTGTAAAGTCTACGTGGTCACATACATCAAATGTTTGTAAAGTCTACATGGTCACATACATCAAATGTTTGTATAGTCTACGTGGTCACATCAAATGTTTGTATAGTCTACGTGGTCACATACATCAAATGTTTGTAAAGTCTACGTGGTCACATCAAATGTTTGTATAGTCTACGTGGTCACATACATCAAATGTTTGTATAGTCTACGTGGTCACATACATCAAATGTTTGTATATTCTAAGAAAGTGGTCACATATATCAAATGTTTGTATAGTCTACATGAACAAATACATGTGTAATTAAGATAAACTTGTATAAGACATGGGATGTAGCACAAATAAATTATATTGTAAAACTACTCAACAGGGTTACATCTTTAAGACTTGGATATATACAAATTGGCTTATTAAGATTCCTTAATGAATGGGATGTTTACTGATGAGCTTCTTCATTCACATGTTTATTATATATCTAATGATGTAAGTTGTCTGCAGTTTGTAAATTACAGCGTATATGTATAGGTTAACATTTTACATTATTTTCCATCAGGTTGGTATTCAAAGGTGTATATCCATAGAAAAAACCTGTGACTTGTTCCTGTGGATGCTTACTCTGTGTTCTTTTGAACTAAATATAGTTGCAGAGTCCCAAACAGTTATATAGGCCAATAACGCCAACTGTCCATAAACTTAGTTCCCTGCTGATAACTTTATGAAATGTTCAGTTCACAAAAATACATTATGAGGTTAGAAAAGATCAAATGTAAGGGTCAAGGTAATAAGGCCCAAAGGCCAAGGTCAGATTTTGTATCCGTTCACAGATGAATATTCAAGAGCTCAAGGGATTAAAAGTCATGGTCCAAAGGTCATGGACAAAATAAATCTCTGGCAATGACTCTTGCTGATAGTGTGGGATGTGTTAAAGGTTAAAATCTCATTTGCCCTGCAAAATTTATATAGGGATGGAAGGAAACAGGAGTTTTATCATAGTACATGTATTATGTATATTTTGTTCTAGATTGTGTATAAAAAGCATGTATATATATGTAAACATAATAAAATAAATTTACCACAATCATGACTCCCATCTTGGGGGTGTAAGCATTTATTACACACTTTCACAAATTTTAAGAGGTCTTTGTGTAATTTTATTTTCTTTAGAACATTTTATAAGTATCACATTTATGTTAATATACCAGAAGTTGATAAGAAATGGTTTGGAACTTGATTTTTAATTTTAAACTATGTACTCAGAAGTTGAAAATAAAACTTGTTGATGAAAGAAAAGTGTTTATTGCATTTTTGCCAGTGAAATAATATAGAAATTTATCAAACTAATAACACTAATATGTACACTGCTCACTGCAGCAATGAGCAGCTTAAATATGTTGGAGTGAAAATATAAGTTTTTCGTTTTTGACCGATCCTGAGGGTTTGCTATTCATGCACAGATTCTCCGATAACAGCATAAAACGCTTAAATTGCGTTGATCAGTCCCTTCAAAATAGTGCCGTCGAGTTGACGTGGAGTAACGTCACAAAGAGATGATGTCATGGATTATATGTTGCCGATTCCCGCACCTTTTTGACACTATCCATTATTCGATGTTTTTAAGTACATGCATATAAAATGCAATTAAAAGAAAATTGAATGGTTTCCTGTTTAATATAACATATATTTCACTCGTATGACAGAATACATAATGTATTTCGTTATTTTCCACTCGTGCTTCGCACTCGAAAATATCGATATTCTGTCATACTCGTGAAACATGTTATATTAAACGGGAAACCATTCAGTATCCTATATATCTTTTACATGTATGATGATTTAATTGTTCATACTTCAGCTGAATACAAAAAGGAGCTAAATGCCAACCAATTTAATATGAATAGCACGATACTGAGTCACATTCTGATAAACATTAGTAAACTCCATTATTTACATGTATGATCCCATTACCAAGGTCAACAATTACTGTTTATAAGTTTTTAATTAATGAAGACCATGGGAAAGATTTCTTGTCGACATCATGATTTCATTTTGAAACCTCATGTTTGATTGTATGATATAAACTCAGACTACACAAGACTTGTTAGTATGCCAAGTGGTTCTGTGAAACCTCTTGTTTGATTGTATGATATGAACTCACTCTTCTAGTACACATATTCTTTTTTTTTTCAAGGGTTCCCATGTAAATATACAATATGTAAGTATATGCATACTTTGTGTTTGCTGTTGTTTTACCGATTTGGATTTAGAGTTACATTTTGGTTTAAATGTCAATATCATATAATGATTTAGTCATTGGCAACGTTTACCTGTACGCAATACGTTTTAATAAAATATGTATAAGAATGTTTGTCTGAATAAAACAACAAGACACCTATCTCAGGACTGACGTTTAAGGCCACTGATGGCGAATTTTGTTTTTGTGACTGACATCCTGAAGCCGAGTTGATGAAATCAGAGAAGAAGTCATGTGATCGGAAGTGAAGCAATGGAAGTTTACTGGGGAAATAGTTTCAGATAAGATAGCCAACAGATTACCATAGGTTAAGTTCAGAATGTTTTAACATAGTCAAGTGCGGACAAACAAATGTCCCAACTATCAGCTTTGGACACTTGTGAGCATAACGGCATATTGTTATTTTGCGCAATATAGGTGATCCTTATATCAATTTGGATCCACATGAGCAGGGACTACATACATCAAGGTGTATCCATCACATGAGCTTACTCTCATGAAGCTTGTATTTTTACGCATGAACAAGCAGCTAAACAAATTACATATCAACAGCAAGACCACTGGTTAGTCCTGGCACATACTAACAATTAATCAAGATACTTCTGTTCCATTGCATCTGAGTACAGTCTAGTTGTTATAGTTGCAAATTATCATCGGATATCTATGGCACGCCCAATTAACATATATTCAATTAATTGAAGATAGGTTCAATTCAATTGAAGATAGGTTTAATTCAATTAGAGATAAGATAGGCACAATTCTATTAAAGATAGGTTTAAATAAGACTAACTGAACCTATCTTCAAATAATTGAAGATTAATTTGGCGTTCCATTGATAGATATCCTGTTATAAACATTAACTCGTTTGTTCACAGTTTTATCTTTAGATCGCATATGCTACTTTTCTCTCCGGGTTTTCGAAAGCTCTTGAATGGACCAGCCATTATATTTTTAACGTCAGGGTGCCTTTGGCACCTGCCGTTATAGGCGTGGTGGAAAAATGTTGTTACTGACAGATCTGTTCCGGCTAACTATTCCTCTTTTCTGTCATACAAATGATATACATCCGCAGCCTTATATAGTTCCTATTTTGATAGCAATTATTGACACAATTTAAGTGATGTAAACCGTGTTTACTGCAATTATTTAAAATGAAATGTGAATATTTGGTGTTCTAGACTATTTTAGAGTATAAATATTAACCTTTTTCCTCGCCAGTATATGCAATTTTGTTGGCGTAGGATTACGTACGTAGTTCTGTCTCGATACTGCCTTGAAAAACGAAAGTAGAAAAATCAGTTTGATCGTCGTGGAAATTTACATGCATTCACAGAGAAACTATCCACATCTGTTCATCCTGAGTTCATATGCAGGAACATTTGATAGCTTAAAACCAATCCTATTTACGTAGTCAAATGCACCCGAGCATTCCACGAGATAACTTCAGCTGTCACGTGACTCATCACTAGTCAGCCAAAATGGCGGTTATGTCTACTGTAACTAAACCAACGACCGTTCGCAGTTTCATATTCATTTGTATGTCGCTAGAATACGCAAGAAATATGACCAGGAATTGAGGGCAAGTTGTAACAAACTACATTGCCGTTTTTCGTGAGGATTTTATTAAATAAGGTTATTATTTGTTGTTTGAAAAGAATCTAATGATTATGATCCGTGACTGATCATGATGTACTGGCGTCGGTGTCAAAACTAGTTATGTCTCGTCGGACAACGCGACCGCAGTTTTCTATCGGAGTGAAAATGTTTACTACGGGTCATAAAATAGATGTTTGATAGGCCTTATTAATTACTTATAGTATAAATAAAATTTTAAAAAATTCGGCTGTGTACATCTTAGATTTTATCTTTAGTTGTAGTTACTTGAACAACATGTTCTGTTAATAGACCGATTTGTCGTTCAGTTGATTCTTTTTTCAAAGTTTACAAGCAGCTTTACTGATTCAGGTGTATATCAATAATTTTCCACAAGCATTAAAGAAATGAGGAAAGAACTATACTCAGATATTGTAAAGTTGTCAGCTGATATAGACATTTCATCTGATACAAATGTAACTGTCTGACTATAAAATCCAATTTTAAATTTCTTATAATATGACCTCAGACCCTGACCCTGACCTTTGGCCCTTTGATTTTATATTGTTTTTGTTACCACATATAAGTCATACATTTCAAGAGAATGACATTTATTGAAACTGATACCGTACAACAAATTTGGAATTGCCCAGTGAGTGGCAATCTAGTCGATTTTAAAGATTTGATTGCCGTGTCCGTCCCAACAGTGTGGAAGTCCATCACATGCCTGGATGTAATACTGGCCGGATGTGCTGTTGTACCCCATATCAATGGTATGCTCATGTCCCTGGTCAGTGGACGTGAATACAGATACGATGTTACCGGAGGCTAGACTACTCATCTCGTCGTGGGATATGTATATCTCGTGTCGATGATAGCCTGGAGGGTCTTTGTGTGTGTATGACGTGGCGAAGTGACCATCGGGGAGACTTGTGTGAGCGGAAGATGTAGCGGTTGGTGGTTCAACAAAATATGACGAATATTTGGACATGTGATTGACCATTTCGATGACGGCGGCTATTTCTTTTCCTTCAGCACTACCCTCCATATGTACCGGAACAATGGGATACCTCATCCTTAATTTCCCTATTCCTTCAATTTCCGGAAGAGTTATGTGAGTGCCGGATGCAACAACCTTTCGGACAACACCATGTCTGTCCAGAACTCCAACCGCTCCTTTGTCCGTATCCGCGCGGTCTGTCTCACCCGGCTTAGCAGCCCTGAAGAACTCTGCTGGTGTCTTGTAAAAGAACTTGCTGTTGGTACCATTGAACGCTTTATCGGGCGTGAGTTGGCCATTCCTCTTTAAATGTTCAGTGATGATGGCGGTGTTCTGGTTGCTAGCATGTCCGTAGTAATGTAAATTGTACGGGTTCCAGCTGTAAAGAGGCGTCATGTAAACGATCTCCAAGGGAATAGCGTAGGAATACTGAGCCGAGTAATGATGACAAGATTTTACATGTCTTTGGGTATGGCAATCATCAATTTGGATTTTTGCAATTTTTGGTTGTGATGTTTGAGCGACAAATAAGTTTTGATCGGCGTAACCTCGATGAATGGTCTTTGTTCCCATCGCCCCTTTGCTGTCGTATTTGAAGTAGCGATGGTAATAGGCGGTGTTGAGAGCAGTATTATTGATCTTATCTCTGGCGTCAAAGACCGTCATGTTGAAAGAGTGATCGTTAAGTACAGCACCATAGTTGTTCTTGCCAGGAATTTGCATCATGATTTGATCTAGGAGACCCAAATTATATGCTCTATCTCTAAAAGTACCATATCCAAGATCAAAGTCGTAATGTCCATCTCTAGTACTGGCGGCTAGTTTGAAGCGAGCAGCTCGGCTGTTGGCGAATTTCTTCATGTCAAAGTTATGTGCCAGTCTGGATGATATATCATCAACAGGTGTAAGAGTAGCTAGTGGCAAATCATTTTCTAAGGGGTGGCAAATGATTCTGTAGTTCCATTGAGCATACTCTGCAGTTCCGTTTATCACGTTGATGATGGTAGACGGAAGGTAGGAGAAATTTTCAAGATTGTGTTTTGATCCAGAATAGGACGTGTAGCGGATCTTTTCTTGCAGATCGAACCAGCTGGAAGCATCAATCGAGTGACGATCGCTTTGGAAAGGTTCGTTCAAGTCCTTGGTGTCGGTTGTCCATGCACCTTCCATGTAGCAAAGGTTTGGTTTGAAGTATGGTCTATAATCTCTATGCTGGTGGTTTTGGTAATGGAACGCCTTGAAGTACTCCTTCATCTCTGCTATTTGTTCAGCAACGGTATGTTTGTGTAATACTGATGGGGGTACCGAAGGGAAAGGGATGTCCTGTATAGCGTGGTATTGACTGCTAGTTTTGCTCGGCATTTTCAGTTTGTAGTCGTTGTGCCGTGTGCGGAATTCGACTCCGTTCATCACGACAATTACCTCACCCATACCAACGGTTCGGTCATAGTTGGAATGGTCGTGGATCGAATTGATTGACCTACCGGAAAAAGACTCTGAGAAGTAGGGAGCGGTGCCATCGTGGTTATGGCGCAGTTGTTTAACTCCAGAGTCGCCATCGGATCTGATGCGTTCTTCAACAAACAGCTGCTGCAGCATTACCTGTCTAGTAAGAGACTCCAACTCCTGCTCCAGTTTCTGTATTCTAGCCTTGTCCGATAGTGGATCAAGGGTTGGGGGAGGCGGGGTTGTTGTTGCATGGATGTGCGCGTGGTGGTTGTGGTGATGGGTGTTGTTTGCTGCAAAGGCATGGCCTGCCACAACCACCAACACCAATAACGAAAGCATTGCAGGATTCCTGTAAGACAACATCCAATGAAATAGTTAAAGTGATAGTCTCTTTTCCTAAACAGAAGAAAATGTCATATACGATAAGCGGCTACTTTCTGGTTCACATGAAACAGCACAGGTTCGTTGCTCTTCATAAAAATTTACTCAAAAAATATGTATTGCTATAAAAGGTCGTACAAGTGAAATCATATCGCTATGGTTTCGGGTCCATGTGTTGATTAAGCGTGTTATATTTCGGCTTCCAAAAGAAATGAAACTAACATGATCATTGACAGCATGTAGTCTGGATACCGAGTATGTTCACTTTCATTCTGAATACGATTCAGAATACATGTACTTGATTCATTTCAAATCCGTTCAGAATATATTGTATTATATTTTAGACGATTGAATTTTAGTCAACTTGACCAAAAGTTAGAGTCAAAACAGGTTTTTTTACACTGAAATGGGCCACAATGCTATCTAATTATCTAAGTATTTTTATATCGCTGTTCTATTCTGTCGGAAACAAAGAATTGAAATAAGATTGCCGCAGAAATAACGCTTGTTAAATGTAATTGAATTGTATAGTAATATGATAACAAAGAAATATATATTTATGCTAATCCTGCCCTGCAGGTAGGGCGTAAGAATTGTACCTGCTGCCCCCATTGCATGATCGTAAGAGGCGACTTAATTTGGGATATTATCTTTTCTCTTCTTTCTTAAGAACTTTTTCTTCCTAACGTCTCCCTTGACACCGCCTCTTTTTTGGCCTTTAGTTGAGCGTTCGCCCCTGTGAGGAAGGCTTTGGGTTCTGTCCCTGGCCGAGACATACCAGAGTCTTTAAAAATGGTAGTTGCTGCTCCTGCTTAGCGCTCAGCATACAAGGAGTGGGACGACTGATTCGCCCGTTGTCAGTATAATGTGACCGGGCGGGGTGTTCTGCTGGGTCTCTTCGGCAGTATGCTTCAGTGAGGTAGCACTATAAATCGGCAAAAGTTCCGGCCTATCACAAGGAGACTTAACACGAACATACCGCAGCCTCTCAAAACACATACGCACTCACCACACGCATGCATGACGCACTCACGGGAGGCCGTCCTTAAATGACCTTAGCGGTTAAAAGGACGTTAAACAAAATAAAATCAACCAAACCAAACCATTATGCTAATCTACATATCAATGTGCCATACAATGTTATCTTGTTGAATAGAAAGCAAAACATATAAGCAAACGGTCATGTATGAGTTGGGTACCTACCTGTCACCACAGAGCTGTCTTGGCTTCTCCCAAGGAACTGCTGTTGATTCCTGCTAAGGTCTCTATATAATCGGCGGGCTGTAATCTCGCCGTATGTTGCGGCCTAAATTTCGGACGCCTGAAAGGCCGGCAAGTGAGCTAATTTTGACAGGACGATGTCTTATCGAAACCTGGATTTGCCACAATGACATGTCCTGTTCTGGTAACCTCAAACTAACTGTACTTTTGAATGACGATATTATTAACAAAAATACAATAAACACGATTTCCATCTTTAACGCTAGGATTTCTACTGATAAACGTAAATAACCCTCGCTTGAATTATGGATATCATACATGTACATACTGTATTTAAATATATCATATATGGGGTGCTCTCTCGTTGTTGCTGTATCAAGTCTTTGATGAATCGTAATTCATATATACATATATAAATTCATATATACAAATACTAGTATATCAATTGGAAATCATCACAAAGTGTTTTTATGAATCTATTAAATACCGAAAATATATGAAATGTAACCCTTCACATTTGCAAAAGGTATGAACAAAGCCAATGTCGTACTTCTCATAATTTCTGTAATGTGTGTCCAAGGACTAACTTACACTTTGGACACACATTACAGAAATCATGAAAAGTTTGAAGGGAGGGAGTTTGAGTTTATATTCCATTTCAGCTTCTCTACATTATGTTTTTATTATTAAATTTATTAAATAGAACTTAAAAAATCTGATTGAATCTTCATATTTCGATTTTTTAAAATAATTAACCATACTAAACTCGATGATAAGATATACATATTTCACTAAATGGAATGAATTCCCGTTGGAAATATATTTCATGGGTATGCCACAATATATATGTCTTTCAGAAGTGTGAAGTAGGAGTGAAAATAACATTATATTCTATGTGTACGATATTAAAAAGCAAACAATTCAAGCTTTCATTTTTCTAATCCTTAAAGACGAAAATTAGAGCAAAAAATGGATATGCGCAAAAACAGCCCATGAATCGGTAGCGAAATATTTTATGCCGCATTCAAATGACGTAGTGCTCTTGACAAGTTGGCTGGTTGCATTTGGTTTCACATTTCCGTTAACGGTCGTGGGCTGTTTTCAGACGACTTACTTTACTGTATTGGATACATGTAAGGATTACCTGTCTGACTTACTTACGGAATACAAAAGTTTATCAACCAGTACAGTATGAGAACGTTGAGATCGGTCAAGGTTCGCGATCGTTCTAACAACCTGTAAATTCGGTTATCATCGGTGACCTAGATTCTTTGTTAACAACAATACATGGAACGTTCATTAATGCAGTGTACCGTATTCCAGAAAATATTTTAAACGTCATGTTTAATATGACATTAGCAGCAAAATCTGGAACTGAACATATAACAAGAGATCCCAGAGGGATCTTGGGGCCCACCATTGAATGATCTTCATAGGTTCCATGTCAGATTGATCTTTTCTTTACTTTTCCCTTCCTCTAAGTCTTACTAATCTGTGTAAATTCAGAAACAGCCCTCTACAGCTAGTACTTTTCAAACAAGGGGAACCTATATATAAAATTTAAGATTTAGCGATAATGGCTGTCTGTTGGCCATGTTGTTTTCCGATTGGTCCCAATATGCATAACTAGGCACCGAGGGGAACCTGTGTATGAAATTTGAGAAAGATCCCTTCATTACTTTCTGAGAAATAGCGATAACAAACTTCAATTGCCAAATCCAAGATGGCTGCCTGTCGGCCATGTTGTTTTCCGATTGGTCTCAAAATGCAATATGCATAACTAGGCACCAAGAGGAACCTACATATGAAATTTGAGAGGATCCCTTCAGTACTTTCTGAGAAATAGCGATAACAAACTTCAATTGTCAAAATCCAAGATGGCTGCCTGTCGGCCATGTTGTTTTCTGATTGGTCTCAAAATGCAATATGCATAACTAGGCACGAAGAGGAACATGTGTATGAAATTTGAGAAAGATTCCTTCATCACTTTCTTAGAAATAGCGATAACAAACTTCAATTGTCAAAATCCAAGATGGCTGCCTGTCGGCCATGTTGTTTTCCGATTGGTCTCAAAATACAATATGCATAACTAGGCACCAAGAGGAACCTACATATGAAATTTGAGAAAGATTCCATCAGTACTTTCTGAGAAATAGCGATAACAAACTTCAACTGTTAAAATCCAAGATGGCTGCCTTTCGGCCATGTTGTTTTCCGATTGGTCTCAAAATGCAATATGCATAACTAGGCACCAAGGGGAATCTACATATGAAATTTGAGAAAGATTCCTCAAGTACTTCCTGAGGATTAGCGATAACAAGAATTGTTTACGGACGGATGGAGGGACGGAGGACCACGGACGCAGGGCGATTTGAATAGCCCACCATATGATGATGGTGGGCTAAAAGCAATTACTAAAACAAGGAGCCGCAAAGCTTGGCATTATCCCCCGCGCCCCGCAGTTGGTATGAAAACCCAAATACATGTATATATCAAGCTCAAAGTAAGAGTTATTAAGGAAACAGTTATTTGGTATTTTTGATTAAGTTTCCATGGTGACAGAAAAAATACCGAAAATGGAAGGTCCGCAATAGCAAAAGGCACAACTAGGGCACTAGTCTGCTATATACAGAAATTTTCAAGGAGCTGCGTCTAACGGTTTTTGAGTTATAGCCCGGAAACAAAAGGAAACAGTAATTTGTTATTTTTGACTAAGTTTCCATGGTGACAGAAACAAGAGATCCCAGAGGGATCTTGGCGCCCACCATTGAATGATCTTTATAGGTTCCATGTCAGATTGATCTTTTCTCTACTTTTCCCTTCCTCTAAGTCTTACTAATCTGTGTAAATTCAGAAACAGCCCTCTAGTACTTTTCAAACAAAGGGAACCTATATATAAAATTTAAGATTTAACGATAATGGCTGTCTGTCGGCCATGTTGTTTTCGGGATTGGTCCCAAAATGCAATTCCAGGGACCAAGGGGAACCTACATATGAAATTTGAGAAATATCCTTTCAGCAATTTCTGATAAATAGCGATAACAATCTTCAATTGTCAAATCCAAGATGGCTGTCTGGCGGCCATGTTGTTTTCCTATTGGTCCCAAAATGCAATATGCATAACTTGGCACCGAGGGGAACCTACATATGAAATTGGAGAAAGATCCCTTCAGCACTTTCTTAGAAATAGCGATAACAAGTTTCAATTGTCAAAATCTAAGATGGCTGCCTGTCGGCCATGTTGTTTTCCGTTTGGTCTAAAATTTAAATGAAAGATCCCTTCATTACTTGCTGAGAAATAGCGATAACAAACTTCAATTGTCAAAATCCAAGATTGCTGCCTGTCGGCCATGTTGTTTTCCGATTGGTCTCAAAATGCAATATGCATAACTAGGCACTGAGGGGAACCTACATATGAAATTTGAGAAAGATCCCTTCAGTACTTTCTGAGAAATAACGATAACAAACTTCAATTGTCAAAATCCAAGATGGCTGCCTTTCGGCCATGTTGTTTTTCGATTGGTCTCAAAATGCAATATGCATAACTAGGCACCAAGGGGAACCTACATATGAAATTTCAGAAAGATCCCTTTGGTGCTTTCTGAGAAAAAGCGATAACAATCTTCAATTGTCAAAATCCAAGATGGCTGCCTGTCGGCCATGTTGTTTTTCGATTGGTCTCAAAATGTGATATGCATTACTAGGCACCAAGGGAAACATATATATGAAATTTGAGAAAGATCCCTTCAGTACTTTCTGAGAAATGGCGATAACAAGAATTGTTTACGGACGGAGGGACGGACGGACGGAGGGACGGACGGACGGACGGAGGGACGGAGGGAGGGACGGACGGACGGACCACGGACGCAGGGCGATTTGAATTGCCCACCATCTGATGATGGTGATGGTGGGGCTAAAAATACCGAAAATGGAAGGTCCGCAATAGCAAAAGGCACAACTAGGGCACTAGTCTGATATATACAGAAAGTTTCAAGGAGCTGCATTGAACGGTTATGGAGTTATAGCCCGGAAAAGAATCTCGGACAGACACACGGACGGACGGACGGACGGACAGAGCCCAATTTAATATCCCCCGCAAACGCGTTTCGCGGGGGATAATAAACAAAGGGCAATTTTACAACAAGAGATCCCAGAGGGATCTTGGCGCCCACCATTGAATGATCTTCATTGGTTCTATGTCAGATTGATCTTTTCTCTACTTTTCCCTTCATCTTACTAATTTGTGTAAAATGAGAAACATCCTTCCAGTACTTCTCAAACAAGGGGAACCTATATATGAAATGTATCAATAATGGCTGTCTGTCTAGTTATGCATATTTTTATTTCGGGATCAGCCAGAAAACAAGATGGCCGACAGGCAGCCATCGTGGATTCTGACAATTGAAGTTTGTTATCGCTATCTCTCAGAAAGTATTGAAGTAAAACACACACAATACTAAAGATTGCAGGTATTGAAGCAATTTGTGTGTTGTATGTCACCTCTTGCCATTACATTAAAAGGATTCACATATATATTTCTGTAGAACATTATTGACCTAGAAGTGTTTTCTTGAATTTCAAACTTGAGATATTATGGACCTCTGTGAAGAATGATAAGATTACCTCAATGAAAGAATCCAATAGAGCACTGACAATCTTTAGTATTGTGTGTGTTTTACAAACGTTTGTCAAGAAAATGATGGTCCGGATTTGTTTCAAATGTAAGAGTTTAACAGAAAAAACAACCATGATATTATTATATACACAATAAATATTTATTTAACATTAAAATAATGTAATTAAATTATAAATAAAATTAGGAATTAGTGAATGAACAATGATGAAATGTGATGTTTCATAGCCATATTGAGCACAAGATTGTATGAAAGGTGTACAGAACTAAATGTATAATGTACATACTTTATGGAAAGTGTATGGGCTCATTTTCCCAAATAAATACATTATAAATATTATCATCTTGTCTAATGCAAAATTGAGCACTTATGATTCAATTTGCATGAAATTGACAATATAGCTTAAGTTGTTTTAAAAAGTGTTTTAAATCATTATAGTCGTTTTAAACGACACATAAAAAATAAAGAAGGTATGCCATAGAACTAGAGCATGCGCATCCGATATGTCATCATAAAAATACTCAATGTTCTCGAGTTATTTGAGCAATATGACACGGAAAGAAAGCGTTTACAGGCATTTGACCCCACTTTCAGATACTTACCTGTTACAAGAAATCAACTTTAATTTGCTGACAATCACGAGTTGACGAAGACATCAATCATGTGCTTTGATCAAATTCTTGTTTTAAGTCTTACTCCAAATGGCAGAGGCTTATTTGCAAATATTCTAAGTGATTAACTGAGTTAAACAGATATTCAAGAAATGTTGTTTCTAGGGCACAGCTTAAATATACTTAAACAGAGTATGCTTTTAGTAGCATGAGGAAAAACTGGATGTAACATATATATATTGTAACATACATGAATAGTTCTTTCTAGGAAAATATCAATCTTATCAATAGATACATTTTATATACACCTACACAATATAAAGCACACAATTTAAGTTAGACTGGCCACCAGACCCTAAGTTTTTTTTTTTTTTTTTTTTAAAGAATTGCCTAGCTAAATTCTAATACCAGATTATCTGCCCCTAGTTTGAAACTCTAGAATCAGACATATCCTAGGGATCAAAATCATAAAGCTCAATTCTATTTATAATTTGAATATTCTAGAGACAGGGGGCCAGTCTAAAGTTAAGTGAATGGTATGAATAAGAGAGTACAACTAAAACATTTTGTTGTTGTCCAGCTTGAATTAAAATTGAGACCAAATAATGAAAACACATGGTCTTATTGTTCAAATACAACAGCAGTGATTGAAATATTGCAGCTGTTGTTCATAATATGGTGTAGCACAAATCTAAACTTAAATTTGTGATCTACATGTAGAATAGTAATGTTTGCATTGTACAATTTAATAGAGATGAATTGAAACCGACACAAGGACTTGTTTGGTCTTGCAGAACACAACTGGATAAATATTGGACAACTCCAAGAGTGATTTGATGTGGATTGTAAGTAGGGATGTACCTGTAATGAGAGAACAGTTTGAATTGGCAATAATATCAAATGGAACATTTAAATAAATTTGATTCACACATAAAACAACTTAATTAAAAGGGTTGTAACACATATTTAGCATGTTTCTGCAATGTATACATGTTTACTGAAAGCAATATGAATGCTCGGAAAATAACTTACGTCTTAGAAAACTGTTGTCTGTGTCTGGAATCTGTCTACATACTACTGTTTTGTTTTGTTTTCATATTGGTTGGTCTGTTCTATTCCTGAAATTGATATGAACTGATTCAGTATTGAGCAGTAAATAGATAACTACAACGAAAACGTGTAATAATACAAAAATTTCAATAATTGATTGGTGATATAAATACAAAATCTATAATTGGTGAACAAAAGAACATATTGGTATTACCTGATAGTGATTTAGGTCTGTGGCCAGTACAAAGGATCTTATCATTGGTGGTAGTTACATGGAGGAAATGATTGTCCAATACCCCGGAATTTCCAAAAGTCTTGTGTAGTTTTGATGTTTTTGCTTATTTTCTTGACATTAATTAGCACTTTGTTGTGGTTCTTTTTTGTTGATCAGTTTCATTATTCATCGGCACTTTGTTGTATCAAATGTCAGTTAATTGATATTTCCAATGATACACTTTTCAGGTATGTCCTTGAATCAAAGTTGTAAACATGCATCTTTTGCAATCGCCCTAATTAATTATCCGATACATGATAGGTCATACACATCAAAATCATTTGAAGTAAGTTTTCAAGTTTTAACAAATTTTCTGGCAAATATTTAACAATACATGAGAGTCATTGGTGTGTGATATAAACAAGTGACTAACTTACAGAAAGTACAGTAAGTTGAATGTTCGTATCTGATCACAAATTCATACTAGTTCCATAGAATTTAATATTTGATTGATTTCAAAAACACTTACATTTTACTTGCATATTGGAATGTACTGATTTCCGAAAAAGATCCAG